>NC_056730.1:868099558-868399558 GCF_019279795.1 Protopterus annectens | reverse complement strand
ATTTTGGGTATGTCTCACATGATCTTGGGCAGGACCTTTTGTAGTACAGGAAGACAGAAAAGGCACACACAAATATCCCCTTCCTAGAAAAAGATATGGCTTCAGCTTTCCAAGCCAGAGGACATTGCACTCCGGAGTAGAACTGGAAATGCTGTCTGTTCAGAGGGCAGGCAAAAAGATCTATCTGAGGAGTGCCCCACCAATGTACAATGACTAGAAACACCTCCCTGTGAAGGATCCATTTCTGAGGATTTGTCCTAGACCTACTCAAACAGTCTGCCACTAGACTGCGTTCTGAAAGAATGTCGACTGCCTGACAAGCCAACCAATGGATTACAAAATCCCAAGCCAGAACAGCAAGCCACAAAGAAGGTCAGATTTTGTGCTCTCTTACTACTTGATGTTTTCTGTAAAAACATTTAAAGGACCTGGAACCCAAAGGGTGTGAAAAGCCTGAAGAGAAGTTGAGCCCTCATCCTCCTGATGTTGACATGGCCTGTCAGTTGTAGATGGGATCAAAGACCCTGGACTTTCAAACTGTTGGAGGAGGCTCTCAAATCATGATCAAAAGCATCAGTGTACAGCTCCTGAGTGGGAAGAGGAGCCTGAAAAGGCAGACTTTGATTCAGGGAAATCTGGTGAATCCACTAGTGTGGCTTGGGCTTGAGGCAAGGTAACAGGGGGAACTACATACTTCAGAGGATGGCAGTACTGGAAACAAACAGCCTTGCAATACCACTAAAAATTTCCTCCTGTGAAGCCTGGCAAAAGGAACCATGAGAATGGTGGATGCCATGCACCCTAGAGCCCGCAGAAATTCCCTTGAAGAAAGGACCGGAAGAGAAGCAGCAGACTGGAAATAAGTAGTCAAGGAAAGGACTGGGGGGGGGGGGGGGCACAAGAGAAGCCAGCACTGGAATGGCCTGAATTCTGTAACCCAAACAGACATTTTGAGATTAAGGGTTAAACCCATACTGTGCAGAAGGAGCATAGTGAAGTGTAGATTCTGAAGGAGGAGCTAAGGAGGAGCTGCTGAGAGGGGCTTGAAAGCTCGTCCAAATAAGGGAATATTTGAATTCCCTGAAGTCTGCAGAAGGTTAGTACAGGGGCCAGACATTTAGTAAAGAATCTTGGAGCTGTAGAAATATTAAATGGTAATGCAGGGAACTGATAATGAGAGGAAGAAACAGAGAAATGTAAAAAGGCCCTGAAGATAAAGTGAATAAGATATGGAGGTAAGCATCCCTCAAATCCATAAATACCAGAAAAGCTTGTGGACGCAGAGGAAAAGTGAATGAAGAGTGAAGAAACAACATCCTGAAAGAATGGATTTTGAGAAAGGTGTTAAGAAAAGACAGGTCTGGAATGGATCTCCACAACCCCTCCTCCCAGGAACCAGAAACATTCTGGAATAAAAACCTGTTTCCTGCTGAGACAGGTTGGACGGTTCTCTGTTCCACCACATCAGATCCTGCAGAACCAAGGGAAAATAAAGGAGCTGGTAAGGAGGAGGGCTTAGAAAGGTCAGAGGACAGAGGAAGGGACTTCCAAGCCATAAAGTAACAGTTTTGGATAAGAGAGTATCCAGACATCTGTTGTTATATGTTGTCAAACAGGCAAAGAAAGAATCAGTTTTAGGGACAGAGGAATCTGGCTGAGGGTGGAGAGGAGGGGAGACTGGATGTCACAGGCAGATTTGTCAGGGAAGTAAGTTTTTTGACTCCTACAACTCGAGTGGACATGTCAGGGAAAAAGTTTGCTTAGGAACCCTTTTGCTCTTAGCATGCTGTCTAGGCTGCCTACGGATAAAAGAAGGCAGAACAAAGGAAATAAACACTTGCTTCAGGCCCTGCAAACCCCAGTTTTAACAATTCTTCAGCAGTACCAAAGAGATTCTGGTTGTCTAAGGAGGAATCTCAAAGTTTGGCCTTTGTGTCTTCAGGTAAGGCTTGAAGGTGCAACCAAGAGAATCTCCTCATGACAGAGACAGGTACAGCTGCCCAAGAAGAGGCATCAGCAGCATCATAATTGCATTTAATGGAATGAGGAATCACCTGAGAAGCACAACTCAGAAATGGCAGAAATCTTACTGTTCAGATTAGGCATAACAGTCAAAATCTCTCAAAGTTGGCAGACAAGAGCGAAGGCATATCTAGTCAAGTGGGCTTGATAATTAATAGCCCTAAAGGCCAAAGGAGAAGTATACACTTTTTCCCATGTCTCTCCATAGCACGGCTGTCCTTGTCTGGAAGAGGATAGCAGTTTTGATGGCTAACCTACTGACATGATAACAGCAAAATCAGACAAAGGACTTGTACAAATACTTAGGATTCTCAGGGACTTTACAAAATCTCTCTGGCTTGTTAGGACCTGGAGGTTGAATGTTAGGAGCCTGAGAAGCTGCAAAAACATATTCAAAAAGCAGCTAAGGCAGGAGGGACTGTAGAAGGTCTGGGCCAGTCCATTTGCAAATCTTCACCTCTCTTTTCAGAATCAGAAATCTGGGAACAGTCTCACTTACAGTTTTCCATCATGCAGACAACTGCACCCCTAAAATATAATTCTTCCAAAGGAGGATCAGGGGACAGTGAAATCTTCATCAGACCACAAGGCAAAAGGAGAGTGGATTTGGCAGGAATAATGCCAGGGACTCTTCACCAGAATCAGAATCCCTAGGCCTTTTAGAAAGGGTGGAAAACCAGGTAGCAGAAGCAGGGGCAGACAACCCATGTTGGGGTTTCAGGGCCATAAGGTCATTGAACAGCACCAGAGAAAAATCTTCCCACTCTTTGTGAGGATCTTTATCACAAAAATCCTAGTCATTTTTGTTTCTTTTTTAAAGGAACATCTCTGCTTTAACCAGTCTAGGAGCTTTAGACCACTGCCATACCTCAGTGGCGGTACAAGGCACCTCTTCCATAACTAATATTTGGGGAATCCCTCTATGCCCCTCAGATATAATCGGCCATGTTTCCCCCTCTACATCTGCACCAGACATATGCACTGCCTCTGTGAATGCGAGGGTAGACCTCTCTGCTGGCCTCCAACATGGTCTCAGCAGACGGAAAGTACAGTTGTGTACACTTGCCATAAATGTATATGTTAGAGTGTATTCACTGTTGCAGTCATTACATTTGGGTGATCTGCTGGCAGGTAGCCCTCGGTTGGCCTGAATATCAAAGTCGTGGGTCCTGTGTCGGTTGCTGTCTCCTCTTCCATGACGTCAGGGGTTTAAAACATGCAGCCAATGCCATTTTCTTCAGTTTTTCTTGCCCCAGATGTCAGGTGACCCCAAATGGGTAGCAAAAAAAAAAAATATATATATATATATATATGTGTGTCTATATATAAATGCAATTGTAACATAAACTTAACCTTTATCTAAAAGCAAATACACCACAAAAGCTGTAGAATATAGTGAAGGAAAAGAGAAGTTCTAGAAAAAAGGGGGATGGCAAATGGGTAACCCGGACTGCAAAAGTGAATACACTCGAACATCTACATTTATGGCAAGTGTACACAACAGTACTATGTTCTTCGTGTTTCACTGTTGCAGTCACTACATTTGGGTAGAATCCCAAAGCTATGGATGGGAGTATGGAGCTAAATAGTATTAGGAGCGGCTATAAGGCCCTGCAGAACTGCAGTGGCAAAGCCTGCCCTGGACTTACAGAAGAGAGGCAAATGATAATGCTTTGTAAATGTATGAACAGAGCTCCAAGTGGCAGCTTCTAGAATGTCTTTGGTTGGAACTCCTCTGAGAAAAGCTGCTGAGGTAGATGCAGCCCTGGTGGAATGTGACCTGATTTCCTTGGGCACTGGTTTACCATGATGCAAGTAGCAGAATCAAATGCAGTGGCTTATCCACTTTGAAACAGTCTGCTTTGAAATAGCCTTCCCCTCTGATCCTACAGCAAATGCCACCAGTAGTTGCTCAGAATTCCTTAGAGATTTGGTCCCGTTTAAGAAGAATCTTAGTTGTCTGTGTACATCCAAGGAATGCAGAATCCGCTCCCCCTTGTTCTGCGGATTTGGGTAAAAAGTTGGCAGGTGAATAGTTTGGTTAAGAGCCACACTGGATACCACCTTAGGCATAAAAGAAGGATTGGTCCTGAGTGACACCCTATCCGGATGAAATGTAATAAAAGGCTCCACAGCCATGAGGGCCTGTAGTTCTGAAACCCTTCTTGCTGAAGTGATTGCCAGAAGGAAAGCTGTTTTTCAAGATAAAAACTTTATATCCACAGTAGCTGCTGGTTCAAAAGGAGGTAGGGTGAGCTTTTCCAGCACAAAATTGAGGTCCCATGCAGGAGTTGATGTTCTTCTGGGAGGCCTTACATTTTTGGCCCCTCTTTTGTTTGTTTGTGTCTTTCAGCTTTTTCCCGGCTAGGGGTCGCCACAGTGTTACTCCGGTCTGCTAATGACTGGCAGTAGATTTTTTACGTGCCGAGTTTGCCAGCCCTGACTCACAACCTTCAACGAAGGTACGCCCATTCACACATGTCTCCACACAGAAGACGCTCTAGCTGAGTATCGAACGGCACAACGTCTTGCTGGGAGGCGACAACGCTACCGCAGCACCACCACCACATTATTAAAAAGCTGATGCATCTTTCGGCTTTTCCCAGTTAGGGGTCACCACAGTGGAACTCCAGTCCGCTAATGACTGGCAGTAGATTTTTATGTACCGACTTGCCAGGCCTGACGCACAACCTTCAACGAAGGTATGCCCATTCACGCATGTCTCCACAGAGAAGACGCTTTAGCTGAGAATCGAACAGGACAACATCTTACTGTGAGGCAACAATGATAAGATACTGTTTTAGCAGAGAATGAGAAAAGATGGGAGGCTCTGTGTTGTAATGAGCCGATATGGCAGAGACATGGACTTTTATTGATGAAAAAGATAGGCCCTTGTCAAGCATCTCAGTCAAGTATGGTAAAATCTGAGGAATATTTGGCTTTGCTGTGTCTGTTCCTTGTGCTTGGTTCCAAGCACAGAATCTCTTCCATTTATCAGCATAAGATTTTCTAGTACTAGGCCTTCTGGCTTCCAAAATAACATCCATCATAGATTTACTGAGAGGTGGTGTTTGAATAATTACATGATCAGCCACACTGCCAGGTTCACAGTTTGGAGCTGATTGTGCAGAATTTGATTGTTCTGCTGAGACAGTTGATGAGGTATTTGAGGCAAGTACCAAGGAGGGAATTGAGACATATTCCTTAGAATTGAGTACCAGTGCTGGCGAGGCCAGTCCGGGGCAATTAAGATAATTTTTGTTTTTTCCTATCTGACCTTTAGTAAGACCTTGGGGAGAAAAGACTGAGGAGGAAAGACGTAGACTGATAGGTTTTTCCAACTGAAGGATAGGGCATCCACTTTCCATGCTACTGAAGGATAGGGCATCCACTTTCCATGCTTGTCTGTGATAAGTCCTTGTGCAGAATTTGTCCAGTTGATAATTTTGGGGAGAGGCAAACAGATCTATGTCAGGACTCCCCCATTTCTCTGTTATCATGCTGAAGACTTGTGGGTCCAGTTTCCACTCATGAGGGTCCATAATATTTCTGCTTAGATCATCTACTAGAGTATTTTGTTTTCCTGGCAGGAATTGACCTTGAAGACGTACTTGGTAAGTCAGGGCTGTGTCCCACACAATGCCATGGCTAGTCTGCAGAGGGGGTAGGAATGTGTACCCCCCTGCTTGTTTATACACCACATAACCGTGGTGTTGTCAGTCTTTATCAATAGTTGTCCTGGATGAAGTAAATCCTTGAAGGCTGTCAGGGCATTCTGAACAGCTAACATCTCCTTCTGGTTGATATGCAGATGCATTTGTTTTGGGCTCCATATGCCCTGAATGCATCTCCCCGCCAGGTGGGCTCCTCAAGCATAGTCTGATGCGTCTGTAGTTAGGGTCTGAGAGGCAGGGGGTAGAGTGAAAGGTCGTCCCATGTTCTGGTGACATGTCTCTGCCTACCAAAGAAACTCCTGTTGTAGGCAGGGAATGAGAGGAATCATTGTTTCCAGACTGTGACAAGGTTGACTCCATAAACTTTTTAGATACCACTGTAGTTTCCTCATATGCAGTCTTGCATATAGAATTAGTAGGATGCAGGATGCCATGAACCCCAAAGCCTGCAGAATTTGTCTTGCAGATAATTGGATTTTTGTTGCCATCTGTTTGAAGTAAATAGTCAGTTGCCTTTGCTTGTCTGGCGTAAGGTAAGCCATCTGGGCAGTTGTATTCAAGCTTGCACCCAGGAATGTAATTTTTTGAGAGGGTATCAGTTGTGATTTCTTTTCATTTATTGTGTACCCTAGGCATGTTAGAAGCCTTTTTACAAACGCCAGATGTTGAAGAAGAATGTCCTTGTTTTCTGCTTGAATGAGACAGTCGTCCAAGTAAGGATAGATTTGTATGCTTCTTTGTCTGCAAAATGCAATTACTGGTGCCAGGCACTTTGCAAAGACCCTGGGCACAGTAGATAAGCCAAAGGGCAGTGCAGGGAATTGGTAATGCATAAAACCAGCCTTGAAGCGGAGGTATCTTCGGCACAATTCCCTTATTGGGATATGCAGGTATGCCTCAAGTCTAGAGTCACTAACCAAGCATTCTTGCCCAGCATGTGCAGAAACTGTTGCAAAGTCAGCATTTTGGGAAGTCCAAGAATGTGTTCAAAATCGATAAATCCAGTATTGGGCACCAGGCACTGTCTTTTCTGGGTACCAGGAACAGTCTTGAATAAAACTCTTGCCCTTTTTCCTGTTCTGGTACTGGTTGAATAGCCCCCATATCCATGAGGGATGTAACTTGTTTCCGTGCCTCTGCCCACTGATTTTGTGGCAGACCTGGCCAACCATTTGGAATTGGCAAGGTATGGAAACGAAATCTGTACCCCTGGGATACTATGTTTAATAAAGAAAAAAGTCCGCTGATCAGCACAATAAAGGTGTATCCTCCAATAAAGTCCAAAAAACGACACCCTCTGGTCGTAAATAAAATGGTGTTGATCACAAACAAACCACACAGAACACAGATTAGAACATGGATTTAGTGCACTTTCGTCTCTAACCACGAGACATCATCAGAATCAATTAGAAACCATAAATTACAGCTTTAAGTACTCTAAGAATAGTAATTGGCTACCAATGAATTGTCATGCCAACTAATTGACCTAACAGTATTCAATGTATTGAAAACCTTTTGTACAACCATAAAGTTGCTAAGATACCAAGGAATTGTACATATATAATCATAAATAAAAAGTGTATATAAATACATTAAAATACATTAATAACTATTATTATTCACAAAAACTCTAAAGAAAAAGTTTTTAAAAACAATAAATATGTAAAAATATATAATGTACACACTCAAATGTATAAACATTAAGTAAAAAATAAAAAGTATAAAGAATATTAAAAATGTATATCATTAATTAAATAAGTAAGAATACTAACAATTGCACATAGATGTATATATGTGTATACATGTTGAATATAAATATTAAATATAAATGTAAATATGACGTTATGGTCATGAAAAATAATAAAGAAAATAAGAATACACGAATAATATATATATAAATGTAAGTGTAAAAAATGTAAGATATAAATATGAATTAACTATAAATTTGCACGCTAAATCCATGTTCTAATCTGCGTTGTGTGGTTTGTTTGTGATCGGCACCTATTAAATATACTTATATTTTATTTACGAACAGAGGGTGTCGTTTTTTGGACTTTATTGGAGGATACACCTTTATTGTGCTGATCAGCAGACTTTTTTCTTTATTTTGATTTTGGTGGGTGTTTGGAGCCGGGATACTATGTTTAATACCCACTTGTCCTGGGTTATTGACTGCCAATTTTGAGCATGAAGTGCTAATTTTCCCCCCAAGGGGGCTACCAAAAAATAAGTGCTTGGTGACGGCAGAGGGAAGTCACTGAGACTGCTTACTTTAGGGTTGTGCTTTGTTTCCTCCAGATTTGGAGGTAGAGGCACCCCACTGCTTTGACCTGTAAGAACCCTGTGATTGGTATTTAGAGCCTTTTGAGCGCCTGGATTTGCCTCGTGAGGCTCTGTCGGACACAGGAAAGGACCAATTTTTTGTAGGCCAGTGTCTACTGAATCTGGGTGGCTGCACTTGTAGGAAATCTTTTACAGTTTGCATAGATTTAGCTTTGTCTTCCATTTTCTTTCAAACCTCTTCTGCCTTATTACCAAACAGAGCATCATGCTGTAAAGGTGCATCCAACAACTTAGCTTTAACATGATCAGGCAGATTTTGCTCCTTGAGCCAGGCATGCCTTCTAATCACAGATCCAGTAACTGTGGCCCTGCAAGAGGCCTCCAAGGAATCAAAACCACATTGCAAAGTATGCTTTCCAATCTGTTCTGCTGCACGCAATAATTCCTGTAATTCTTTATTTTCCACACATTCAGAAATGAACATCATTTTATGTTTCAATAATCCCATAACATGCTGTTGATTTTTAAGCATATGAAACTGGCAATTTAAGGCCCTAATTGCCAGGGTTGCAGACGTATAAACCTTCTTTCCCCATCTATCCAGAGCCCTGGAATCTCTATTAGAGGGGGTAGGATTCTTGGGTGTAGAGGCCTTTACACCTCTGGGACCCTGTGAGATAGTTTCAGGTCAGCAGAAGGATTTTTGAATAAACATTCGTGGGAGTCAGGAACCCTGTAATATCTGTCTGGCTTACTAGGAGCCGGAGGTAGGGAATCAGGAGCCATGCTCGTTTCCGAAAACACATCAACAATGTCTAATACAGGAGGTATAGCCAAAGGCCTATGCTGAGGAAAAAGAAGGAAACCCGAAGCCTCTTTTTTGATTCTGAGAAATCCTGAACCTCCCAATGAAAATGTTCCCTTAAAGTATTCAAGGTTTCTCCAAAAGAATAATCTTCAGGAGGAGATGCAGATGGGATGGATTCTTCTGCATCTGAATCCTCATAGGGTGGTATAGAAAATTCCTGATCAGAAGAGGAATCTGAAGAAATAGAAACCTGATCTGAAGATTCATAATCCGTGTCTTACAGGTTCATAGGTTCATACTAGGCTATCTGCCCTAGGGCATTTATAAGCCAAGCCAGAATGTGTTTGGCTTTCGCCACCCATTTTAAATTAATTTTGATATGCCCTTTTTCGAGGTTAGTATACTGTGCATCTGTCTAACAGTGACACAGAGGTGATACCTGGCGTAAACCTACGATCTCCCATCCACTCATCAAGATTCCTCTTGAAGAGAGTCAATGAGGGACTCTGCCTAACCTGGACTGGGATTTTATTCCAGAGTGAAGGGAGCCTCTGGGTTATGAATCTGTCCCTCCAGCATGTCCTATTTATTTCAGTGCTGAGGTTCAAGTCTCTCAAGCGCGTAGCTCGATGGGATTTGGATTTTCTGAGGTGCAGCATGTCCATTAATTCCGGGTTGGACATGGCTTTATAAGTCAGGCACAGATCGCCTCTGAACAGGCGGTATGCCACTGAGTAGAGCTGGAGTTTCTTTAACCGGGCAGCATATGGCATCTGTTTGAGCCCTTTGATCCTCTTGGTGAGGTACTTTTGGGGTCTTTCCAGTTGCTGCAGGTGTCTGGTAAGGTACATCCCAAAAGGGCATTGTACTCAATTATGGGCCTAATGAGGGATGAGTAAAGAGGCACGATGACCTCCCCTGATCTAGATGTGAATCCCTTCATGATTAGGTGGGCTATATAAAATGTTTTTCTAACCACTTTGGCCACGTGGTTGTCAAATGAGAGATTGCTATCAACTTGGGTCCCCAGGTCCCTAATTACTTCTTCTGTACTTAATGGATTACCACCTATGTGGTAATTTGTGGGCACTTTGTTTTTGCCAAAGGGGATGACTATACACTTTTTGGCATTTAGCTTGAGGCCATGGCCTTGCCTAGGCCTCTTATCAGGAGGAGGTTGGGAACCCCTTGTCAAGGTAATTAAGTCTTCAGCCATTTTGATCATCTGTTTTTTAGGCATATGGGCCTGAGCATGTGACACATGCGCCATTTTTTTAGCCTTAGAAGTTGTTTTTGAAGATGGCATTGGTTTTATATAGAAATGTTGAGGCCTGAAAACAACCTTAGAAGCTGGTGCCTGCTCAGCGGCTCCGGACACATCTGAGGGAAAGACATCTGTGGATACAATACTCTGAATCACGCGGCATGCCGTACTCCTAATGGGTTTCGGTAGAGGCCTGTGACTCAAAAGTAGCAGGTATCCGGGGGTGCGAAAGTGCCTCACTGAGTACCGGTGAACCGGCTACTGGCTTTGGAGAAGCTTCATCGTTGGTTTTGGACCTCGACGGTCTGTCTCTGTCCTTTTCATTCCGTTTTTTGTGAACTCCGGTAGTCGGATTGCTATCCGACGACATTTCAGGGTAATTAAATCTGTTTCCAAAATATTTTGAAGCAAAGATATACCGACGCTTAATAATGCATTGGTTAAATCTAGCACAAAACCAACAGCAAGGCACGTTATGATCTGGGCCTAGGCAAGGAATAGAGCACAAATGAAAATCCTTATGAGGTATTTGCTTCCCACAAGTAATGCAATTAACTTTTACTGACATCGGTAAGGAGCAAGAAAAAGTTTCCCCAATGGGGTACTTAGCTTTAATTGAAGACTTCGGTTCTGAAACTCAAATGCGAAAATTTCAGGAATCGGCCGACCGGCACTTGTGAACTGCTTCTGATTTGGGCACCGAGCGGCAAGAAAGACTGAAGAAAATGGCGTCACCTGCATGTTTTATTACCCCTGACGACCTGACGTCATGGAAGAGGAGACAGCAACCGACGCAGGATCCAAGACTTTGATATTCAGGCCAACTGAGGGCAACCTGCCAGCACATTACCCAAATGTAATGACTGCAACAGTTTAACACGAAGAAAGTACAGTTTTGTACCTACCATAAATGTAGATGTTCGAGTGTTCACCCTGCTGCAGTCATCACACTTGGGTTATCCTACCATCAGGCGGTCCCGCAGTCGGCCCGAATTCCAAAGTCTCGGTCCGGCGTCAGTTGCTGTCGCTTCTTCCCTGACGTCAGTGCGCCAGGGGTATATAAGAAGCATCCGACGCCATTTTCTTCAGTTTTTTTTGCCCCAGATGTCAGGTGCCCCCAATAGGTAGGCAAAATATATATATATATATATATATATATATATATATATATATATATATATATATATATATATATATATATATATATATATATATATATATATACATACACACATATAGCTATATAAAAATAAAACAAAACCCTTAGGCACAAGCAAATACACCACAGAGGTAGTATAGGATAGAGTGGTAGAGATAAGTTCAGCTGTTTCAGAGGGGATGGAGGGAAGGTAACCTGGACTGCAGCAGGGTGAACACTCGAACATCTACATTTATGGTAGGTACAAAACTACACTATGTTCATTGTGTTACCCTGCTGCAGTCATCACACTTGGGTTGAATCCCAAAGCTAAGGATGGGAGGTGAAGTCAAACAGGGTTAGAAGAAGCTAGTAGGCCCTGCAAAACTGCAGTGGCAAAACCAGCTCTAGTCTTAGAGTATAGAGGTAGGTGATGGTGTTTGGTGAACGTGTGTACTGAACTCCAAGTTGCAGCTTCCAGAATATCCTTGGTTGGCACTCCCCTGAGAAAGGCTGCTGATGTAGCTGTAGCCCTGGTGGAGTGGGACCTAATGTTAGCAGGTACTGGTTTCTCATGATGTGAGTAGCAGAAACTTATGCAATGCCCTATCCATTTAGAAATGGTCTGTTTTGAGATAGCTTTTCCTTGTGATCCTGTAGCATAGGCTACAAAGAGCTTGTTAGTTTTTCTGAGAGCCTTAGTTCTATCCAAGTAGTAACGTAATTGCCTGTCAATGTCCAAAGAGTGCAGGAGTCTTTCTCCTTTGTTCTGGGGATTTGGGAAGAAGGTGGGAAAGTGAATGGTTTGGTTTCGGGCCACACTGGATACCACCTTTGGCATAAAGGAAGGGTTAGTTCGTAGAGAGACTCTGTCTTGATGAAAAATGAGGAAGGGCTCCACTGCCATTAGTGCCTGTAGCTCAGACTCTTCTAGCTGAGGTTATTGCTAGTAGTAGGGCAGTTTTCCATGAAAGAAATTTTAAATCAGCTGAAAAAGCTGGTTCAAAGGGCGGCAGTGTAAGCTTTTCCAGAACAAAGATGAGAACCCAAGTAGGTGCTGGAGCTCTCCTTGGCGGTCTTAAGTTCTTAGCCCCTCTGAGGTACTGTCTTAGGAGTGGATGTGAGAATAAAGGAGGATCCATGCTGTAATGAGCTGAAATTGCTGAGGCGTGGATCTTACTAGATAAAAAGGAAAGTCCTTTGTGTAACATCTCAGTTAAATATTGTAGAATCTGAGGGATGTTTGGATCAAGGAGGTTTAGGCCTTTAGCCTGGTTCCAGGCACAAAATCTTTTCCATTTGTCTGAATAGGTTTTCCTGGTGCTGGGCCTCCTGGCCTCCAGAATGACATCCATAACAGCTTTGGATAAAGGTCTTGGCTGGTTGTTTAAGTAATTTGCCATGCAGCCAGGTTTAAAGTCTTGAGCTGGCTGTGTAGAATCTGACTGCCTCGCTGGGTGAGCAGGTGAGGAATTTGTGGCAAAATCCATGGTGGGCCATGGGCCATGTTCCTTAAAATTGGATACCAATGCTGGCGTGGCCAGTCTGGTGCAACGAGCATCATTTGTGGCCTCTCTAATCTGACTTTCAGCAGTACCTTTGCTAGAAGAGGCAGTGGAGGGAAGGCATACACTGTCAATGTTTTCCAACTGAATGAGAGGGGGTCCACTTTCCAAGCTAAAGGATGGAAGGTCCTTGTGCATAATTTTTGAAGTTGGTGGTTGTGGGGGCTTGCAAACAGATTATGTCTGGACGTCCCCATTTTTGAGCTATCATTGCAAATACTTGTGTATCTAGTTTCTGGACTAGGAAGAGTCTTGAGTAAAATCCTTGTCCTTGCTCAAGTGTAGGTACCTGTTGAATGTCTCTCATGTCCATGAGAGCTGTAATTTGTTTTTGTACCTCTGCCCATTGATTTGGTGGCAGGTTTGGCATTCCTTTGATCCTTGGTAAGGTATGAAAGTGGAATCTGTATCCTTGAGAGACAATGTTTAGAACCCATTTGTCTTGTGTGATGATGTGCAAGTTGTCTGCAAAAAATGCTAGTTTTCCTCCCAAGGGAGCTGCTAGGAGAGATTTGCTTGGTAGTTTGAGGATAGTCATTGTGTTTGTCTTCTGCTAGATTGGGGCCTGTCTTTTCCTCTTTTCTGGGTAGCAGAACCCCATTGGCGAGGTTTGTAAGGGCCCTGTGACTGACCTCTGTCCCTTGGGCATCTGTATTTGTCCGTCTGTGATCTGTCTGAAACTGGAAAGGACCAGTTTTCCGTTGGCCAATTTCTGCTGAAACGAGGGGGTTGTACCTGCAAAAAATCCTTGACCGTTTGCATAGACTTTGCCTTATCCTCCATTTTCTTTAAAACCTCTTCTGCTATGACACCAAATAATACATCCTGCTATAAAGGTGCATCCAATAATTTTGCTTTAACATGGTCAGGGAGGGTTTGTTCTTTTAACCAAGCATGTTTACGTATGACAGAGCCAGTAACAGCTGCTCTACAGGAAGCTTCCAATGAATCAAATCCGCACTGTAAAGCATGTTTTCCCACCTGTTTAGCTGCATGCAACAGAACCTGCATTCCTTGAATTCAGACTGTTCTGAATGTGTGCTCATTTTTTGTTTTAACTGAGACATTAGGAATTGCTGATATTTCAACATGTGAAATTGGCAATTTAATGCTCTCATAGCCAGAGATGCCGAGGTGTATATTTTCTTTCCCCATCTATCTAGGGCTCTGGAATCCCTCAGAGGGCACAGGATTTTTAGCCATAGAAGATTTTGCTCCCTTAGGACCCTGGGAAATTGTTTCTGGGTCAGCTACAGGGCTTTTATAAAGGAATTTGTGCGAGTCAGGTACTCTGTACTATCTGTCTGGTTTGGCTGGAGTGGGAGGTAGAGAATCTGGATTTAAACTAGACTCCAAGTAAACATCATCCACAATATCTAAAACAGGAGGGATAGCAAGAGGTCTGTGCTGGGGTAGTAAAAGGAACTCTTGGAGCCTTTCCTTAGAATCTGAGTAATCCTGGCCTTCCCAGTGGAAATGTTCCCTCATGGTATGTAAAGTTTCCCCAAAGTAGTAGTCTTCAGGGGGAGATGCTGAGGGAATAGAGTCTTCAGCATCAGAGTCTTCATAAGGTGGAAAAGTGTAATCCTGTTCCTCAGAGGAATCTGAGGAGAGTGAAACCTGGTCAGAGGATGCATAGTCCTCCTCTTGTCTTGGTCTTTTATCAGGAGGGGATGGGAACCCCTGATAAGGGTAATCAAATCTTCAGCCATCTTAAGCTTGGGGCCTTGAACTGTAGACTGATGTACAGTTTTCTTACGTTTTAAAGGAGTTTTAAGCTTAGCATAAGATTTAATGGTGAGTGTAGTCTGTCTGAAGACACTTTCTGCAACCGAAGGTGTTTCCACTGCACCGGTGTCTACTTCTGCTCCGGTGTCGGTAGATAGCTGCGTCGGCCTAGTAGGCTCCGCTTGGGAATCCGCAGCTGTCTGGGGTTCCAGTTCTGCGGTCATCAGGGGCTGCGTAGACACCTCACTGAAAACTGGAGAACCGGCGACAGGCCCAGCTGAGGCCTCGGATTCTGGCTTGTTCCTAGGCTGCCTGTCTTTATCCTTGCGTTTTTTATGTATGGCTGTCGTCGGCTGCTCCGACAGCATGATATAATTAAATTTCCTACCAAACAAATGCCGTGCGAAGTCAAAATGGTGTTTGATAGTTCGTTTATTAAACCTAGCGCAAAACCGACAACCTGTGACATCGTGGTCTGGGCCTAGGCAAGGAATACAATAGGAATGGAAGTCCTTATGAGGTATTTGCTTCCCACAAGAAATGCAATTGTTAACTTTTTCTGACATCGGACTGAGGCAAGAAAATGTTCCCCAACGGGGTACTTAGCTTTATTGAAGACTTCGGACTGAAATTCAAATCGAAAATCTGAGGTGTCGGCCGACCGGCACTTGCAACTGCTTCTACTTCGGGCACCGCGCAGCAAGAAAGACTGAAGAAAATGGCGTTGGATGCCTCTTGTATACCCCTGGCGCACTGACGTCAGGGAAGAAGCGACAGCAACCGACACCGGACCAAGACTTTGGAATTCAGGCCGACTGCGGGACCGCCTGACGGCAGGATAACCCAAGTGTGATGACTGTAGCAGGGTAACACGATGAACATCATCTGATGTTTGCACCAGATGGTCCTTGGCTTCTTCATCCAATGCAATGGAGATGTCTGGTGGAGGCTGGACAGCAGCAGGATCAGTATGTGCCTTTTTTCTTAAGTAGCAGCTGAACATCTGGACAGGTGGATTTGGCCATTAACCTCAGCCAAAGGCTTCATATGTTGGTTTTCTAAACAAGAGATGTTTGAAAGACTGCAAAGTGTCTCAGGGACAAACACCTGACAAATCTCTCACTGTGTGTGGTAGTGTACAGCACCATAACAACAAAGGCACTTCTTTATGGGGAATCTGCCTCCCACACATTTTCCTTTCCTTGATGACATGAAAATAAAATACAAGGAAGAAAAAAGAAAGGAACCCCAAAGGGGCACTTACCTTTAGAAAGCTCCATAGATGAATCAACTCTGTGAATGTACAAGTCAAATTCAGTAGTAGTATTCTGAATAGAAAGAAGTTCTGATGAATAGGCATCATTACATCACATATGCATATACACTCCGCATATGTAGGATATTATGAAGTATGATGCCTGGAGGGTGTAAAAAGCTTTGGTATGCTGGCTAGACATTCGGCTATCATTGTTAGGATATCCCAAGAGTAAAGAATACTGCAGCGGTGACGAGGAATGACATCCCCGGGTGTAACTTTCATTTTTGAGGGTCTGTTCTGGTTCTGCTAAGCTTGTCTGCACAACGTTTTTCTCTGACGGAATATATGTAAGCCTGGGGGGCACAAAATGAACTGACTGCTAGATCCCAAGCTACCACAGCTAATCTGCAATGGGATATGGCTCCCTCTTGTTCATGCACCGCACCACTGTGGTATTTGTCTGTGACTACAAAAAGAGGGCATGGAATACAAGACAATTTAGAGATTTGAGAAACATTTTCTAGTGCATGCATTTATATATTTTAAGCTATCTTGTTTGTTCCAAAGATCTTGTGCATTTGGTCCCTTGGAGACAGTCCCCCGAACAAAGTCTGAAGCATAAGTCATTACACACTGAATGGTGTAAATTATTATTAGCAGCTGACCAGGCAGACATCGTACTACTGTATCCATTAATATTTGTTAGTACAAATTCTTGCCAGAGTTATTTCAATTCTATTATAACATGTCTAGACACAAAGTAAAGACTAATGCACACTCAGTCCAAATACGTCACTAAAGAGTGAAAATTACTGTCCGGTTTATATACTGTTTTAAATGTCATACAATTTTATTTTTAATGTCCTTATGACTTGTTCTTCTGGTTTCTGTTTGTGTCATGAAAAAGTCCATTGGTTATTTTAGCCTGGACAGTTTCTGTTGAAATGACAAATATTATTTTTGTTTTATGTCCTTCTTTGGGTATTTTCTTCCTTGCTGTATCTGAAGACTTCACAAAATGTCTCTCCACGTCATCTTTGCGTCACTTGAAGTGTCTGTATTTTATTTAATTTATTTCTGCATCTGAAAGCTCACAGAAAGTCAACTTCCTTTTTTCTATAACAGGATGCTATTTACAGTAAACTCACAGCTATATGTTATTAATATCTAAGTTGAACTTTTACAAGAAATATTTTTAATAAAAGGTAACTGTTCTTGCAAAGCAAGCCATATTATTTTGAAAACTGCTGTTTGGCCTTGCACATTTCTTCTTTTACTGCACACACAGTATCATTTTGGGGAAAACACTTTGATTTATACAGTCTCTATCAATTCCCCTTTTTAATTAAAACCAAGAAAATTGTAAGACAATTTACAACACAATATGATCTTCAGTACCTTGAATCCCTTGCATTTGATGCTCTCTCTTTATACAATGTTACATTACCAACGACTGTTACTTAATTAATACTTTTATTAACACAAATCTCAACATACATGGAAACTGTTGTAATTAAGCAAGAGCAATTAATGCGGAAATTATAGTACCCCACCGTCCTGAAAACAATCTACTTAGCCAGTAGTTAGACTAAGCATGTTTTATTTTCGCAGGTGTAAGACACACAGCTATTACTTATCTATTCTTAACTGCTTTCCTACTTGCTTAAGCAAGTTGTCAGCCTTGCAGTTACACAGAAGAATGTATTTCAAAATCTTGTCAAGTTAACCCTTGCTTTACAAGGCAAAACCTTGCATTAGAAACAAGCATATTTCTTTTGCATTGCAGCATACATTTAATTTCATTATTGCTTTGAGAAAAGAATATTTACAATATCTATTAATTCCCCTTTTTAAAAAAGCAATTTACAGGAAAATGTGATCCTCTGTACTTAATGGCCTTTCTTCATTGTTAACAAGTTACTAGTTTGACAGTTTTATAACATCTCCTCTGTTATATCTGAGATAGCTCCATAAGCTGCATTTGCTATCAACTTTGTAACATTCCATATTGCCTTAGTGGCACCACACCAGTGAAAAAATTCAGCTCCTGAAAAAACACCATTTTTATATCAAGCTGTTTTAAAATTTTTCCCTATTTTATTTTCACGAACCTCCCTCTTTTTCTGGTGATTTTTCCATGTCCTCTGGTAATGTGCGAGTAATTCTCATTATTGCAACTGCATACTCTATGTAACAGAATTTCTCTTCTTTCATCTCTTCCTTAAAAGAAGTATTATGTGTTAACTCTCATGCTGTTTTTATTTTATACTCAAGCTTTTTCACATGACCAGAGTTGGTTAGCTTTGCAAACAAATTTTGCATGTCCAAAATTATATTGAAATCAGGTATCCGATCACAATGTCTGTTTTTATGCTCTAATATATTTGAATACCTCTCCCCATTTTTCTTTGCAACGGTTTTATTTTCACTTGCTTTTGTATGTACATTTTTTAGATTGCCTTGTCCTGTCCAGACTGCTATCATATAAACAAATTTAAACTTTCCTAAGACTGTTAATGTACTGATACTGTTTGTTATTAACTTATACTGATTTTTATGAACCAACATAGTGTGCTGCTTTTGCTTGGGTTTTTATTAGCTGAAAAATAGAAGTTATGTTCTTACCATAACGTTCCATGTTAGTTGTCTTCTTCTCGCCTTCTTCTTGCTGGATGGGTTCGGAGCCGACCTCGGCTCCGACTCGGCCACTCTAAAAGCTCGAGAGTTGGTTCCACCGGCTCGAGGCTCCCCTTATATCCCACAATGCTAGGCGAGAGTTACCTCAGATCTCGTTTGTAAGCTAACCCCAGCTTATAATAGTAACAGAATAACTCTAAACAGAGTCCACCTCTAACAACAGGGAGAAAGAAGGGTGACCTACATCCTGATTCAGGAGATATGCAAGCAGCATATGCCTAAGAAAAGAGGTGGTAGAAAGAGAGGTCACAATCACAACTCCTCTAGGTCTGTCCAGGCCAGGGGGAAGGAGGGTGGGACACAAGAAGAAGGCGAGAAGAAGACAACTAACATGGAACGTTATGGTAAGAACATAACTTCTATATGTTAAGTTGTCTATCTCGCCTTCATTCTTGCTGGATGGGACCGCGTCCCTAGCACCTTGTCCCGGGTGGCCTAACGGAACAGACTCCTGAGAACAGTGGAACCAAAGTTAGCTCTATGCCTAGAAGCTAAATCCAACTTATAATGAGAAATGAAAGTGTGAGTAGCAGCCCAAGTAGCCGCTGCACAAATGGTGTCAATAGGCAGTCTGTCTTGAAAGGCTAAGGAAGTAGCCAAAGCTCTGGTAGAATGGGCCTTAGGTTTATTAGGCAGCTTTTGGTGTCTAATCTCATAAACAAGGGTAATCAGAGATGTAAGCCATCTAGATAATGATACCTTTGAAACTGAAAGTCCCTTTCTGCCTTCTGCATAGGAGATAAACAGTTGGTCAGATTTTCTGAATTGTTTTGTTCTATCCAAATAGTACCTCAACTGACGATGAACATCTAGCCAGTGTAATTTTTGTTCAGACCTATTGGAATATTCTGGAAAAAAGACAGGGAGGTCAATGCTTTGATTTAGATTTGACGTTGAGACTACCTTAGGCAAAAAGGACGGGTTGGTTCGTAAGGATACCCTGTCCTTATGGAACAATAGATAAGGAGGTCGACAGCTGAGTGCATGAAGTTCTGAGACTCTTCTAGCTGAAGTAATTAGCTACCAGAAAAAGAGTCTTCCATGATAGTAATTTTAAAGAACAGGAGGCTGCAGGTTCGAAAGGGGGTAGAATCAAAGAAGTAAGAACTAAATTTAGGTCCCAAGGAGAAGGAGGATTTCTTATAGGAGGTCTGAGAAGAAAAACTCCTTTCAAAAAGGCTTTGCAAAGCTTGTGGGACATTAAGGCAGACTCAGAAATACCCACATGAAAGTTAGAGATAGCTGCCAATTGAACTTTAAGAGTAGAAGGAGATGAACCTGCATGGAAGAGTTCAGCTAGAAAATCAAGGACTATTTGGATGGAAGCAGTGAAAGGATCAATGTCCCTTCCTTGAGCCCAATATGTGAAACGTTTCCACTTACTCAAATAAATCTTCCTAGTGGAAGATTTATGGGAAGCTATCAAAATATCTCGAACAGAGTGAGATAATTGAGGAAGCCTGGCTAAGGTTGGAACTGGAGGAACCAAGCAGTGAGGTTCAGAGAGGGAGGGAGCGATGTAACTGACCCGATTGATGGATCAAAAGGTCTGGAACTAGGTCCAGATGCCAAGGTCGCTCCAGTAGAAATTGATGTAGAAAGGGGAACCACACCTGTCGAGGCCAGTAAGGAGCAATGAGGATCAACGAGGCCTTCTGAGCGATAGCTTTCTGCATCACTTGAGAGATTAGTGGGAAGGGAGGAAATGCATACAGAAGTCCCCGGGGCCAAACTTGGACTAGAGCGTCTCTGCTGGGTTGGCCTGGTAAAGGGAATAGGGTGAAGTAATGTCTGCACTTGCTGTTTTGGGGAGTAGCAAAAAGATCGCAGCAAGGCTGACCCCACTTGAGAAAAATCTCTCTCACAACAGAGTCTTTCAGAGACCACTCGTGAGGCATGAGGATAGCTCTGCTCAATTTGTCCGCTATTTGATTGGACTTCCCGGGGATGTGCGTTGCTATCAGAAAACGCTGAGAAGAAATCGCCCATTGCCACAATCTGAGTGCTTCTCGACACAGGGGTAGGACCTGGTTCCGCCTTGTTTGTTGATGTACCACACTACAGACATATTGTCTGTCTGGATTGCAATCGTTCCCAAGGGGAGAGAGTCTTGAAGGGCTTGCAACGCTAAAAGCACTGCTCTCATCTCCAGAACATTTATGTGCAAGTGGCATTCGCCTGGTTGCCATATGCCCTGGACCGTCCTGCCCTGATAATGCCCCCCCACCCGATCAGGGAGGCGTCCGTTGTCAGAGTAGCAACCGGAGGGGGAGGGACAAAGGGTCTTCCCAACCAGAGCTGAGGGGAAGACATCCACCACATGAGATGATTTCTGCACGCCTGCGTGATCATAATGGTGTGGGACATTGGAAGTTGCTGGTATGACCATTGTGTAAAGAGCATCCATTGAAGGATTCGCATGTGGAATCTGGCTAATGGAAGCAGAGGTATGGCAGCCGCCATAATTCCCAACACTTTCAGAACTAACCTGGCTTTGATTCTGTTGTTGTTGAAAAGGAGTGAGACCAGTCTGTGTATGTCTGTTCTTCTCTGATCTGTTAGCCTCGCAGACATGTCTACTGTGTCTAGATTTGCGCCTATGAAGGTAATAGTACGACAAGGCGACAAAACAGACTTTTCGCAATTTATTGAAATGCCTAACTTTTGACAAATGCGAAAAGTGTAATCCCTGGCCATCAGAAGGAAATGCTTGGTGGGAGCTGTGAGGAGCCAGTCGTCCAAATATGGAAACACCTGGAATCCTTGTCGTCTCAGGTGAGAAGCTACCACTGCCATGCATTTGGTAAACACCCGGGGGGCAGAGGTGAGACCAAAGGGCAGGGCCCTGAATTGAAAATGACTGGTTCCCAGCCTGAAGCGGAGGAATCTTCTGGAGCGTCTGTTCATTTTTATGTGATAGTACGCATCCTGAAGGTCTACAGAGCACATCCAGTTTTCTTTTCCCAATAGGGGAAGGATGGACTGCAGCGTGACCATCCGAAATCTTGTTTTCTTGACTGATCTGTTCAAGATACTGAGATCCAAAATTGGTCTCCAGTCCCCTGTTTTCTTTGGAACTAAAAAGAACCTTGAGTAGATTCCGGATCCTTGCTGGTCTGCTGGAACTGGCTGAATTGCTCTTTTTGCAAGCAGTTTTGAAATTTCCAAAACCGCTAGATCCCTTTGCGCTGGTGGAACATCTGGAAGGGATTTTTGATTGTTTCGAATGCTAAGAAAGGGGATAGAATAGCCTTCGAAATGACGGACTGTACCCATTTGTCTTGAGTCAGGGATAGCCAGGCTTTTGGGTACAGTGACAACCTTCCCGACTGCCTCGAAGGTGGGCAGCCGGGCAACACCTCAGGGATGCTGAAAGGGCTTATCAGAGAAGGCTTCTCGATTGCCCTGGTTCTGCGGACCCCCCCCCTGCCTCGAGGCGGCGTCTACCATTGTTATTCCCGCCTCTGCCTCTGGCGGGTAACGACTTTGTCGTCAGGCGAAGTCCCTTGATTTTGTTTACGGAACCACATTTTCCCACTTTTCTGGCCTTTGGGGTAAGGCCTAGAAGGAGTAGAAAACGGACTCCGGCGGCAGAAAGAGTCTTGCCATCAGTCTCGCACCTAGTCAAGGTTTCTTTCACTTGAGGACCAAAGAGAGATGATCCATCAAACGGGAGTTAGTGAAAGACGCCTTGAAGGGGTCCGTAAAATTGCATAGCCGCATCCAGGCATGCCTACGTAAGGCCACACCTGTCCCTGCGGCCCTACTCGCTCCATCAGCCGCATAAGAAAGGAGGCATGGAGGAGTTGGCTATGGAGTTAAGGGTAGCCAGCTGAGTGTTCATTTTATCTTGAAAACCCGCAGCTGTAGGATCCTTCAACATGTCACTCGCTTCTTTAATCAAGTCCCTTTGAAGACGAGTGAAATGGCACAGGTAGTTCAGCGACGATAGTAAATGTCGCTGACGAAAACATCCGCTTCCGCACCTGTCCATGGACCTAGATTCCTTGTTAGGTGGATGGACAGGTACTGAAGGATCAGCTAGTTCCTTCTTAGTGGCAGCAGCTACCACCATAGCATCCACAGAAACTCCTTTTGTCAAGAACTGCTTGTCTGCTGGTGCCGTTATGAATTTGGAGGGTCTCCTAGGAGTGGGGTCCACTGAATCAGGAGCCGTCCATGCCTCTTTAGCAACCACCTGCATGAGGGGGTCAAGGGGGGGGGACACCCAGGAGGTGGAAGGGCGAGAGCCAAACGCCTCAAGATATACAGATTCATCCTCCGAAGGGTTAAGGGCTGGCCAATTTCCCCTCTGTTTCAGGATCTCTAGAATGTCTGCAAAAGAGACATCTTCAGAAGGGGAACGGGGGGAACCCTCGGAATCATCTAAATCTGTGTCAGATGTGATGGACTCAGGTGAGTCAATGTGTTTCCTCTTACACTTCCTCTTCCGAGGGGGCTCTTCTGCGAAATCAGGAGAGGCCTCGGAAGAGGATGAAATCCCCACAGGGGGCTCCTGAGGAGCTGGCTCTCTGCGGTCCGGGATGAGGGAGTGAGTCGACTTGACCTGAGGCACCGTAGAGGGAGGAGCGGACGGCGCCGACTGTGGAGTAGAGCCAGGCTCTAACACTCCGCATGACCTCGAACGCACCCCTGTCAGGCAAAGCCAGAGGTCCCCGCTCCGAGAAGCTGAAAACCTCCCTCGGCACCAACAGTGATGGCTCCGAGGCCGATGTCGGAGCCGAACTCACCAGCGCCGAAGCTCCGAGAGGAAGAGCGGGGTCGGACAAGGGTCCGATGCCACTCACCCCCTCGGAGCCGACGATGGAAGTCCGGCGCCGAGATTCTTCTAAGGAAGAAATCGGAGCCGACGATGGAGCCGAAGACAATTGTATCGGCTCCGACGCTACCACAGTCTCGGTTCCGACACGACCCGGCTCCGAGCTCAACGGAGTCGGAGGAGGAATATATTGGACAGGGGCAGGCATCGACTGATGAGTCGGGCTCTGCAGCATCTGGGCCAGTGCCTCGGACTTAAGAAGTCGACTCACTACCCTCTGAAGGTCATGATCCGACAGTCTCGATGACCTAGAGGAATGAGATTTATGGCTCCATTCAGACAGCAGGGGAGATCCTGGAGCCGAATGAACGGAGCCAAGGGATGGTGACCTGGACCTCTTCCTCGATGTCGGCTCCGAAGATCTGGTCGGAGCCGACATGGGAATCTCTATTACCTCGGCTCCAGCCGGAGCCGAGGGAACCAAAGAAACTGTGGACTGAGACTCATCGGCTCCAGCCGGAGCCGATGTAGTCGGAGGTTTAGAAGCCTTAGGTCTCGGCTCAGTTGCTGGAGCCGAAGACCTAGAAGCCTTGGAGGGCTTCCCTGAAGAGACAGTAAGGGAATCCTCAGGCTTGAGTAAACCTCTCAAAATTAATTTATTTTTTCTTTCCTGCAGGACCCTGGGACTGAAGCCATGGCAAACAGCACAGGAGTCCTGCAGGTGCAAAGGCCCCAGGCAGTAGACACAAGAAGTGTGACCGTCTGTCAGAGACATTTTCTGACAGCACGCATCACACTTCTTGAAGCCTGAGACCTTTGATTCTTTAGACATCCCAAAAGTGCAATCACACACACAGTCAAAAACACACTGATTACACCCTGTCTAGTTTTAGCTTAAAATAAAACAACTGACTAAGTTTTAAATTAAGAAATAACACACACACCCACTAGGGAAGGAAGAAGGCCTGAAGGCC
Source organism: Protopterus annectens (assembly GCF_019279795.1). Lineage (NCBI taxonomy): Eukaryota > Metazoa > Chordata > Ceratodontiformes > Protopteridae > Protopterus > Protopterus annectens. The sequence continues at coordinate 868,375,367 of NC_056730.1, read as the reverse complement.
CGAGGGAAGAACTTAAAGTTCTTGTGGGGAAAAACAGGAATTTTAAGAAAAAGGGGCAAGAATTCCTCTAAACTAAGGGAAATAAGTATAAAATTTAAATTTAAAGGGGTTTAATTACACTAACTTTACAAAAAAGTCACTTACCAAGAACCGGTAGAAAACCAACACCTCGATCGCTGTAGCGGCAAACGAGATCTGGGGTAACTCTCGCCTAGCATTGTGGGATATAAGGGGAGCCTCGAGCCGGTGGAACCAACTCTCGAGCTTTTAGAGTGGCCGAGTCGGAGCCGAGGTCGGCTCCGAACCCATCCAGCAAGAATGAAGGCGAGATAGACAACTTAACATATGCTATTTGTCTAAGTTTTTATTAAGTTTTTTTTTAATGACTCTGTACTTTACTACCTGTATGTATTCATGTGTATTATTCCCAGGATGGTAGTTACACCAGTCTGACTAATGATGTTCTTGCTGTACTAGTTTGTTTATAAGACTGTTTGCTGTTATATTTTATGTAAGACATTCTTTTGAAAATATGACAGTACAGTCACTGTTTTTTTACCAATACTAATCCTGTTTGTGGTATGCATAAGCTGCCTTTGGAGACATACTGTACTTTTAATGAGGGTGGGAGGGGGGGTTTGACCCCCTCTTGTTACCATAGAACTTTTTGTCATTTAGGATTTGTCAAAGGTACTGCCTTAAATGTTACTCCATTTCCAGACATAAGATGTGGACTTACATACCCAACATTTAATTGCATTGTTTAGTTTTGCATATACCATTTGCATTACTGTAAATGTATTTACTGTATCGGTATTACCTTTACTCTGTGTCTGTAAGTTATTTCTGTGTTTATTCTGAATACGTCCTGGCTTATTAAACCAGCAAAGTAATATTTATTGTTCTGTCTTTTCCTGTCTCCTTTGTGTAATTAATTAACATTGAGTTTTGTATACTAACCATTGTCTTCCATTGCTTTAAAAGATCCCTGTACTTTGTGTGAACTGATAACCTATGTTCTGTTAATTTATTGCTTTAATGTCTACTGTCTGCCATGACCTGGGTTATAGGGAGGATTATCCCCATATTCTACTGGTCATAATTTACCATTTTTATTATACTGTTAGTGTTTGTAATTACCCTTTTTCAGTAAGGCAAGGGGTTTGTCCTTCCTTCTGTTTATTGCTTACCTCCTTTTTCTGTGTACCCTGACATTTGCAGGTTATTTGCATATATGCTCTTTTTTTTTATGATTTACCTGTTCCCACTGTTCTATACACCTCTTCATATCCTCTCCCGCCTCTTTGGGAATTGGATATTGCTTCTGAAAAGGGTTACCTACACTCACTGGTACTGTTAACTTGCCACGGTCTGTCTTTGGTGTAGCCCACAAGGGCTGAAATTGTGCTTTGATTTACTCCCATTTATGCCGCAGTTGTAAATGTCTCTTGGTAATGATATATACAATATATACACAAGAAGTCACAACATCGTCAAGTAAAGTATGAGAATTCTTATGTTCATTTGGTCTCATAAGGGATAGTTAGAATGGGGATAGTCTATATATAAAGTAAAAATAGAAATTTACCCATTTATGTGTATGTTTAGGGAAAATATCTAGTTACACATATACTAAGAAAAGGGAGAAGATGCAAGAAAGTCTGGTTATACTACATTCATTTCTTATTTAAAGGTTAGCTTTTCATGACAATTTGTAGGCAAATTTTATTTGTCAAGAATTATATCCAGCAAGTAACCCCAATATTTTTGATAATAGCTTTTGTTTTTTGTTTTTGAATAAAATAATTTGTGAGATGAGATATATTTGATAGCAAGATTGCTAAAATTCTCCCATGTAATTGGTGACATGACATTCCAATTCTTTGTAATAAAGAATTTAATAAGGGCACACATCGTAATAAAAACATGTTTTAATATTTTTGGGAGTGGATTGATATTAATGTACAATATAGCTGTCTCCCAAGTAAGGGTTGATTTTTCATATCCCATCTTCTCTAATTTAAATCTCAAGGAACACCAGAAGTTGTGCATCTTAGTACAGTTCCACATGACATGTAAAATATCAGCTGTTTGATCTGGACAATGGGGACATATGGGCGAAAAGTTAGGATTGAAATTATTTAATTTAGATAAGGTATAATAGATTGTTATTTACCATAATTTGTGTATATAACAGCTTCTTGAAAGGAATACATTTGATTGTATTTTCAATAGCTAGTTTCTTATTTTCTTCAGTCAATGATTGATTTTTCGTTTGCCAATAGTTTGAAATAGTTTGAAAATAATAAAGAATTCTGATGTTTTGCACTCATTACAATTTTATAAGTCCTAGAAATTGTTCTCTCTTTAATCGCAAGATTTTCAAGTATTAATTTAACTAAATCTATGTTCTCTAAGTCAGTGTGTATTTGTGAGAATTTAACATTTATAAGATGATGAAGTTGGTTAAGGATAATACTATAATTCATAGGAAGTTTGAGTTCAAGTCTCATTCGCCTCGTGTTAGAGTCTTTCCATTGGCATATATCCCATATTGTGTAGTCTTTTATCGGGGTAGTTTGTTAGATTTACTTGTTTATTATTTATTAGTAAATTAGGGTTTAGGTGTAACGGTTGTATAAGTGCAAAAGTGTCAGCTAATTGCAATGATTTAAATAGTTTCTGAGTTGTAAGAATCATGTTTTTAATTAGTGGGTGTAAATTCTTCGTGTATATGCTAGCCTGGTTGAAATTCAAGAATGGTAAGGATTTGATATTACAGCCAAGGGATTTCAACTGTTCATACCGGATTTTGGTCCGCTGGGGTGTCGAAGTATTTATATAGGAGTCATAGTTTATTATTTGTATTGGTCTGTATACAGTAATTATACTATAGTAAAGCTTGAAATCAGGTAACCCTAATTCCCCCTTATCTTTGGCGAGTACAAGTTTTGCATATTTAATTCTGGTAGATTTGGGATACCATAAGAATTTTGATATAGCTTTTTCCATGGCAAGGAAGAAGTTTTGGGGAATATTTGAAAAGATAGCATTTAATTGAAAGAGTATTCTTGGTAAAAACTTCATCTTGACAACACTAGCTTTTGACAGTAGAGACATATTAATGTTCTTCCATCTATCCATATCGTTTTGAATACTGGTCCATGTAGTTACTAGGTTATTGTTTATAATATCTTTGAAGTCTGAAGTAAAGATATTTTATCTGGTAGTTTATTTTGATCTCACTCATGGTAAGTACAATTCTTTATGCCCTATAAGAATGAGGGGAAATATGTGTGACTTCTTTAAATTTAAATTATAATTTGAAACTACCGAGAACTCCTCAATAACTAAGCATTTTTGGGAGGTCAGTAGTGGGGAGTTGGAAGTATATATTTAAGTCATCAGCAAAGGCAGAGTATATAAGATTTGTATTGTGAATTCTGGGAATATGATGAAAAGTTTTTTTGTGAAATAAACAGAAGGAGGGGTTCTACATAAAGATTAAATAGGTATGGTGAAAGAGGACATCCTTGTTTTGTACCACTGGATAAGAATATAGGGTTAGTTATAAGTTTATTTACCTGTATAGTGGTAGAAGCTTTCTGATACAGAACCTGGATCATTTTAATGAATTATTGAGGAAAACCATATAAAGGCAGTATATTAAAGAGAAAGTGTAAGTTTACTCTATCAAAAGCTTTAGTTGGATCTACTGTAAGGGCATATCTGGGGCATTTATCCCTATTAAGTAGTCATACAATGGTATCTAAAAGGAGGGTGTTGTCACTTGTTTGCCTGTTTGTCATAAAGCCCATTTGTTGATGGGAAATAATAGAGGGGAGTATATTCTTAAGTCTATTTGCTATAACATGGGCTAATACCTTATGATCAGTGTTTATGAGGGCTATTGGTCTATAATTTGCTGGATCTGTTGGGTCAGAATGCGGTTTAGGAATCAACACTGTCTTGGAGTTATTCAAGTATTTGTCTGTTATACCATATTGTATTATATAGTTGAAAACTTTTAATAACACTTTGGAGATAGGTTCCATGAATAGCTTATAAAAATCCGATGTGTATCTATCAGGCCCAGGGGATTTACCCAATTTTAGTTTGTTTATTGCAGCTTTATCTCTTTTAAATGTAACAGTGATTTTAAGAGTTTCCTTTGATCTTCTGTAATTTGTGGAAAGTTTATATTATGTATAAAATCATCAAATATGTCTGTAGATAAGGGTATATTGTATAATTTCTTATAAATATCTTCAAAAGCGTCCACTATATCTTGATCTTTATATTTCACCTGTCCTTCATATTTTATTTCTTTGATCCTTGGAGGTCCACTTTTTATGTTAATTAGTCTAGCTAGGAATTTTGATGGTGTTTGAGCCCATTCGGAATATTGACATATTGACCTTAATTCTAAGAAGATATTTTCTAAATAGTGTTTGTGTAATTGTTTTTGCCAATTATTTTTCCTCAAGTTCTAGTTCAGCAGTGTTTATTTGACACTCTAGTTCATTCTTAAGATTGTTATACTTTTTTTGAGCCATGCAGATTTTTGAATAATAATACCCCTGATGACCACCTTGGTAGCCGCCCATTGTATGTCATATGGAATTTGATCGGATATAAAATCATTTTGAAGTTGGGCTAACACATTCTGAATTTCTTGTGTAGTTTCTTGGTTTTGTATAATTTTAGGATTTAACGTCCAGGTACTGAAATAGGAAATATTTTGTTTATGAGCTTGAAAGTTTATTAAAAGTCTAATTTTGGAATGATCTGAAAGAGTTCTAGGTGATCATCACGAAGGGTTTCACATCTAGATCAAGAGAGGTAATTGTGCCCCTTTATTCATCCCTCATCAGGCCCATCATAGAATACAATGCCCCTTTTGGGATGTACCTTACCAGACACCTGCAGCAATTAGAAAGACCCCAAAAGTATTTCACCAAGAGGATCAAGGGTCTCAAACAGATGCCAATATGCTGCTCGATTAAAAAAAACTCCAGCTCTACTCAGTTGCATACCGCCTACTTCGAGGCGATCTATGCCTGACATACAAAGCTATGTCAAATCCAGAATTAATGGACATGCTCCACCTCAGTAAATCTAAATCCCTTAGAGCCACACGCTCAAGGGACTTGAACCTCAGCACAGAAATAAATAGAACTTGCTGGAGGGGCAGGTTCTTAACCCAGAGGCTCCCTTCGCTCTGGAATAGAATTCCAGTTCATGTGAGGCAGAGCACCTCACTGAATCTCTTCAAGAAGAATCTCGATAGGTGGATGGGGGATCGTAGGTTTGTCCCAGGGATTACTCCCGTGTCACTATTAGACAAATGCACAGTAAACTAAACCTTAAAGGGCACAGTATACTCAAATCAAGGGGTGGCATAAGCCATACAGAATCGGGCTAGGCTTATAATTGCCTCAGGGCAGATAGCCTAGTATGAACCTATGGTATGGCTTACATACTAGACTCCTGTGACAGATACACAAGTTTGGAAAATTATTTTCACATAAAAAAGTCTTTATGAATTGCTTTACATTTTATGTATGGATTATAGGCATTTATCCATTTACAAACACAACTTATCTAAATTCTGAACATTAAACATTTTAGATTTACATTTCATGTCTGACAAAGAAGGTTTAAACCATGTAAATGTATATCTACAATAATGTGGGCATTGTAAAGTTAACTGTACGTACTGGCATCCATGTTATAACTGTGAAGAATTTACTGCATTTTGCATAGATGACAAACAGGTGATCAGGCTGAAGTCACTTAGAAGACACGGTGTTCTTCAACAGGCGAATTGATGGTGGAACGTCACAGGACAGCTTCTACTGCGTCACTCTGTATCTACAAATGAACTACTGGAACTGTTGATGCACTGGAACTGTCAATCTGTTGAACTCATGAAAAATTTAAGGCCTTTATGAAAAATTAACTGTTGGTAATGGATAAAAAAAGGATACGGCCAGTTGGCTAGGCTCACCATTGTAAAATATTATCAGCTGACCAGACAGACACCGTACTACTGTATCCGTTAATATTTATTAGTATTAGTACAAATTCTTGCCAAACAAACAGTTAATACTGTCATAGTTATTTCAATTCTACTATACAATGTCTCCCTATTAATATTCAAAAAAGTGCATGCTGATTGGCCAGCCCCAGCGTGCCCGTTGTAAATCCCACAATATACTAACAGAAAAAGGTCCGGTCGCCCTGACTTTTTTCCATGAATATAAACTGCCCCAAAGCCTTAAAAAAAAAAAAAAAAAAAAGAGAGAGAGAGAGAGCGGAAATGGAGCAATGGAGACTTTCTTTTCTCCATTGCTTCTGTTTCAAAGCCTTGATGTACTGGGTATGCATAGGAATGCAAGTCCCATATGTGTATATATCAAAACGCAGAAGCAGTATACCACAACCGGCGGAAGAACAGCAATCTGACATTATACAAAGACATTTAAGAAAAGTAAGTATTTTTTTCTTAAATAATGTCATTGTATAATAGCAATAACCAACTCCGTGGTTGTGGTATATTGAAGATTAACCCATGGTTGCCTTTGTTTAATCACTCGGCCTTCCCCCTTGTGAATAACCCACACCAACCGTGAGTAAATCTTCAAAATACCACACCACGTCATCAGTTATTGTTTAATTATAACACGTCTAGACACAAAGACTGACGTACACTCAGTCCAAAAACGTCACTAAAGAATGAAAATTACTGTCCAGTTTACATACTCTTAAATGTTATTTTTAATGTCCTTGCGACTTGTTCTTCTGGTTTCTGTTTGTGTCATGAAATAGTCCATTGGTTATTTTTAGCCTGGACAGTTTCTGTTGAAATGACAAATATTTTTTTGTTTTATGTCCTTCTTTGGTTATTTTCTTCCTTGCTATATTTGAAGACTTCACAAAGTCTTTCCACTTCATCCTTGCGTCACTTGAAGTGTCTGTTTTGTAATTCACTTATTTCTGCATCTGAAAGCTCACAGAAAGTCATCTTCCTTTTTTCTATAACAGGATGCCATTTACAGTAAGCCCACAGCTATATGTTATTAATATCTAAGCTGAACTTTTACAAGAAATATTTTTAATAAAAGGTAACTGTTCTTGCAAAGCAAGCCATATTATTTTAAAAACTGATGTTTGGCCTTGCACATTTCTTGTTTTACTGCACATACAGTATAATTTTGGAGAAAGCATTTTGATTTATACAATCTCTATCAAATGGGGGTTGGTAGGGTGAAGGAAAGACCTGTGTTGAGAGGCAACTGATTTATTCACCAATTTAACTTCTTTTTTTTATAAATCCCAACACTGGAATTTAAAATGACAGAAGGTGGTGAGTCCAAACAGACTTGAAAACCCATTCAATTACTTCATGTGAAGTCTTTTCAAGGGAATCATGAGAACGTTAAGGCCATCAAACCTAGAATTCTTTGAAATTCTCTCGCAAGATGCCAAAGTCTGGTTTGAAAATATCAGTAATTGGTCCCTGTAACTCTCCACTTTGTCTAGAAGAAGAAATGCCATCACAAGTATTGTTATCTATAATGTACCCTAGAAACATGAGAGGTAACTAGGAAAGGTTATTTTCTGTTCACCTGAAATCTCAGGATGAGAAACAGCTTCATTACTCAAGCCAAAGATTCTTGACAAGTTGTAAAGCAATCTAAAAAAATCAGGCAACAGTCTAAATGGAAAAAAAAAAACACCTCACACTGTTGATTGTAATGTGTCAAGCATACTTTAAAGTTATCAGAAAAATGGAAGGGGAAATGAGGGGTAACAAGAGACTGCTAATGCATTTTTAATTTTGGAACTATAATGTGAAGGTTTACAAAAGCAAGATCTGGGGTATCTTTTCACATTCCCTCTTTCTTTGCCACCATAATAATTCTTGAATAAAATCCCTTCCCTCTTTGATTTGGGGGAAAAGTTTCTATTTTTCCGTAAGACAGCATATGATCCTCAAAAGGAGGGAATGGCCCAGTCTGACTGTGAGGATGTGGGGGGGGGGGGCTTCCCTAGAAAATGAGCAAGAGATTCCCACTGCCAGCTTTAACCCTGTAGAATGATTCTCAAAACCAAACTGTCTGAAGTTATCTGGTGCCATAAGGAACAAAGAAGACGTACACAGTGGGACAGATTTACAGGGTTGCCATGGGGGGTGACCAGAGGGGTCATACAGTCCGTCTGATTTTAAGTTAAACAAATGCTCAGGGTCAACCCTGACAATAGCCACTTAAGCATAGCGGGTTCCTCAATTACCAAATAAAAAAAAAAGATTGCAAGGATAGTGCAGCTGCTCATGAAGTGAGCTGTCAATGATGCATTTTGCAATTTATTTTTTTTTTTTTAGTAAAACTGCAAAGAAATGCCTGCCAAACTATGGACTCGACATTTCGTTGTAGATAAACAACTATTTTGGACAAAAGTTTCATAAAGTGTATCCATCTAATGAAAACAGTCAACAGAATTTAGTCTTAAGAAAGTCACTGTGAGAAATTAAATTTCCAGACAAATCTTTGCAATGACACTGCCCACAGCTCATAAAAAGACAGCCTATAGATGCTAAAATGAAAACAAAGACTCAAAAATGTTAAGAAACAATGTAGCTATAGCCATCTTTTCAAAGTCTCACGTCTGGTTTAGGACACAGGGTTAAGGCTATAAGCTACAAGCGTCATTCTACAGTGATGGGTTTGACTTCTTCAAACTCCACATGCAAACTATGCGACAGAGCAAATCACTCCACTGGACAGAGTCCTGAAAACAGACACTTGTGTCTAATCAACTTACCAAACCAACAAGTACATAAAATAAGTTAAACAAAATACAAGAAAATATGTCAGTTTTTTTATTAAGCAAGCATCCATATAGAGGTGAATGACAAAAGTGTAAAAGTCTTCAGAAAAAGCTTGTGCTACAGATTAGAAGGCAGGAGGGAGTGGATAGTGTGCCTGTAGTGAAAATGAAGTCAGAATGTGTGGGATACAGCAATGGAACATCTATTAAGGAAGGAAAAGACATCTGAACGGAGGGAAAACAAAAGGTATGTACTCACCATAAAGTACAGTTGTGTACCTACCATAAATGTAGATGTTAGAGTGTATTCACTGTTGCAGTCATTACACTTGGGGTTATCCTGCTGGCAGGCTACCCGCAGTCGGCCTGAATTCCAAAGTCCTGGTCCGGCATCGGTTGCCGTCGCCTCTTCCCTGACGTCAGTGCACCAGGGGTATAAAAGATGCAGCCGATGCCATTTTCTTCAGTTTTTCTTGCCCCAGATGTCAAGTGCCCCCAAAAGGGTAGGCTAAAAAATTGCAAATAAAAAGGCATACACTAACAAACATTAACTTCCTCTACAAGCAAATACACCACATAGGTTGTATAGAATAGAGAAGTACAGACAATTCCCAGCAATGAAAGGGGGATGGTGGGAGGGTAACCTGGACTGCAACAGTGAATACACTTGAACATCTACATTTATGGTAGGTACACAACTGTACTATGTTCATCGTGTTTCACTGTTGCAGTCATTACACTTGGGTTGAATCCCAAAGCTGAGGTTGGGCGGCTGGGTCTAAATAGGATTAGGAGTGGCTATGAGGCTCTGCAGAAAGTACAGTTTTGTACCTACCATAAATGTAGATGTTCGACTGCTAATACAGCTGCAGTCATAACAGATTGGGTTCTCCTGCCGTCAGGCGGGTCCTCGGTCGGCCGAATTCCGAAGTCTAGGTCCGGTGTCGGTTGTCTTCGCTTCTTCCCTGACGTCAGTGCGACAGGGGTATAAAAGAACCAGCCGATGCCATTTTCTTCAGTTTTTCTTGCCCCAGAAGGAAGGCAATACATAAAATTATGTAGTAATGTAATGCAATATAATCAAAAAACAGTAGTTGCAAGCAAATACACCATAAAAGAATACCCCTAGAGGGGAAGGAGGGAGGGAAACCTGGACTGCAGCTGTATTAGCACTCGAACATCTACATTTATGGTAGGTACAAAACTGTACTATGTTCATCGTGCATACAGCTGCAGTCATAACAGATGGGTAGAATCCCAAAGCTAAGAAAGGGGTGGTAGGCACTAGGTGGAACTAGGAGGAGCCAAAATGCCCTGCAAGACTGCAGTGGCAAAGCCTGCTCTAGATTTGGAGTATAATGGCAGGTTGTAGTGTTTGGAGAAGGTATGCACAGAACTCCAAGTGTCTGCTTCCAAAATATCCTTGGTAGGAACTCCTCTGAGGAAGGCTGCAGAGGTGGCTGTGGCCCTGGTGGAATGAGTTCTAATGCCTGTAGGTACAGTTTTGCCATGAAAGGAATAGCAAAAGCGTATGCAGTGGGTTATCCATTTTGAGATTGTCTGTTTGGAAATTGGTTTTCCTTGAGGTCCTACCGCATAGGCCACAAAGAGCTGTTCTGATTTTCTGAAAGGTTTTGCTCTGTCCAAATAATAACGCAGTAGCCTGTGGATGTCCAAGGAATGTAGTAATCTCTCTCCTTTGTTTTGAGGATTGGGATAAAAAGTAGGTAAATGTATGGCCTGATTTAAAGCTACCCTGGATACCACTTTAGGCATAAAGGACGGGTTGGTTGGTAAGGAAACTCTGTCCTGATGGAAGATGATAAAAGGCTGAACAGCCATGAGAGCCTGTAGTTCTGAAACTCTACGAGCTGAAGTGATAGCCAGAAGGAAAGCTGTTTTCCAGGACAAATACTGCAAATCTGATGAGGCAGCTGGCTCAAAAGGAGGCAAAGTCTGTTTTTCCAGAATGAAATTGAGATCCCAAGCAGGTATTGGTTGTTTCCTTGGAGGTCTTAAATTCTTAGCCCCTCTGAGGAACTGTCTTAAAAGAGGGTGAGAGAATAAAGGAGGATCTGTGTTGTATTCTGCAGAAATGGCTGAGGCATGGATTTTGATGGAGGAGAACAAAAGTCCACTGCTTAGCAGTTCAGCCAAATATTGTAGTATTTGAGGTAAATTCAGTTTTCCAGGGTTCTGGCCCTTTTTCTCATTCCAGACACAAAAACGTTTCCATTTTGCGGAGTAAGCTTTTCTAGTTGATGGCCTTCTGGCCTCCAAAATGACATCCTGCACCCTCCTTGGAGAGTAGGGCCTGCTGTGATGCTAAGGAATCTTCCATGCGGCTAGATTGAGTGTTTTTAGCTGACTGTGAAGAGTTTTGAAGCTGTGCTGAGTCAGAAGAAGAGGCATTATTGGCAGGGTCCATGGAGGGGAATGCGTCAGGCTCCTCAGGAGTGGGTACCAATGTTGCCTTGGCCAGTCCGGAGCAATGAGAATCATCTTTGGTCTGTCTGCTCTGGTCTTCAATAGGACTTTGGGCAGCAGAGGAAGAGGCAGGAAGGCATAAACTGTCATTGATGTCCAACTGAAAGAGAGAGCGTCCACTCTCCAGGCCTTTGGATGGAAGATCCTCGAACAGAATTTTGTCAATTAATGATTTTTGTGGGAGGCAAAGAGATCTATGTCTGGCCTTCCCCATTCTTGTATTATTTCTGTAAAAACTTTTGGATGCAACTTCCATTCGTGTGGATCTGTCATATTCCTGCTTAGGTTGTCTGCCAGTGTGTTTTCCTTGCCTGGCAAGTACTGTGCTTGTAGTTCCATTTGTAAGTCCATGGCCATGTTCCAAAGTGACATGGCCAGTCTGCATAGGGGATAAGAATGTGTTCCTCCCTGCTTATGTACCACATAACTGTGGTGTTGTCCGTTCTTATCAATAGTTGACCTGGTTGTAGAAGGTCCTTGAAAGCTATAATAGCATTTATTACTGCTAGCATTTCTTTTTGATTGATGTGAAGGTGCTTTTCGTTTTGGGACCATTTGCCCTGAATGCACCGGTCTGTCATGTGCGCCCCCCAGGCGTAGTCCTAGGCGTCTGTTGTGATGGCTTGATTTGCTTGAGGCTTGCTGAATGGAAGACCTGTGTTTGTTTGACATGCTTCAGCCCACCACAGAAATTCCTTTTGCAGACATGGAATTTGTGGTATTATTGTTTCCAAACTGTGGCTGTGTTGAGACCATATGTTTTTTAGGTACCATTGTAGTTTTCTCATATGCAGCTTTGCACATGGGATTAGTAAGATGCAAGATGCCATGAATCCCAGAGCCTGCAGGATTTTCCTTGCAGTCAGCCTGGTGCAATTTGCCAGTGTTCTGAAATATTGAATTAGTTGCCCCTGCTTCTCTGGCGTGAGGTAGGCCATCTGGGTGTTTGTGTCCAAATTGGCACCCAGGAAAATTATATTCCGAGAGGGTATTAGCCTTGATTTCTCTTTGTTGACTGTGTATCCCAGAGAGTTTAATAACATTATTACATAAGCCAGATGTTTCAGAAGAATGTGCTTGCTGTCCGCTTGGATCAAGCAGTCGTCCAAATAAGGGTACATTTGTATCCCTTGAAGTCTGCAGTAGGCAATTACTGATGCCAGGCATTTCGTGAATACTCTGGGTGCAGTAGATAAGCCAAAGGACAATGCAGAGAATTGATAATGGGTTGAACCTGCAAGAAATCTGAGGTATATTCTGCAATTTTGTCTGATTGGGACATGCAGGCATGCCTCCTTGAGGTCCAATGTTACCAGCCAAGACTCCTTGCCCAGCATGGGAAGAAGTTGCTGTAGAGTGAGCATCTTGAATTTTGGTACGAGTAGGAATGTGTTTAGGATGGAAAGATCCAAAATAGGTCTCCAATCTTTTCCCTTCCTTGGCACCAGAAATAGCCTGGAATAAAAACCTTGACCTTGTTCATGTGTAGGTACCTCTTGAATAGCTTTCATGTTTATAAGATCTGAAATTTGCTTTTGTGCCTCTGCCCTTTGATTGTGTGGCAGGTTTGGCATGCCTCTCATTTTTGGAAGGGTATAAAAATGGAATTTGTAGCCTCCGTTTATAATGTCCAGGATCCATTTGTCCTTTGTGAGAACATGCCAATTTTTTGAGAATAGTGCCAGCTTTCCTCCTAAGGGGGCTGCCATTTGAGACCTGATTGGCCTGCAAAGGGGAAAGTCATTGGGTCTGCTTTCTGAAAGATTGTGAGTTGTTCTCACCACTCTTTGTGTAGCAGCTTGCCATTGTCTGCCTCTGTATGATCCTTGTGATTGTCCTCTGCCCCTCGGGCGCCTGTATCTGCCTCTTTGGGGTCTGTCTGTGGCAGGAAAGGACCAGTTTTTAGAAGGCCAATTTCTACTAAAACGTGGGGGTTGAACCTGCAGAAATTCTTTCACAGTTTGCATTGATTTAGCTTTTTCCTCCATTTTCCGTAATACTTCCTCAGCATTTGCCCCAAATAGTACATCCTTTTGAAGAGGGGCGTCTAGTAATTTAGCTTTGACATGATCAGGCAAGGCTTGTTCCTTGAGCCAGGCATGCCTACGTATGACTGAGCCTGTAACAGCAGCTCTACATGAGTCCTCTAGAGCATCAAAACCACATTGTAAGGTACATTTACCCACTTGTTCTGCACTATGCATCAAATCCTGCAACTCCTTCAAGTCTGGTTGTTCAGGTTGTGACATTTTACTTTTCAATTGAGATAACAGAAACTGTTGGTATTTTAGCATATGAAACTGACAGTTTATGTCTCTCATGGTTAAGGTAGCCGAGGTATATACCTTTTTTCCCCACCTTTCTAAGGATCTGGAATCTCTCTCAGAAGGCAGTGGATTTTTGGCAATGGAAGCCTTAACTTCCTTGGGCCCCTGTGAGATGGTTTCTAGGTCAGCAGCATGGCTTTTGTAAAAAAAATTGGTGTGAGTCAGGAACCCTGTAGTACCTGTCAGGCTTAACTGGAGCTGGAGGTAGAGAGTCCGGGTTAAGGCAGGCCTCCGAGTAAACATCATCTAGGATGTCCAAGACAGGAGGTATAGCCAGAGGCCTGTGCTGGGGTAACAAAAGAAATTCCCTGAGCCTTTTCTTGGAATCTGAATAATCCTGGCCTTCCCAGTGGAAGTGTTCCCTTAAGGTATGCAAATTTCCCCAAATGAGTAATCCTCAGGGGGGGGGGATACAGAAGGAATAGACTCCTCTGCATCAGAGTCTTCAAAAGGGGAGTAAGACTGTTCCTGATCATCAGAGTGTTCTGAAATAATGGAGCCCTGATCAGAGGAGGGGGAATCTTTCTCCACTCTGGGCCTTTTGTCCGGAGGTGGCTTTTGTCCGGAGGTGGCTGAGAACCTCTGATTAGAGTAATTAAATCCTCAGCCATTTTAAGCATCTGTTTCTTAGGCATGGGGCCTGGAGATGGGCCCTGTGTAGCTGGTCTTTTAGGGTGCATGGATGCTTTAGACTTGGTGAAAGCCTTGATGGAGAAAGAAGAGGAAGGTCTGAAGACACCTTGAGTGGAGGTGGACCTGTCCACATTCTGTGTTTCAACGCCAAGAGTGGCTTCGGTATCTGTAGTCGGGGTGTGGGCCGAGCAGCCTGCGACCTCGGGTACAGGAGACACCGCCAAAGATGTGTCGTCGGTAATCAGGGGCTGCTTAGGCGCCTCACTGAGAACCGGACCACGTGTAGTCTGCTTTGGCGTGGTGTCGGTAGAGGCCGCGGACCTCGAGTGTCGGTCCTTGTCTTTGCGTTTTTTTAGACAAAACCGGAGTCTGAGTATCCGACGACATGGTATAGTTAAATGCTTTCCCAAAAAAATGCTGGGCGAACTCTGCCCGACGCTTAATAGTGCGTTTGTTGAAGGTAGCACAAAAGTGACAGACCGAGACGTCGTGGTCTGGGCCTAAACAAGGTATACAGAGGGAATGGAAATCCTTATGCGGTATTTGCTTCTCACAAGAAATACAATTATTAACTTTGTCTGACATCGGTCTGATGCAAGAAAAGTTTCCCCAACGGGGTACTTGGCTTTTAAGAAGACTTCGGTTTCCAAATTTTTCATAATCTCAGGAGCTGGCCGACCGGCACTTGCGAACTGCTTCTGCTTCGGGCACCGCGTGGCAAGAAAGACTCAAGAAAATGGCGTTGGCTGGTTCTTTTATACCCCTGTCGCACTGACGTCAGGGAAGAAGCGACGACAACCGACGCTGGACCTAGACTTTGGAATTTGGCCGACCGAGGACCCGCCTGACGGCAGGAAAACTCCATCTGTTATGACTGCAGCTGTATGCACGATGAACATCTGCAGTGGCAAAGCCTGCTCTGGATTTAGAGTAAAGAGGTAAGTGACAGTACTTGGTAAAAGTGTGCACTGAACACCAAGTTGCAGCCTCCAAAATTTCCTTGGTTGGTACCCCTCTGACAAAGGCTGCTGATGTGGCTGCTGCCCTGGTAGAATGTGGCCTAATAAACTTAGGCACTGATTTGCCATGCTGTGCATAGCAGAAACGAATGCAATGTCCTATCCATTTTGAAATAGTCTGCTTTGAAATAGCCTTTCCTTGTGATCCTGCAGCGTATGCCTCAAAACGTTGCTCAGTTTTCCTGAAAGCTTTTGTTTTGTCCAAGTAGAAGTGTAGCTGCCTGTGTATGTCCAAAGAGTGCAGGAGTCTCTCCCCTTTATTCTGAGGATTTGGATAAAAGGTTGGTAAATGAATGGTTTGGTTAAGAGCCACACTGGATACCACCTTTGGCATAAATGTTGGGTTTGTCCTAAGAGAAACCCTGTCCGTATAAAAAAATGATAAAAGGTTCTACTGCCATTAATGCCTGTAACTCTGAGACTCTTCTTGCTGAAGTTATTGCTAGGAGCAGAGCAGTTATCCATGATAAGAATTTTATCTCAGCTGTATTGGCTGGCTCAAAAGGAGGTAGTGTGAGCTTTTCCAAGACAAAGTTGAGGTCCCATGTTGGTATAGGTGCTCTCCTTGGGGGGTCTTATGTTTTTTGTCCCTCTGAGGTACTGTCTTAGTAGTGGAAGAGAGAAAATAGCAGGTTCCATATTATAATGAGCTGAAATGGCAGAGGCATGGATCTTAACTGATGAGAAGGATAGGCCTTTGTCCAGTACCTCAGTTAGGTATTGTAAAATCTGAGGAATATTTGGAACAAGCGGTTCAAGTCCTTGTGCCTGGTTCCAAGCACAGAATCTCTTCCATTTTTCTGCATAAGATTTCCTGGTGCTGGATCGCCTGGCTTCCAAAATGACATCCATAACAGCTTTAGAGAGAGGTGCGTTCTGAGTGGCTATATTATTCGCCATGCAGCCAGATTTAAGGTTCTGAGTTGACTGTGCAGGATCTGATTGTTTTGTTGGGTCAACAGATGAGGAATTTGAGGTAAAGTCCAGGCTGGCCATTGAAACAAGCTCTTTAGGATTGGGTACCAGTGCTGGCGTGGCCCGTCTGGGGCAATCAGAATAATTTTTGGCTTCTCTTGTCTGACTTTTAGGAGTACCTCGGAGAGAAGAGGCAGTGGTGGATAGGCATAAACTGTTAGGGTTTTCCAGCTGAATGATAGAGCATCCACCTTCCATGCTTGAGAGTGATAAGTCCTTGTGCAGAATCTCTGTAGTTGGCAGTTGTGAGGGAAGGCAAATAGATCTATGTCTGGGGAGGCAAATAGATCTATGTCTGGGGAGGCAAACAGATCTATGTCTGGGCATCCCTATTTCTTTGTTATCATGCTGAAGACTTGTGGATCTAGTTTCCACTCGTGAGGGTCCATGAGGTTTCTGCTTAGTTCATCTGCCAGAGTATTTTTCTTTCCTGGCAGGAATTGTGCCTGCAGATGTACTTGATAGGCCAGTGCTGTGTTCCACAAAGTCATGGCTGCCTGCAGAGGAGGTAGGAATGTGTGCCCCCTTGTTTATGTACCACATGACTGCAGTATTGTCCGTCTTTAGTAATAGTTGTCGTGGATGTAGTAGGTTCTTGAAGGCGGTCAGGGCATTCTGTACAGCTAGCATCTCTTTTTGAGTGATATGAAGATGCATTTGGTCTGTGGGCCACATGCCCTGTATACATTTTCCCGCCATGTGTGCTCCCCAGGCATAATCCGATGCATCTGTTGTTAGTGTCTGCCTGGCTGTGGGTAAAGTGAAAGGCTGACCCTTGTTGTGGTGACAGGCCGGTGCCCACCATCGGAACTCTTGTTGCAGGCAGGGAATGAGAGTAATTTCTGTTTCCAGGCTGTGGCAATGTTGAGCCCAAACACTTTTTAAATCCCATTGTAGCTTCCTCATATGCAGTCTTGCATATGGAATTAGCAGGATGCAGGATGCCATGAAGCCCAAAGCCTGCAGAATTTTTCTTGCACGTAGCTGGGTCTTTGTTGCCATCATTTGAAAGTAATGAGTCAGTTGCCTTTGTTTGTCTGGCCTGAGATAAGCCATCTGGGCAGTTGTATTTAAGCTTGCACCCAGGAATATTATCTCTTGAGAGGGCACTAGTTTTGATTGCTTTTCGTTTACTGTGTACCCTAGGCAAATTAATAATATTTTTACAAACGCCAGATGCTCTAGTAGAATTGTCCTTGCTCACTGCTTGAATAAGGCAGTCGTCCAAGTAGGGATATATTTGAATTCCATTTGTCTGCAAAATGCAATTACTGGTGCCAGGCATTTTGTGAAGACCCTGGGCGCAGTAGATAAGCCAAAGGGCAGTGCAGAGAATTGGTAATGCATTGAGCCAGCTATGAATGAGTTATCTTCTGCAAGATTGTCTGACTGGGATATGCAAGTATGCCTCTGAGGTCCAAAGTAACTAGCCAAGCCTTCTTGCCCAGCATGGGTAGAAGTTGCTACAGTGTCAACATTTTGAATTTTGGAACGTCCAGGAATGTATTTAGAATAGACAGGTCTAGTATTGGTCTCCAAGCTTTGTCCTTTCTGTGTACCAAGAAACGTCTCGAGTAAAATCCTTGTCCATACTCTTGCTGTGGTACTTTTTGAATAGCCCTCATGTCCATGAGAGCAGAAATTTGTTTTTGTGCCTCTGCCCATTGATTGTGTGGCAGGTCTGGTATACCTTTTGGCCTTGGTAGGGTGTGAAAGTGGAACCTGTAACCCTGGGAAATAATATTCAGTACCCATTTGTCCTGGGTGGCCATTTGCCAATTTTTTGAGAAAAGTGCTAGTTTTCCCCCTAAGGGTGCTGCCAAAAGGTAAGTGCTTGGCATTGGTAGAAGAACGTCATTGGGACGGTTTCCTCTAATGTTGTGATTTGTCTTCTCCGCCTTTGGAGGCTGAAGCACCCCATTGTTTAGGTCTGTACGAGCCTTGGGGCAGAGATCTGCCTCTTGGGCATCTGCATCTGCCTCTTTGTGGCCTGTCTGACACTGGAAAAGACCAATTTTTAGAAGGCCAGTTCCTGCTAAATCTGGGTGGCTGAACCTGTAAGAAATCCTTTACTGTCTGCATTGATTTTGCTTTATCCTCCATTTTCTTTAACACCTCTTCTGCCTTGACACCAAACAAAGTATCATGCTGTAAAGGAGCATCCAACAATTTTGCTTTAACATGATTAGGTAAACTTTGCTCTTTTAACCAAGCATGCCTTCAAATGGCAGAGCCTATAAATGTGGCTCTGCAAGAAGCCGCTAATGAATCAAAACCACATTGCAAAGTATGCTTTCCCACTTGTTCAGCTGCATGCAATAAATCCTGCATTTCCTTATTTTCAAGACATTCTGAGCTTGTAAGCATTTTCTGTTTTAGCAAAGACATTAGGTATTGTTGATAAATATTAATCATGTGAAACTGGCAGTTTAAAGCCCTTACAGCTAAAGTAGCAGAGGTGTAAACTTTTTTCCCCCCCATCTGTCCAGTGCTCTAGAATCCCTATCAGAGGGAACAGGGTTTTTTGCAGTGGAAGCCTTGACCCCCTTTGGGACCCTGTGAAATTGTTTCTGGGTCAGCAGCAGGGTTTTTATAAAGACATTTATGAGAATCTGGGACACTGTAGTACCTTGTCGGGCTTAACTGGTGCAGGGGGTAAAGAATCAGGAGACAAACTGGATTCACAAAATACATCACCAATAATATCTAGTACAGGGGGAATAGCAAGGGGCCTGTGCTGAGGCAGTAAAAGAACGTCTCTAAGCCTTTTCTTGGATTCTGAGTAATCCTGGCTCTCCCAATGGAAATGCTCCCTCATGGTGTGCAGGGTTTTCCCAAAGGAGTAATCCTCGGGAGGAGAGGCTGAAGGGATAGATTCTTCAGTGTCAGAGTCCTCATAAGGAGGAAGAGAATATCCCTGTTCTGCAGAGGAATCTGGGGAGTCATAGTCAGTATCTTGCCTAGGCCTTTTATCAGGAGGGGGATAGGAACCCCTGATCAGAGTAATTAGGTCCTCGGCCATTTTAAGCATCTGTTTCTTTGGCATGGATGACTGTCCAGGAGAATGCTGTACTTGTTTCTTTGTCTTTAAAGGTGTTTTAGACATTGCCTTGGCTGCTGAAGTGGTCTTGATAGTAAGCTGTGTAGGTCTGAAAACACCCTCAGAAGCCGATGCCTGCTCAGCGGCTCTGGACCCATCTCAGTGAATAGTTTCCGTAGGCCCAATATCTTGGG
Source organism: Protopterus annectens (assembly GCF_019279795.1). NCBI lineage: Eukaryota > Metazoa > Chordata > Ceratodontiformes > Protopteridae > Protopterus > Protopterus annectens. The sequence goes on along the minus strand of NC_056730.1, from coordinate 868,355,857 downwards.
TTTCCAGAGGCCTAGTTGTCTCCACGTGGGAGTCGGAGGCGGCCTGTGGCTCTGAGGTAGCGGGTGTCAGGGGCTGCGAAAGCGCCTCACTGAGAACCAGCAAACCGGTGACTGGCCTAGAAGAGGCTTCATTGTTGGTTTTGGACCTCGGATGCCTGTCCTTTTCTTTGTCCTTGCACTTTTTATGAACTCCGGTCGTCGGTTGTTCCAACGGCATTATATAGTTAAACCTTCGGCCAAAGTAATGTAAAGCAAAATTGAACAGACGCTTAATAGTGCGTTGGTTGAATCTAGTGCAAAACCGACAACTAGCAACGTCGTGGTCAGAGATTAGGCAAGGAATACAGTAAGAGTGGAAATCCTTATGAGGTATTTGCTTCCCACAAGAAATACAATTGTTAACTTTTTCTGACATCGGTATGGAGCAAGAAAAAAGTTTCCCCAACGGGGTACTTAGCTTTATTGAAGACTTTGGATCTGAAATTCGATTTCGAAAATCTCAGGAGTCGGCCGACCGGCACTTATGAACTGCTTTTGCTTTGGGCACCGCACGGCAAGAAAGACTGAAGAAAATGGCGTCGGCTGCATCTTTTATACCCCTGGCGCACTGACGTCAGGGAACAGGCGACAGCAACCGACACCGGACCAGGACTTTGGAATTCAGGCCAACTGCAGACAGCCTGCCAGCAGGATAACCCAAGTGTAATGACTGCAACAGTGAAACACAATGAACATTGTTAGATCTGTGTTGTCATATTCCGTCCACTCCTGTACATAATGGCCTTGGATCAGACATGGGATCCATCCTCTGCTGTTCAAAGCTTAGGATCAGGCACTTAGGCTCCTCCCCCTACCCAAAATCCCATATGTAGAAGGAGCTACCCAAGAACAAGTCTGCCTCCCTGTTAACTACTTGAAAACATCTTTATAAAAGAATGAGCATATGAACCTAGTAGAAAAAATCAGTGGGTAAAAGAACTGTGGAGAGACCAGCAAAACTTTCAAAAACCAAGACAAAATCAGTTAGATCAGTCTCAGAAGGGACCCACGGATGAGTAACTTGTGCGCTCATGACACACTTTTTAAACCCAAAGGGTTTAACAGACATATCAAAGATCACACAGTGAAATAATATTCACTTGAAGCTGGACAGCAAGCAAAGGAACAGGAAACTGCGGCAACTATGGAGCAGGCAAAGTTGAGGAGTGATAGGCCGGTAAGTTCCCAAAGGACAGAGCAATGGATGACACGGGATGAAACTGACGAGAATGTGCCAAAGGAGAATGCTATAGAACTTTCTACAGAATGCCCGCATAAACTGGAGGACCAAGACCAAGACCTGCTACAGACTTACAAACCTAAGACCAAAACAGGTTGTATACTCTATTAATTACAACCCTGCCACATCCTGGAACAAACTACCCCTAGAAATTAGGTCACAACCACCCTAAACAATTCAAAACTGCCACTCGTGAATATCTAAAGAAAAAATGTTCTTGCCACTGCACGCATCCCCCATGACCCTCTTTCTCTCTTTTTCTTAAAATTAATTAAATGCTCTATTGTCCTGACTTCTGGTTTTACGTAAAATACAGGCCAATAGAGCATTTATTTAATTTTAATTAATGCAATTAAAAGGATATAAAGGATAGGAAATGAGTTGGAATTTCATCTGATGAAGTTTTTTACATGAGGACGAAAATGCTTTTGTTTTGTTGCGTTAATTTTTTAAATACTTGTGTATTTATTTGGTGTGTTATTTAGGTTTAATAAAGGTCCGCTTCAACAGACTTGTCTTTTCACCTACATGTCTGGATTTTGGTTTTACTTATATATTCATTCCAAAGGAGGTATGGGCCTCCTTGAAATTGATTACATGTACATATATGCAATTGTGGGACTGCTCACACATTTAATGACCTCACAGGACCCAAACGTAGTGAGTTTTGAAACATGAGAAGAATAAATCTAAGATGACTTCTCTGCTTAGCTTAGCAGAAGCATATCGACATCAAACAGGAATGGAAATCAAACCAGAAGTAGATAAAAATCAGGCGGCAACTGAATGTGCCAAAAACAAAAGAAAGAATATAAGGTGAAAGATGTGGAAAATGCATAAATACAGTTACAAGTATAGAAAACTTCCGGAAGAACCTCATGATGATTAGGATCAAATGCAGGAATGGTTAAAGAGAGGCGAATTCAAACCAAAAGATGAAAGGTTAATATTGGCGGCCCAAGACAGTGGTCTACTCAAACGTTGGTTTATAAAGTCTACTGAACATGTGGGAGAAACAGACAAATATAGGTTTTGTAAAACAGAATTGGAAACAGTCGCACACCTTGTTGATCGGTGTGACATACTAATGGCAGAAGGACTGTACAGTTAAAGGCATAATAATGTTTGCAAGACTGTTGCACTTGGGATTGTGTAAGCATTATGGTATTGAAGTAACTGAAAAACACTGGAAACGTGAGCCACACAACATCATAGAAAGTGATGAAATTTACCTCACCTGGGATCACCCATTACCAACAGTTCAAAAGACAGATGCGAGAAAACCAGATGTAGTGGTCCATTAAAAGAAGACAAAAGTAGCATTGATCACTGAAATTGCTACATCCAGTGACTACAGTGTTTTGCGTATAGAGACAAAATCATAAAATATCAGTATTTGCAGGCAGAAATGAGAGCAATGTGGAAGAAAGATACTCAGACAATTCCAACAGTAGTAGGAACAACTGGTCTTAAAAAAAAAAAAAAAAATCTACAATCGTATTTAGGTATGTTACCAATAGATGTAACTCCATACGAATTGCAAAATGTGTCATTGCTGGGCACATTAAGGTTACTGCGAAGAGCACTTTTGGCTGACATCAAAGTCTGAAACATTACGAATTTCATGAACTTTAATCGTACTTTGGCTTAGGAATGGTGTCCATTCCCATCATGGTAATAGAAACCCAAAAGACTTGGAGAAATTAAAAATGAAGAAAAATAAACTATTAATAATATTAACTATACTAAGGTTTCTAAAAACTATTCAAACACACTACAAAGAATTAAAAAATACTTACACCTAATAGAAAGAATCTAACTATAATACTAAACTGTAATCTGTAAATGTTTTCAAAACTAAATCTTAATATATAGAGAATTTTTTTTTAAATTGTGGAAAAATATGGGAGAGGAGAGAAGATGACAGAAATGTCATTCAGCTTCTCCTGATTAGGGGTCTCCACATGGATCACCGATCCGCAGATCGATTGGCAGTGGAGTTTTTTACAATGACGAGTTTTCAGCCCGGCACCCAACCTTCACAGAAGACACACACATGCACAGACACAGACAGACACACCTGCATGCCTTTAAAACTCAAGTGACTGCAGGGAGGACATGTAGACGCCACACAAAAGGTGCTCCAGCAGAGAACTCAACCAGAGAACCTCTTGCTGCAAGGCAACAATGCTAACTGCTGCACCACCATGAGCAGAGGACAGAAGATAATATAGGAGCAAAATTTCTCAGAGGAAAGATAATAGGTAATAAAGGTTTGAATCCTTATCTGAATTGGGAAGAAAACTTCAACCACTCCTGAGCACCACAAAACCAGTCATCATCTGAAAATGGCAAATGCAATCTAAGGTAGTTCCTTTTGTGCATGGGGACTATGGGTAGAGGGGGGAGCCTGAACACTGGATTCTAAGCTTTAGAATGGCAGAGGATTGGGATGGTGGCTCAATGGCTAAGGTGTTTGCCTTACAAACACAAGGTGCAGGGTTTGAGTCTCACAAGGGATAATTGGCTTAGGCTTAAAATGGCTCGCAAGGGCAGTTAGTTTAGTACTAAACTATGAAATATGAACCTATGAACGATCCGATGTCAGATCAGAGACCCATATGTAAAGAATAGATGACGGGAAAAAAAAGGAGTCCTGTACTTAACATAATTTGGCATCTGTGCTATCCCGTGTCATTATTCATCACAGATGGGTCTTGGATCTGACATCTGACCCGGTAACTTCTCAGACAGATCCAGAGTTCAAGGTCCTCACTTTCCCACAATCCCTTGCTACTCTCTAACCCTCAGATTGAGTTTACTAAATTAGATGAAATGAAGAAGCAACTGCAACAGACTAAAAACTTCTCACCAAATACAAGCCATTTCAGCCTCACCAGAACCCCCAGAAGGAAGGGGAAGGAGGTAGGGCATGTGATGAATAATGACACTGGACAGCACAGATGCTAAGTTATGGTAATTATGAAACTGTTTATCTGATGCTATCCGTGTCATTATTCATCAAAGATGGATCAGAGTCCCCAGATAATATGTATCCTGGATGGATTCAAGGAAGAATATGCCAAAGAATGGAGGAACCAAAGGAAGCCCTGTTCCTAGACACTAGGTCCAATTTGTAGTGTAAAATGAAAGTATGTGGATTAAACCAAGTCACAGCAGCACAAATTTCATCATGGAAATGTCTAGCCAAGAAGGCTGATGACATAGCAACAGACCTAGTAGAGTAGGCCTTAACTGGTCTGGATAATTCTAAATACCTACTAGCATAAATGGAGGCAATACAACTAGCAATCTACCTGGAAATAGTTACTTTGGAAACTGCCTGGCCATTTCTGTTTTGTGAGAAAGCCACAAAGAGTTGGTCTGCCTTTTGAAACTCCTCAGTCTTTTTTAGACAAAAACATTGCCTGTGGACGTCTAAACAATGTAAAATATATTCTCCTTTATTAGAGTAATTAGGGAACAACAATGGTAGTTGAATCGACTGATTGAGATTAGCTTCCAAGGTCACCTTAGGGAGAAAGGAAGGATTAGTTCTAAGGGACACCCTGTCCTTGTGAAAGACCATGAAAGGAGGCTTAATGCAGATAGCATGAAGTTCCCAGACCCTTTTGGCATATGTAATGGCCATCTTCCAGGAAAGGAATTTAATATCACATGAACCAGCTGATTCAAAAGGTTTGCATGTTAGGGAATGCAGCACCAAGGTCAAATCGCATGGTGGGTATGGATCATTAATAGGAGGTCTAAGAAAAACTCCCTTCAGGAAGGCTTTGCACAGTTTGGAAGAAAAGGTAGGCTCATCGCTGATATGGAAATTAGAGACTGCAGCCAACTGGAGCTTAATGGTAGAAAAACTTATCCTCCTGTTTTCAGGATGAGGCAAGAGCAAAATATCGGGAAAAAGGACTGAAAAAAGATTCAGGTTCTGTTGTCGGGCCAAAATGGAAAACCTTTTCCACTTACTTGAATACACCTTCTTTGCAGATGGCTTTTGAGAAGCCAAAATAATGCTCCTCACCAGAGAAGGAAGCCTGGACTGCAAAAGGATTACTAGAACTGGGGAAACCATGCAGTTAGATGAACAGTCCGGAGACTGGGAAGTGGAAGCACCCAGGGATGGAAAATGTGATCCAGAATGGGATCCAGTATCTAAGGTGGATACTTCAGATGAGACCTTAGAAAGCAGAACCATGCCTGATGAGTCCAGAAAAGGGCAATGAGGATGAGAGGGTTCTTCAGGAGATGAGCTTTCTGTAGGACTTTGGCCTCCAGGTCTCCTGTATGCTTACCCTCTTATTCCCCTAAACAAGAACATCCCTAGGCAACTCCCCTGATGGGGGGGGGGGGTCAGGGCAAAGTAATTGCTGCATTTGTGGTTGACTAGGGAAACAAACATGTTGCAGCATGGTTGACGCCAATGGTCAAAGAGTTGTCTTGCCATTGACGGATGCAGGGACCACTCGCGACGACTCAAGACAGACCTGCTGAGTCTGTTGGCCAACAAGTTGGAACTCCCGCGTACACGAGTTGCAAGAAGAAAGTGCCTGGAAGACATCACCCATTCCCACACTCTCAGAGCCTCCCTGCACAGAGGATAAGACAAGTGTCCCCCCTTACTTACTGATACACCTGATAACTGCCATGTTGTCCATCTGAATTGCTATGGTCCCCAGAGGGAGGCACCCCAGAAAGGCTTGCAATATTAGAAGGACTGCTCTCATTTCCAGGACATTTATGTGCAATTTGGTCTCTGTGGGGTAACACATGCCTTGAACCGTCCTTGCCCTGAAAATTCCCCCCACCCCAACAGGGAAGGATCTGTGGTCACTGTGGCATTGGGCAGAGGAAGACAAAATGGCCTGCCTAGAAATAGGTCCCAAGACTGAAGCCACCAAGCAAGATGATTTCTGCACATGAGTCAACCTGATTATCACAGACATGGGCTGAGATAGAATGGACCTCTGAACTGCCAGGGTCCAGTGGAGAACTTGCATGAGATACCTGGCAAGAGGCACTAACTGAATGGCAGTCGCCATCAAGCATAACACTTGGAGATTCAAATGAACTGACTGGCATGATAGAGCTAGCAAAAGACAGACCCGATCTTGAATCAGCTGGAGCCTGCGGGGAAGCAGTGATGCAATCTAACACCTTGTCCAGCTGAACCCCGAAGAACTCCAGGTTTTGGCTTGGAACTAGATTGGACGTGGGAAGATTCACTGCGATGTCTAGATACTGGAAAAGACTGAGAACATACCTGGTGGCCTGTGATAATCGATGCCTTGTGGGAGCTGTGAGAAGCCAATCGCCCAGGTACAGAAAAACCTGGAAACTCTGGAGCTGGAATTGAGCTGCCAACACTGCCATACATTTGGTAAACACGTGGGGGGCTGTGGTGAGCCCAAAGGGCAGGGCTCTAAACTGGTAATGACTGGCACCTAACTGAAAGCTTAAGGGTCTCCTGGAATGTCTGTTAATCTTTATATGACAGCACACATCCTTGAGATCCACTGAGCACATCCAATCGTCCTTGCGCAAGAGAGACAATGGACTGAACAGTGACCATCCCCAAACTTGGACTTCCTGACAGGTTTAGCTTGCTGAGGTCCAAAATCAGATGCAGATCCCTGGTCTTTTTTGGTACCAAAAAGAAGCGAGCGTAAGTTCTGGACCCCCTCATTATCCTGTTAGGACCTATTGGATGGCTCTTTTCTGAAGGAGGTCTTGCACCTTAAGATAGGGAAACTCCCTTTGGCGGGGTAGTACGTCTGGGAAAAATTTCCGAATTGGAGAGGGCTGGGAGAAGGGACTGGAGTAACCCCTGGAAATAATTTTTAGCTTCCACTGATCGGAGGGGAGACATGACCAAGCTAGCGGGTGAAGGGAGAGTCAACCCCCACCTGCCCAGGGGAGGACAGCCAGGCAGCGTCTCAGGAGCGCTGGAAGGGTTTGTCTGAGAAGGGTTTTCGGGAGCCCTGGTTCTGTAGACCCCCTATGCATCTAGGGCGGTGTCAAATATTGAACCCCCTGCCTCAACCTGTGGAGGAGGATTCTTGGGGAGCGTCCTGAATGGAAGAGGAGTCTTCCAGAACCAAAGCTTCTTACTTCCACTCTGGATCTTAGAAAATGACTGCTGGGGAGTAGAAAACTTGATCCTACCGCGGACAGAGTCTCGTCTTCTTGCTCACTGCAGGTTCAAGTCTCTAACAGATGGTTTAAACAAAGTGCAACCATCAAAGTGGGCATTAGTGAACGACACCTTGAAGGGTTCCGCAAACATGTAAAGATGAAGCCAGGCATGTTGTCGGATAGCAATGACAGTGCCTGCCATTCAAGAAGTGGCCTCCACAGTATTGGAGATCAACCTCATCGAAGCACTGGCTAAGGAAGTAAGAGTGGACAGCCTCGGAAAGACCAATTTGAGACTCTCTGGAGGCAAAAACTCTGACAGGGAAAAAGTAAGCTCCAAAACCAAATCCCTCTGAGGCCGGATAAAGTGGGCCAAATAATTACTTGTTCTCAGGCCAAAAGTAGCAGAGGCAAACAAACGCTTTCTAAAACAGTCAATCACCAGACATTCCCTTGTTTGGGGAATGGACCGAGGAGCTTTGCTCAGCCAGCTCCTTCTTAGTAGCAACAGCCACCACAATGGCATAGACAGGTTCCCCTTTACTCCAAAAAGGCTTATCCTTAGGTGGACTGAGGAACTTAGCTTTTTTGGGAACTGGTACAACCATGTCCAATTCATTTTAATCACTGTTGGCAATAAGGTCCATAAGCTCATCAGTGGGGGGGCAGGAAGAAGACGGACCTGTCCCGAAGGCCTTCAGGAAAATGGACTCCTCCAAAAATGGGGAGGGGGAAGACCATACGACTCTCTGCTTGAGAGCTTCCAGGATATCCCCGAAGGAAACCTCCTCAGGCGGACGTCTGGGGAACCAGTCTCCCTCCTCAAAATCCATGTCCTCGGTAAGGGACCCTCTTGGGGAGTCCAGGTGCCTCTTACACATTCTCTTCTGAGGGTGTCCCTCCACGGTGGTCACAGGAGAGAACTTAGAAGAGATGGGTACCTCAAGTGGGGCAGTGCCTGTCTGAAAGCACTCCTGGGAAGGCTGACCCTGAATGGATGATGAGGCCTCAGCACCCAATCCCAAGAAAGGCTGGGGGGACCTATAGAAGAAGTAACTGCCATACTAGAGAGGTCTGCTCTACCCCCCTGAAGGCCGACGAACTGGACAAATCCCCCCCCCCCAACCCCAGTGGCTAGGGCCACCTGGGAAGGAAGAAGAGACAGCACTGAAGCCCCCAGACAATATCGGCCTCAAGCTGTCCAGTACCGAAGCTCCAAGGGAAGGGAAAGTTCAAATAAATCTGGACCAAACCCACCCCCAGGGAACTTGCACAGACCCCTTGGAGACGAGTCACACCATGGTCCAAGGGCTGTGAAACAGAGCCTGACTGTGTCAAGTGGGGGGGGGGATGCCAGACACAGTTGGCCTCTCACTAGAAATCCCCTGGTCCTGACATTCCAAAACCTGCTGGATTGGAAGAGGAGAGTGGAGTCCTGTGGATAGGGAGGGTCCACTAGTCACATGGGCAGGGGATGGCAGCAAGCCCAACTCAATTTTGTCCCTGAGGAAGCTCATCATCCTATCCATGTCCGAGGGAAGGAGACTTCTGGAGGATCTGGACGAAGCTGAGGAGTGACTAGATCTGGCTGGGGATCTGACCTTGGATCCTGCAGACCTTTCACCCCGAGAAGGGGACTGGTTCCGACGACTTTGCTCTCACCTCCGAGAGACCGAGAACAGGAACTTAAAATTACAATGGGATCAGATAGAATGGTCAAATCTGATAACCTCACTGGATCCAAAGTTTTGGAGGGCATGCCGGATGGATCAGACAAACTGGTCGGACCCGGGGAAAGCTTGCTCCTACTCTGATCCGAAGGCCTCAGCTCCACCGAGGCCTTGGACCAGAGAGTCTGATCCAAAGCTTGTGGAACTGTGGACCTCACATCTGAACCCGAAGAGGCTGGACTCGAATCTGGGGATCTGCAATCTGACAGCCTTGTCTTCTTTGGAAAAGAAGAGGATCCCCCCAGAGGAAGGAGGCGGCCTACTCTTAGGCTCCTGTGAGAGCTTGGAAGGAGAGTCTGAGGGCAGAGGACCACCCTGAGCCAAGCCCTTCAGTAAAAGCTTGTTGCGGCACTCCACAAGGGCACTAGGGTTGAATGCCGTGCAAATATCACATTCAACCTGCAGGTGCAGTGACTCTAAACAATACAGACACTCCTCGTGCGAATCAGAACATCTCATCTTCCAACCGCACGAGGAGCATCTTTTAAATCCCAAAGGCTTTTCAGCCATGCTAAGGTAAATAAAGCTCACCCACTATAAGATGCAAGGATAACTTTTTTTTTTTTGTAAAGTACTGAAAGAAGTGCCAAGTACCCGAAAGGGGGAGGGGACTTAACTAAACAGAAAGGTTGTTACCGGGAGGGGAGGTAATTCAGTTAATCTATAAATAGAAAGGTTAAGGACTGAAAGGAACCCTAAAAAGAGCAAAACCAACCCAAGAAAAAGTCACTTATCTGAACATTGGGAAGCCTGAGCCTGGACCACATCTGATGTGTTTCAGCGGCAAACAAGATCTGAGGGTTAGAAGGCAGCTAGAGATTAGGGGAAGGGGACGAGCTTGAGCTCTGGATCTGTCGGAGAAGTTGCCAGCTTGGATCCGTGGTCAGATCCAAGGCCCATCTGTGATGAATAATGACACAGACAGCATCAGATCATTAGATATACAATTCTGCAGCCTGAATATTTACAATTGCAGTTTCAAGCTGGAGTAGTACCATCTGATTTGTGGCATCTGTTGGGTTGGGGTAATTTGCCTATCCTGACCAACCTGAAAAAGGGAAGGGAAAAAGGAAGAGTGTGTGTGTGGGGGGGGGGGGGGCTAGCACACAGTAAAATGCTGCTGGTGCAAGGGGAAAAAAGAAAATATGGATGGGAGCAAGTACCCTTTAACTCTTCAAAATGTTTTACAACTGCAGTTGCACTATGAACAGTATCATCTAGATGGGCAACATGTAATCAGTGAAGCCATTCTGCTTTTATGAATTTATTTAATCACACTTGTTAACTGAGGTAGAACACTGAATCTAGACAGACCACTTTAAGGTAAAGCCCATGAAAATACACCAAAAAATAACTGCAAATAACAAAGCTTAATTTGTTTTGACAAAGCAGAATGGTCATTTGTCACAGTTGTGGTTGTTTTGCACATACAGCTCATTATAATTAAAGACAAAACTTGAAACATTATAACTACAAAACAAGGTTTGTAAACTTGGGTGTTAAACTATTCACACCTTAAATACAATGAGGGGATGTAGAAGAGAGAGTAGCACAGCTAGGGGATGTGCACAGCTGTGAGAAAAAAAAAAATTAAGTGTTCAGATTTGCAAAGGGAAACAGAAGAGAGACACGTGGAGGTATTATTCAGGGGTTAAGCACTGACTAATGTGTTTAGTTTGATATGTTACTAAGTGCTTTATGTAATGCTTCCTTTCTTAAATCTTTTGCAGTCAACTTCACTGTGCTGAAATTTCTTTCACTGGTTACAGAACTGTTGGAAGGAAGAGACTGATGAAATCTTTTACTGGAAGGGATTCCCATGGTGGGGATCTGTACTGAAATGCTGTGGTCGGTTATGTGAAGTTTCTTCCTAGTGGTAAACGGAGAAGGGCCGTCACATAAATGACAAAATACAGTTGGACAAGCTGAACTTGCCATAACAGTAGATGTTAAAATGATCACTGCCACAGTAGACTCAGTTAAACAGGTTATATCATGGCAAGTATATAACAGCCAGACAGCTTCCAAAGCTTGGGCACGTGCCAGCAGAGACAGGGAGGCTGAGCCCTGAAAGAGGAATGCTAGGAACGAAAAAAAATCACGTCCATACCACAGCACAAAAAAACAAAAGGGGAATGGAATTAGGGAGGGAAGGAGTGGCTACTGCTGCAGTGATCACTTGATCACCTACTGTTACAGCAAGTTCAACTTCCACAACTATACTATGTTCATCATAATAATCACTGCTGCAGTAGCCTTCAGTATATGGGTAGATTACCTTAGCTAACTACATTTGGGAGATGGAAGGAGAAAAGGCCAGGAGCCCGTGGAGAATGGACCTAGCAAAGCTTGATCTGGACCTAGAGAATGACTCAAGCTTATAGTGCTTTGTAAAACTATGTAGAGAAAACCAAGTATCAGCTTCTATAATTCTTCTGGAATCTAACCTTTTCCAAAAAGCCATAGATGAGGCCAAGGCCCTCGTAGAGTGGGCCTTAACACTGCCCGGAATAGTTTTGTTATGGTGAATATAACAAATGCTAGTAGCTTCAGACAACCATTTGGACATAGTCTGTTTTGACCCAGCTTGTCCCTTTTTACCGTCACAAGAAATGAACAATTGATCCAGAGATCTGAAAGATTGAGTTCTGCCGCAATAGTACCCAAGCTGTCTGTGGATATCCAATGCATGAAATATCCTTTCTCCCTCATTTTTTGATTCAGGGAGGAAAATGGGGAGATGGATACTCTGGCTTAAAATAAATTCATATGCCACATTAGGCATATAGTCCTCAAAGAAACTCTGTCCTTATGGAAAATGAGATAGGCTTGACTCGCCATAAGAGCTTGTAACTCAGATATCCTTCTTACAGTAGTCAGAGCAATCAGTAAAACTGTTTTTCATGTTAAGAACCTCATGTTAGCCAGATTAGCTGGTCCAAATGAAGCAAGCCTTAGCTTCTCTAACACAAACTTTAGATCACGAGGAGGGGCCACTGGTTTTCTTGAAGGCATCTGCAAAACTTCTTTCAAGAGCATTTTGATAAGAGACTGCATTGAGAGAGGAGGATCCATGGGCAGACATGCTGAAGAGGCTGATAAATGAACCTTAACAGGTTTTGAGCAAGAACAGAGCCAGATTTTAGCTAGTAAGTCTTTCAGAGTGGTTTTGAAAGATGGAAGGGAGGGTACTGACCTGATGGATACAGGTAAGGAGTTCCAGGCCTTACCAACCTCGTATGTGTACAGACTACGTCCAGCAGATGATAGGTCTGTAGACAAGACAAGTTTTTGGTCTCTGGATCACAACAACTGAATGGGAACACAACTGTGTAGATTTTTAGTGCTGGACAGGCAGATGGATACTTGATAATTTAATAGGTGGTGGTTGTTGTGACTTTCGCCTTTTCCCGTTTAGGGGTCACCACAGCAGAACTCCGGTCCGCTAATGATTGGCAGTTGATTTTTACATACCGAGTTGCCAGCCCTGACGCACAACCTTCAACAAAGGTACGCCCATTCATGCATGTCTCCACGCAGAGGACGCTCTGAGAGTCGAACCGGACAGCGTCTTACTGTGAGTCGACAACGCTACCGCAGCACCACCACCACGGATTCCATAATTTAATAGGTGGTAAGAAGTTGTTTACATGTTAGTTGATGAGACAGTTATAACCAATTTAGGCTTTTAGTGCTATACACTGGTGGGTTCTGAAAGGGGTATTTGCTACAAACTTAGCAACTTTGTTATAGCGTTTAGCTTTTAATTTCTGAGAAGCCTTGAGGTTTGTGAGGATGGGAGTTCCATAAAGAAGTGTGGGGAGGAGATAAGTAGTGACAAGTGTACCTTTAGTTGAGTCAGTGAGAAAGTTTTGGCTCCTTATGTTTTGATGATTTTTTTCTTATGCAATTTAGTATATGCAGGTCAAATGCAAGATTATCTTCCCCTATCACCACTAGTAATTTGCCACAAAAGGGGTCTTCAATGGTTGTATTATCAAGAGAGGACTTAAAATTTAGTTGTTTGTTTCCCATGAGACAAAGATTTGGGGAAAAAGTAGTAGTTTAGTCTTTTTTGGGTTGAGTAAGAGTTGTGAGTTACAAAGCTATGTTTCAGTTGCTGTTAAAGCTTCCTGATAATTATTTTTGGAGGTGTACCATATTGTCAGATGTGCAAATGAGTGTGGAATCATCTGCGTATTGTATTAGCGTGGCCTGTTGGGCAGATGTATAGAGGGTGTTGGTGAAAATGTTAAAAAGGAGGGGACCAAAGACAGAGCCTTGTGGTACACCAATGGTGGCTAGAAGGTAAGTAGTGTGTGTAAAGTGCGATTTTACTGACTGATACCTATTGGACAGGTAGCTTTTGAACCACAGAACAGTGGGCTGAGAGAGACCTAGTGAGAACATTTGAAGTAGAAGTTTGCTGTGACAAATTGTGTTGAAGGCTTTAGTCAAGTCTAGAAATAAGGAAGAGACTACTTTGCTGTTATCGCTAGCTTTACTGACACTATCTATATAGGTTAGAAGGGGCACTGCTAGTACTATGGAAAAGACAGAAGCCATGTTGTGTAGGATATAGGAATTTTTCCTGCAGGAGATACTCTAACAACTGTTTTTGAATACAGTTTTCAAGTATTTTGATGAGGGAAGACAAGATTGCTATAGGGCTGAAGTTGTTGCAGTGGGACAATGCGTGACTTTTTCAAGAGAGAGAGAACACAGAATTCCTGGATTAAACTATTTATAAGGATTGAGAGAGGATAGACAATGGGACTGGCTGCTATTTTTAGGTACTCACTTGGAAGGCCATCAGCTGAAGAAGAGCATGGTCTAAGTTTGAGTAGTTTTATATAGAATGTGGGCACAGGTTTGAAGGTGAAAGTGGATGCGGTGATATGTTGGCTGTTGGACAGGGCTGGGATTAGTTGTTGTGGAATACTTGATTAGAGATCCTATACCATCTATAAAATAAGAGTTTAACTGTACTGCAGTTTTGAGTGGTGAGTTAGCCGGTGAGAGGTTTGGGTTGAATTTTTTGCCAGGATGCAAGATTTCTTTAATGGATATCCAACATTTTTTATGGTTGCGTTTAGTTTTTCGTCTTCATTTATTTGCTTTTTTTAGTACAATTGTGAAGCATTCTGAAGTTTAAGATATCGACATGTTTTATATTTTGCCATTCTTTCCATGCATTTTCTCTATCCTGTATTAGCATTCTGTTTTTTTGGATAGACAAATTGCATTGTTTTTAGATTCTTCTTTATTAGGTTCAGAGGTGTTTACTAGGCTAATGACCACAAAGGCCTTTTTAAGCCTAGCCATGCACCCCAAATCTGACAAGTAATGATACCCTTGATAATTGTAAGCAGGGGTTTGGGAAATGAACCATTTATAGGTCACCTGTGTCCATTAGAGAGATGGGTGCCAAACCAGGGATGAATTTCCGGTTTCCCATCCAACTGTCCAAGTTGCACTTGAATTGGGTTAGGGAGGAACTCAGCTTCACATGGATTGGGAGCCTGTTCCATACACGTGGTAGACTCTGGGATACATAGCCATCTCTCCAGTAGGACCTATTTATATCACAGGCAGAGTTTAAGTCTTTAGAATGGGTAATTCTGGTGCTGTTTGTTTTGTGGATATGCAAGAGATCAGACTGGAGTCTGACAATGCCCTGTATGCCAGGCATAGATCTCCCCTCAAAAGCCTGTAGGAGACAGAATACAGGGGATAGGGCCTTGAGGGAGTCTGCATAGGACATTTTCCTTACGCTCTGTATTCTTACAGTACGGAACCTTTGTGGATATTCCAATTGTTGGATATGCCTGATTGGGTACTGTACTCAATGACAGGTCTGACGAATGCCGAATACAGTGGAACAATGATTTCCTTGGACTTAGATGCCTTACCTTCGTTTATAAGTTGTGCAATATAGAATGATTTCCTCACCACTGTAGACACATGATGGTCAAAGGCTAGATTACTATCTGTGTGTGCTCCTAAGTCCCTGACTACTGGGTCAACTTTAAGGGGTGTGTTGTCAACATGATAGTTACAAGGGATGTCTGACTTCCCAAAGGATACTATTACGCATTTCTTGCCATTTAGTTTTAGTTCATGGCTCTGACACTAGTTGTTTGTCTGTCAGATCCATCTGGAAAACATTTGTGTCAGTGTGAGATTCAATGGCAGCTGCTAATTTGCTGTCATCTGCAAATTTAGCCAGAAACCACTGACATTGGCCTTGACTTCAGAGAAGTAAATGCCAAAAAGGAGCAGTCCAAGGACTGATCCCTGCAGGACTGCACTTGTGACTGGGCTCTTTGTAGAAGTGGGCTCCCCAATTATAACTTCCTGGGTCCTATGAGCCACATGGCTATCCATCGGGTGACATAAGGGTTTGTACCTAACCTATTGAGTTAGTCAACAATGCCCAGTGGGATATTGTGTCAAATGCCTTGGCCAGGTCAAGGTAGGCAGTGTGAACAATTTTGCCCTCATCCATTGCTTTGGTGACCTTCTCAAAAGTCCACCAGGTTGAGTAGGCATGATCTGCCCTTGATGAAACCAAACTGGGTTGGGTCCAGTGGCTGGAGATTTACTATATCTCTACTGATCATCTCCATGATAATTCTTGCCATGGCTTCACATACAAGACTAGTAAGATTTAAGGGTCTGTAGATGGCCCAACTTTCTGCAGAGGGATGACTGTTGCCTTTTTCCATTCATGAGACACAAAACCTGTTTGGAGGCTACAGTTAAATAGCAATTCAAGAGGCCCCAATAGGTCGTGTTTCATGCTATTTTAGAAGTCATCCTGGGATACTGTCTAAGCCCACTGATGCAGTTTTCTTGGTCTTAGAGAGAGCATTAAGGGCCTGTTCCTTAGTGGTAGTAGGGGGAGTTGTACTTGATATTTCCTGAGGAAAAGTTGGGGGGGGGGGTGTAAACTTGGAGCTGAATTTATCACCCAGGTTTCTAGGAAGTGCAAGGCTATTTCAGATATTTAGAAAAAATGCACTGAATTCATTTACAGCATCGTTTAAGGGGAGGATTTTAGAAAGTTCCAGTTAACAGATGATACTGTAGTAATGAACATTTCTGGGTTGAACTTGGAAAGGATGCATATTATTTTATAAATATGCTGTTTAAATGGAGGTGTGAGATATCTGGTCATATAGGTTGGGAGATGATCACTGACAGAGTATGACATTGTACCTGTGGTGGAGTATTTGCTTAGGTCTGAAACTAGGATACAGTCCAATAGGAAATTTGATGTCTTGCCATAATGTGTGTAGTAATTAATTAGTTGTGTGAAACCATATAAGCACATATAAGATGAAGGGGAATTAGAGTTTATGTCCAACCAACTGACATTAACATCACCTAGTAGTATTTTTTTCTTGTGGAAATTTTATGGATATCCAATGTAGGATATCTTCAAGTATAGCTACACCGTCACCAGGAGGGATGTAAAGGACAGTGATATATATTTGTTTAGGTTTCCTTTGAGGAAACCAATAAGAAGCTCTGCTGAACTGAATTTTGGTATTGGTTTGCCGTAAGGGGAAATGTGGCAGGTAGGTGTTGGGAAATACCAAAGCAATAGCCTTCTTTATATGGTCATTATGGATGATGACATACCTAGGAGGTATAACTTCACAGTCTTTCATGGTGGGTTTAAGCCAAGTTTCAGTTACAACAAGAATGTCAGACTTATGTTGGGTAATCTAGGCATGTAGTTCGGTGGCTGCATTTCTTATGCTTCCAACATTTATTGCAGAAAAAAATTAGAACACCAGAGTTGGGGAGTGGCTGTTGTTGGGTTAGAGAAGTGTGTGGGAGAGAGAATTACCTTTGTGTTCACTGTGATAAGTGGGGGCAGGATTAGGGTGTATATCTCCTCCTAAAAGGATTTTAGTATACTGGGAAATTATGCATACTTGTTTTGGGGGAAGATTCTTGTACTTAATTTTGTTTTGGTTTGAGATGAAGTGCAATTAGTCTACATTTGGAATAAAGATGAGGGCAACATTTTATTTAATATTTGTTGACTGGGAAAATCCAACTAGGCCAGAGCATATTTTCAGTGGAGGCCTGGGGAGAAGCGATCCAAGCATGTCTTTGGAATGTGGGAGAAAACTGCAGTACCCGGAGGAAACGCATGTTAACACAGGGAGGACACGCAGACTCCACACAGAAGGTTACCCCAGAATCAACCTAGAGAACCTCTTCCTGTGAGGCGACAACATTAACCTCTGTACCAAGTTTGGTTCAATGTGTGGAGAATGTAAAGAGGAAATACGGATAGGTGATGGGACAGATATTACTGAGTCATGCTAGGATGAAAGATGGTACAGTAAGAGAAGACTAAAGGATAAGCTGAAGAGCAGCAGCATTTAAGTACCACAATTTGTATAACTGCTGGTGGTACCACCCAGGATGGAAATGATGCCAAGCTGTCAGCCACAAATCAGTATCTTGTCCTGATGGAGAGGGGATCTACAGGCCACGTTCCACTCTAGAGCATCAGCTCCAATATTTTGCCAAATGAAGCATCCTTCAGAGAGGATTGTGGAGACCTGGATTCTGAAGTAGGAAACTCTGAAGGAGAGAGTCAAGGTACTTCCTTTTGCACATCCTCTTTTTGGATACATTAGCGGATGGAGTCACTTGAATCCTCAGAGTACCTACGCTTCTGTTGAGCAGGAAGGAGGTTGAGGCTGAAAGTCCAGCCACGACTCATGGACACACAGATGGATTGTGGCTCAAAGCCTAGCCCTAAGTTTTGGATGCTTGAAGAGAAGTTTTCAAGACAGAAAGAATCTCGGGGTGGAACCGTACCTTTTGGGACCTATGGCAGTGTTCAAGTAGGAGAACCAATTCTCCTCCCAAACATCTGGAAAACTGAACCTATTTGCATAGGATCTGAAAGCCTTGCCCCAGCTGATGGATACAATCCTTCCTTGGGGAAACAGTTCCAATAGGAGGAGGCGGCTCCAAAATCACGAGCCTGGATAATCCCAACAGGAATAAAAGAGCTGAAGCTAACGGATACAATTTCAGCATCGAGGCCACCAGCCTGACCCATCAGTACCAAGACGGTCTTGGCTCTGCCAAAGCTCAATAAGAAAGGCAAAGGCCCCAGGAGCAGTGACCAATTACAGAGACAGGTCCTTAAAAAATTCTACATCAAGCGGTTCAAGTCTGCTTCCTTCAGAAATATTCCTGCAAAACCTAACAAACCTGCTTGAATGTGTTGTAGAGGATCTTGAGGGAGGGCTCTGGTCTGACCTGTCCAAAAGAATTCCTTTCTGGGAGAGTCTTGCAGTATGACCAGTTCTAAAGGGACTGGATCCAGACAGGGATGTAAGTAAGCATGTAGGTCAAAAAAGACTTTGATTCTCTGCTGTTTTGGAATTGAGCAGGAAGACATTGGATCTGCACGTCTCTTCGTCAGATATGTTTCTTTCAGCTTCAAGTGCTTCTCTGAAGATTTCTTAGTTTTAGAAGCATCCAGATCAGGGGGAAAGTAACCCGTTAAAATATTTTTTTCTTTCTACTAGCTAAAGCTCATGGGCCAGACCCCTTGCATATCTTGCATTCAGACAAATGGGGGATTCTAACTTTGAAGAAAAATAAGAGGCAGGAAAACGCCATAACAGAATGGTGCTTGAAACAATTTAACACTATAACTACTACAGAAACTCTAGTGCCTTAAGGGTGCCAACTCCAAAACCATGTCAAATTCTAAAAAATAAATAAATAAATAAATAAATAATAAAATCATTTTCAGAAGATTAGATGGACCACTTAGATGACTGGAGAACACATCTAGTTGCAAAGGTGGCAAATGAGATTCAAGATACCTAAAGAAGCAGATGCATTACTAGAGGAAAATATTAAGGAACTTGAGGCTGGAGCTACGGACTGGAATTGACAAGCAGCTCAAAGACCTATATCTCAGATCGGATAGACCTAATGAATAGGATCTGCACATATTGTTAGCTGTAGATTGTAGGAAGTCCATTTTTTTTCTTGAGAGTTGGTAGGCCAGACCTGAATACAGCAAGAACTCCATCACCAATAGCTATTCTACGTTCTGGGAAAATAGGCGGGAAATCTTTTTTGACCAAAACAACAGGATGTTAATTTCTGCCTTGGTGGTAATGATGTATGGCTAGATGTTGAGGCTTTAATCTGTCCAGACACTTTGGTATCTTGTATATGAGAGAGCTTCTTCTTGGTTGTTATACTGTATGACCCATTATTTGTGGGTAGCTTAAACTTTTTGCTTTGTACCAAAATCAGACTTTTTGTTTTACTTGACACTAATGAGTTTTTTTTATGGGGGGGGGGGGGGGGGGGCAGGGAAGTTGAGAAAAGAAAGACATAATATCCAATTTTCACACTAAACTGTCTGCTGGAGATAAAGATTAAACAGGGGGAAGGAACCTTGACTGATTCCTGCTACAGTAGGGAGTTTAATGACAGCTCGTTATCTATTAGATTAAAGACTTGGGTGAACTCAATGAAAAATTCTCATTCAAAGGCTTTTGTTCACATTTTGCAGGACATCATCTATGTAGGTATACAAGGCAGTCATATTGCGGCCTTACCAAAAATCAATGTTGCTGTGATGAAAGGATATTGTATTTCTGAAATGACTGAGGATGGGTGCCTGCAGTTCAAAGAAAGGGGAGATTAAAGTACTGACACCACTTAATGCAACTGAAAAGTCAATCTCATGGTGATAACCAGCAAGATAGTTTTGTTCATTATACAGCTATATGCAGAATGACTGCACTGAAGGATTGGACAGCAAGACAGCAAAGCAAAGTGCTACTAACAAAAGTACAAGTCAGCACACACATTTAGCATCTAAACTCATTAGGACTATGCCAAACCTCTGAAGTGTCCCTCAAGTTATAACATAACTGACATTAAACGACAAAAAAAAAACGTAACTTTAAATATGCATATCAAATACACTTGGATTTTTCCAAATGCTGTTTACTAGCAAAACTCAGATAATAAATTAATCTCACACACTCAGAACTGAAAAAGCCCCAGGAGAAACAGAATGACCCTAGGGCAGTGATGACGAACTTATGACATGCATGTCAAAGGTGACACTCGCCACAACATTATGGATGACACTTTAGAGAATCACCAACACCAGAGTTACCAAAGACACTGGTTTTGCATTCGTTGCTCACGTGAAGTACACCAAATTATTTTCTGCCAGAAGCTTTTGACACACCAACAAAAGGTTCACCATCACTGCACTAGGGACAAGGAAAAACATGTGCATCTAGAAGGAGAAAAAGGAGAAGAGCCCATTGGCCAGGAGGGTAAGAAAGAACAGGCTAAAGCAGAGACAGCAGGAGGAAGGCAGCAAACTGTTAACAGTGAAGAAAAGGACATCTCTATTGTTAATATATTACACAACTGTACTATGTCTTCCCACGTAACTGTTGCAGTATTCACAGGGAATGTACAAAAGCTCAAGAGAAAGCCTGGGAGGAGGACGTCATGGACACCCATGCAGGACAGCCTGGCAAAGTCAGCTCTAGCCCTGGAAATAACATCCAACTTGCAATGCTTAAGAGAAAGTATGAACACAAAACCAAGTAGCAGCATCAAGGATGGAATTGGTATTCAGCCCCTTGAAAAAAGCACCAGAGGTGTGAAAAACTTTCTCTGCGGCAGACTGTGGAGAAGGAAAAAAGGAAAGCATATGAACAGACTGATTAATGGACAACTCATTAACCACCTTGAACTTAAAAGAAGGATTAATACAAAGAGATACTGTGCCTCTGTAAAAAAAACTAAGGAAGGAGAACAGCCAAGAGAGCCTGAAGTTTAGACAGTCTCTTGACTGAAGTGAGAGCCAAAAGAATAAGTTTTCAAAGTATAATGTTGCAATGAAGCTGAAGAAGCAGTCACAATGGGTGCTCAAGTCAATTTTTCAAGTACAAAATTCAGGTCCCAGGAAGGAGGAATAAGCTTCCTGGGAGGCCTGACATGAAGGGTGCAGTTATGAAATTGACCTCTTGACTTTCAAGATGGCTGCACATTGAGAAACCGCTCAATTCTAGCTCTCACAGTGTGAAAAAAAAATCAGCACAGAAAGCCAGCAGACTTGTATGTCTGGGTAAATTTCAGTAACTGGCTAGTACGTGCACTGCCTGGATACCAGGAAAAAAAGAAATACAGACCTGAAAGAAAATCAGCTACAAAAGGTGAGGAAAAAACACTGACTGTGAATACTGCAAATGTTCAGCAAAAAGCAGTGCAAGCTCCAGACATGGTTTCTATTAACCTAGAGGAAAGTATAAGACAACTTCACACAGACCTGATTAAAATAAACAAAACACTAATAGAGTACATCAACTCAAATAACAAAAGGCTGGAAAAAATGGAAGAAGCTATAACAAGATATTCAGATGAGGTGATAAAACTGTAAAAATCTGAGTGTGAAATGTAGAAAAGGCTGGCTGAATATGAGATTGCTCAAGAACAGATGCTTAAAAAATAACAGAATTAGAGGACATAGCGCATATGAAAACCTGAGATTTTCTGCTGTACCAGAGAAGCTGGAAGGAACAGACAAATAAGCAACTGGACTGGTATTCCTTAGATGTCTGAAAGGAGGTTTGAGCCCCTGACAGAAAATAGCAGAAGACGATGAGGCCAGAAGGAGGCCTTTCAAAATCAACTTATTAAACCTGTCACTGACCACTCTAACATTAAAACACCACACATATAGGACAGGAAGTGTCCAT
Source organism: Protopterus annectens (assembly GCF_019279795.1). Classification (NCBI taxonomy): domain Eukaryota; kingdom Metazoa; phylum Chordata; order Ceratodontiformes; family Protopteridae; genus Protopterus; species Protopterus annectens. The sequence goes on along the minus strand of NC_056730.1, from coordinate 868,333,904 downwards.
CTGTGCTAGCCACAAACAATAAACATAACTTCCTGTGGGCATCAGAGTTGGGAATCTAATGCCCACAAAAGTGGGCTTTTTGATTCCAGTCGGCTTGGACTCTGCCATACTGGAACGAATTAGAAACAAAAACACTAAGTACTCACAGCACTAAAGAAATAAACTCTACTACATAGAAAGTTCTTTTGTTTTTGTTTTTTTAAAGGAAAAGGGAAGACAGAAATACTAACAATGGTACATCTGAGAAAAGAGAAGAGACAGAAATGGAAAAACTACCAGCTATGGTAGATAAAGAATACCAAACGAGCTGGTATAAACGGCAAGACAGATATTAAACATAATTCAAAAAGTTATGGATAAGAATTATAGGAATAAAATACATTTTAAATCACATTCACTAACACCCTTAGCTCGAGAGACTGCAAACCTTTCCAAAGCTGATGAGCAGAAAACAATATATCTGAGGTACTGCAGTGATCAGGGGCATTATGGGTAAGGGAAGAGCTCGAGAGTCAGATCCTAGAATCTATAGAAGGTGGCAAAGTCAGATCCGAGGGTAGGATCCAAACCCCATACATTGAGGAACAAATGAAAATGATATCAGATTATTCTGTAATGTTTTTAAATGTCAAAGGACTCCGAGATAAATACAAAAAAGAAAGTGTAGTGAACTACATTAAAAGATGCAGAGTGGAAACAGCTATGCTGCAGGAGATGCATGTGGAAAGAACTGAACATGTAAATTTGATAAAGAAAGGTTTTCAGGATAGTTGTTCAGTGGCATACCCAGGACAAAGAAAAAGAGGAGTAATAAAATATTTAATTGCAAGAGGAGCTCCAACAGGGACAGAAGAGGATAAAAAAAGATAATAATGGCAGACTTGTAGTACTAAGGGGCTACTGGCAAGGGAGGAGGATTACACTGGCATGCATTTATATTCCAGCTAAAACTGCTATAATGGAGCTTAAGAAAATTCTGGGAGAAATCAGCTTTCAGCAAGGAATTATTACTTACAGGTGGGGACTGCAACTTGATTTGCAGTGGTGGAGATGTGTCTGGGGGGCCCAGAAGGGAAGATATAACAAAGGAGGGTACATTTTTGAAGAAATGTATGAAAATATTTGTAATGGAAGAAATAAATTCAGTACTAGGAGTCTGGAGTGAATTTATGTATTATTCCCCATGATACAAAAAACTGGGCTAGGCTAGACAGAATTTGCATTTCACAGGAACAAATACATTTGAAAGTCTTGATATGCACCCAATAACTATTTCAGATCATGCACCAATAATAACTAAATTAAAACACGGGGTAATGAAATAAAAGTGAGACACTTGAGCTTTCCCACCTATCTGCTGAAAAAAAGAGGAATTTAAGGAATGGGTAGTGGAAATTATTCAGGAGCCATTAGAGAGGACAACATTTTCTTCTGAAAATATAGCTAGTAAGCGGGATAAAATTAAAGTGGAGTTTAAAAACAAGGTGGAAATAAAAGAAAGGGAGACATGGTTTAAGTACTAACAAGAATTATTTAGGGGGCTAAGAAAGTATTGCAGAATAGGGGGAATCTTACAGAAAGAGCAGGAGCAATTGCAGAATGCTAAACAGAAAATAAGAGATTACCTCAATAATATGCATACATTTAGAAAGATTACCGTTAAGCAACTGTTTGACAATAACTCTAGAGCACAAAAATGTTCAGCACAACTCTTCAGGCAACAAAGTAGAAAGGGCCGTCACCAAGCTTAGGGAGCCTATAACAAGGAAGACAAGACCATCCTCTAGAGGTATTAGAAATATTTTGGAAATTCTACGCAAGTCTGTATAAAGCAGAGAAATATGGAAATCAAGAAAAGGTACAAATGGAAATGTTTATGGAAGAGTTAAAATATGCCAAGATTAGAGTTAGATGAGACTCAATTACTAACAGTATAGGAGGAGATAGATAAAAATGGTGATGTATAACCTAGGAGAGAAAAACTGACAAAGACTTGGAAAGTTTTGTTTTAACAGCATTTTAAGAGAAGTACCAAGATCCTGAAAGAAACCGGTGGTAGCTGTAATACCTAAAAGAGGGTAAAGACCCATCAGATCCAGTTTCATACAGGTCCATTTCAAAACTAAACCATGATTGTTGTGTCTTTCGGCTTTTCCCGGTTAGGGGTCGCCACAGCGGAACTCCAGTCCGCTAATGATTGGTAGTTGATTTTTATGTGCCGAGTTACCAGCCCTGACGCACAAACTTCAACGAAGGTACGCCCATTCATGCATGTCTCCACGCAGAAGACGCTCTAGCTGAGAATCGAACGGGACAGCTTCTTACTGTGAGGCGACAACGCTACCGCAGCACCACCACCGCGGGTCAAACAAAACCATGATTACAAAGTGTTTATGTCTACAATGGCTAAAAGAATGGCAACAGTGATGACAGATACTGATAGATATGGATCAATGTGGTTTTGTGGAGGGGAGGCAAACATTTACAGAACATCGATGATCCAGAGGGAAACAGAATGCAAGAAAATACCACCAGAAAAGGACATTTTAGTGTTGTGGAACATTCTGATACAGTTTCAAATCTTTTCGGGATACAAAATTAATGAAGCTAAAACAAAGCTAATAGCGGTAAATTATGTACCCACACATGAATTGTTCAGCAATATCCATATTTATGGATAAAATTAAATACTTAAAGGAATATGGATTAAAACTGATTCAGGGGCAGCAGCCAAGGATAAGTGGGAAAAAACTAAACAAAAAATAATACAAAAATTGAGAAACTGGAAGCTCTACTATATAGATATGGATAGTTAGATATAAGCAGTTAAAATGTTTTCGTCCCTTTAGTTTTATACCTAGGTCAGTCATATTTTTATCAACCAGAGGAGAAGCTGTAGATAGCAATTAATAAAGGGCTGAAGGATTTTATCTGGGAGGGGAAGATGGCAAGAGTCAAGTGAGATAAGCTGATTCTTCCAATAGAACTAGGTGGACTGGGTTTGCCTGATTTGAAGGGGCATTTCAGAGCTACACAGTTAAGGCTCCTATACATAGCAGAAGCCTATAATTCAAAGTGGAAAGAGATGATGATGAAACAGGGGGGAAAGCTCAAGAAATAAGGAGAGACCGGGATTTTGGATGTAGATCTTTAAGGAGAATAACAATCATACAGGATATTATATTCATAAAGTAACAAAGTATTCTAAGAACTAAGCCAACGGAGAAAGGAAATTCTGCCGCTAGGGATGACTGCAATTAGGGATACAGACAATAGGCAAGAACGGATAGAATTTATTGGAGAAAACTGGTAAAGGAACCAAGATATTGGGAACAAATAACTAGAGACGGAAAGGTAATTGAATGGGAAGATGCCAAGAATTTATTTGGACTGCAGGTTAGAAATTGCCTTCCCTATCAAGGATTGACATCAGAGTATAGGCAAAGAGAAAGAAATAGGCAGGTCCAAAATGAAAGACCAGCACTTGTAGAGTTTTTAGTAGAATATAGAACAGAAGCTGCTGTTAAATAAGGAATAATTAGTATAGCATATACAATATTGTATGATAACTATAAGAATCAATCAGATAAGGTTGAAAACGATTGGGAAGAGAGACTCGATAAGCAATTCACAGAGAAACAATGGGGGATACAAGTATGTCTCTCAAATATGCAACAAACTCAAGATTTAGGATTTTGGCTTGGAAATGCTTACATATATATTTTTACACACCAAGTAGACTCCAGAGAATTTTTCCTCAGGTAGACAGCAAATGTTGGAGGTGTGATGGCGAAGAAATGGGTAATTGGGAACATATTTTCTGGGATTGTAAAGAGCTGGCATATTTTAAAGATTCCCTGCAAACTACGCAGAGATACTAGGCGAGCAAATTGGTGTACCTAAAGAAATTACTTTTCTGAGCTATGATACAGAATCGGAATTGCCTACACATAGTAAGGCCTTACAGAGTCCCAATTATTGTGGTTGCCAAAAAGCAATTACTGGAAAATGGAAATCAAACTCTAAACCAACTGTACTAGAAGTAGTGAATGCAGTAACAAAGATAAAACTGGAATTTTGGATCTTCAGAAAACGGTAGGAGCAAATTACATAGGAAAAATGGGAATTGTGGGAACAATACATACAGGGGAGAACTGAGGGTTAAAAGAAGGCAGGATCTGAATGAGCTATGTAATGTCTGACTGAATGATTGGGTAGACTAAGTGCTGTACAAGGTTTGTAACAAATCCTGTCAACATGGTTTGTGATGTATAATGCTTGCCACTAAGATTATGTCAATATGGTTTCTTTTCATTTATATAAAATGTATGATTAGGTGCTGCGGTAGCGTTGTCGCCTCACAGTAAGACGCTGTCTGGTTCAATTCTCAGCTAGAGCGTCTTCTGCGTGGAGACATGCGTGAATGGGCGTACCTTCGTTGAAGGTTGTGCATCAGGGCTGGTAACTCGGCACGTAAAAATCAACTACCAATCATTAGCAGACCAGAGTTCCGCTGTGGCGACCCCTAACCAAGAAAAGCCGAAAGACACAACAACAACCTATGTTATAAGTCATAATTTAATAAAGATTCTTTAAAAAAAAATAAATAAATTGTTCGACATCAAATGCAAACACCAGAAGAAGAGTCAAAGGCAGATAAGCAGAAAATGCTGACAGGTGAGCTTTAACTGAAGAATGTGCTAACCTAGCATGCAGCAGATCACACAAATAAGTGAACCAGAGGGACCTCCACAGATAGGGGATCCTGATAGCAAAAGAGGTACCAGATAGAAAATCTTTTCCATTTGGACATGTAGGATTTCATGGTGGTGATTTTCTTGGCCTCCTGCAAGATCCAAAGCAAATCCTCAGAAAAGAGATGCCTAAAAGGGATCAAAACCCCATCACCCACAGTGTGATAGGAAGAGTGGAGAAGTGAGGATGGATAAGAGAAGAGACCCCCTTGACTTGTATCAGAAGATCTTCCCAGTGAAGCAACTTGTAGTGCTTGCCGCCCCTGGCAAAGTGAGAAAGAAGGGGAAACAAATGTCAGGCCAAAAGGAAGACACTAGCGAGATTTTGGGAGAGTCATGCCTGATCTTGTGAAAGACTTGTGGTACTAGAGGGTAAGGGAGAGAAGGCATACAGAAAATTCCCCTTCCAAGGAAAAGACAGGACATCCACTTTCCTGTCGAGGAAGTAGTCCGTTCATTGAAGAGGTAAAAAAGATCTACCTGAGGAATACTCCACTGATGGACAATGTCCAGGAACACATGTCTCTGTGAAGCATCCACTCGTGAGCTTGTGTGCTGCACCTGCTCACAGTGTCTGCCACTAGACTGTGCTCTGGGGAAATGTAAACTGCCTGAAGAGTCACTTGAAACTGGACAGCTATATCCCATACCTGAACGGTTAAGTCTGCAAAGAAAAACACTAAAATAGTCCCGAACACTCAACCAAATAAAGTCAACAGTATGTTGCTCGTGGACCCAAAGAATAAAATCACTGTGCACTGAGAATTCCGATCCAATACTTTAATAGTTAAAATGTGCAACAACTACAAACAGCCAAAAATACTGTAGGTTAAGCGCTTTCATCTAACTTGTAGACTTCATCAGAACAACTATTAATAAAATCCCTCTTGCTTATATACAAATTCCAATTAAACATTTTTCAAGTAATTAAACAATTAAATGATGTTATGCTTATTTAAAGTGCCAGTGCTCTCTATATCGACTGATGCCATACTAAAATGGTAACTAATTTCATATATATGCTCGTTCCACACCATAATAAAATAACATGTTAAAAAATAAGAAATTGTTGAAGAATGCATTAAAATTGATTTAATATTTCATGTATCTACATATACCTTAAAGTGTTCTTTTATCTATTATTTTCTAATATGGGCTTTATGGAAATTGAATCATTCAACCCTGGATGGACAGAAGCATTTAATCTAATCTGCCATCTAATCTCTTTTTCTCCTAATAAATATTTAACACTCCCCCCTCTGGGATTCACTTTTACACATTCAAGTATACCGAAATTAAAAATACTACATTTACTGTTCCCCTCAAGATGCCTCCATAATGCATTATTAGTGTCCTGCTTCTTGATTTTATAGCAGTGCTCATATATTCTGTTACAAAAACATCTGTCCGTCTTTCCCACATAAAAACATGGACGGGTACTACACTTCGCCATGCAAACCACATGCGGGGTCCTACAATTCCCTTTACGGGAACATACAGTGGTATTGTTGATATCTTCCAAGATTACGGACGGACTTTTAATAATTAAATGACATTGATTACAGTTCCCACATTTTGTGGTACCTGTCCCTTTCAATACTTTATGGTCTGCAGTTTTCCTTTCCAATTTAGTTTTAAGATTAATTTCTGTTTTAGAAACAAATTGTGGTTTATTTCCCACTAATTTGAACACATCAATGTCTGTTTTAAGTATATTCCAATTTCTAGTTATTATTTTCATTATGTCCTGCGTCCCAGGGGCATATTGCAAAATGCATGCATTCTTATATCCATCTGATTTCATTTACTTTCTTGATTTTATTGTCCCTCCCTATATCAACAATTTCTTATTTAACATTTTATTATGGTGTGGAACGAGCATATATATGAAATTAGTTACCATTTTAGTATGGCATCAGTCGATATAGTGAGCACTGGCACTTTAAATAAGCATAACATCATTTAATTGTTTAATTACTTGAAAAATGTTTGATTGGAATTTGTATATAAGCAAGAGGGATTTTATTACTAGTTGTTCTGATGAAGTCTACAAGTTAGATGAAAGCGCTTAACCTACAATATTTTTGGCTGTTTTTAGTTGTTGCACATTTTAACTATTAAAGTATTGGATCGGAATTCTCAGTGCACAGTGATTTTATTCTTTGTGTCCACGAGCAACATACTGTTGGTTTTATTAAGTCTGCAAAGAAGATAGGACCTTGTATTCCCTTGCCTGTTGACATTATACATCACTGTGGTATTGTCTGTGAAAATTTTGAGGGGCCCGGGATAAAGAATGGAAGGAAAAGCCTGAAGATCTAGAAGCAGAGCCCTTATCACCTATATACTGATGTGGTCTGACCTTTGATGAAGAGGCAGAGACCCTGAACCTTGAGACAGCCGAAGGAGGGCCCCCCATCCCTTGTCTGAGGCGTCTGTAAAGAGTTCTTGAGATGGGATGAGAGTCTGGAAAGGAAGCCCTGGGATGAGAGAATGTTGAGTCTACCACTGAAGCACGAGTTTAAAACAAACAGAGAAGCATGGGAATGGTGGAAGCCATGAACCAGTGGACCCTGAGAAATTCCTGTCGATGACTGAAGCCAGAGAAAGAAGAAATTGGAAAAAGGCCGTAAGAGATGCAGCCTTGGGGCAGGCAGAGATGCCAGCATGGGAATGGTCTGAAACCTGCAACCAAGGAAAATATAATCCTGAGAAGGCATCAGAGCCAGTTTCTGGAAGTTTATGGTGAACCTCAGACTAACAGAAAAATGGTAAACTGGAGACCCTGAAACCAGTGTCGAGGGAAGAAGCTTAAATGAGCATATCTTCTAAAGACAGGGAAAGATCTGAACTCCTCTCAACCAGCAAAAGGCAAAGTGAGACATTTGGTAAATACCCCTGGAGTAATAGAAAGGCCAAAGTGCAAATCAGAGAACTGAAAATGTAAGGAAGGAACAGAGAAACTTAAAAATTTCTTTAAAACAGGGTGGATGAGGATATGAAGATAGGCATATTTGAGATCCAGGGAGACCAGGAAGGTCTGGAGTAGAAGGGGAAATAAGAATCTGAAAAGACAACATTTGAAAGGAAGGAATCTAGGGAAAGGTGTTGAGCTGGGAAATATCCAGAATGGTCTCAAAAAGCCCTCTTTTCTGGGAACCAAAAATATCCTGGAATAAAAAAAAAACTCCCTACCTGGGCAGGAAGCACAACTTGAATGGTGTCCTGTACAAAAAGAGAATGAAGCACCTCTGACAAAAGAGAAAGTTGTTCCCAAGGAGGTTGAGGGATGCCCAAAAAAAGGAAGAAGGGACTTCCAAACCATGAAATATCCCTGGTGGATAATGGACAGAACCCAAGAGTCTGTTGTAATCTTTAACCAATTTGGAAGAGACAGGAGAAAGACGGAGGGATAAGGGAACCTGGTCGAGGGAGAGGGGAAATAAAGTGTTAAATGGAATTAGGCCTATCCTGAAAAGCAGATTTCTTGGAGATAGGGGTTTGAGTAGACTTAGCAGAAGGCACATGTCTATAATCAAACAAAAGTAGGTTTGGAGGTACAATTTCTCTGCAACTTAGGAACACAAGAAACAAAAATATGTTTAAACTCCTGCAAGGTTTTACCCTTATCCTGGAGAGACTTGAAAAGTTCAGCAGCAGCAAAATGATTTTTTTTTATCCAAAACAGCATCCAATGGTTTGGGTTTAATGTTATCAGGTGAAGCTTGAAGATGAAGCAAAGAGTGATGCCTCATAACAGAACCAAAGGCAGCAGCCCTGGAGGAGGCATCCACTGCATTTGATGGAGCAACATCAGAGGTACAGCTCAACAGGGAAAGGGCAGAAGCCTTCTCCTCAAAGTCAGGAAAGTCAGAAAAAGGGATGGCCAAAACATACCTAGTCATACGGGTCTGGTAGTTGATGGCCCAAAAGGATAAAGCAGCAGTGTAAACATTTGTGATCAGCCTCTCCATAGCCCTACTACCCCCTATTTGAAGGGAGCAACTTGGTAGAAGGCAACAGCTTGGAGGGCTTGTCAATAGGGGCAGACATTAAAGAAGGGCATTTATAAAGAAATTTACATGACTTGGGCAACTTGTAAAATCTATCAGGTTTCTTGGATGTACGGGGCTGAAAATTAAAGGTCACAGAAGCTGCTGAAAAGGTATCCAGGAGGGCAGCCAGAATAGGGGAAACAGCTGATGGCTTAGGAGACTTAACCTGGAGGAGCTCATAATACTTTTTCTGAACATCGGAGACTTAAGAACAATTCCACAAACTCCATCATGCAAGCATCAGTATCCCCAAAGGACAGCTACTCCAAAGGGGAATCGGGACTAACAGAATCCTCTTCCTTTGAACCCTAGTCCAAAGGGGAATGAACGTGAGAAGAGCAAGCCAGGACTCTTCCCCAGAATCCATATCCTCATCTGAAGATTCCAGTTCCCTGGGCCGTTTAAGAGGAGTGGAAGACCAGGGAGGGGCAGACACAGACATCTCTTGAGGAGGATTTAAAGCCATTAAAGCATTAAATAACTCCTGAGTAAAACCCTGCCATTCATGTTGGGCAGCCTTAACTACAAGGGAATATGCTTGGTTTTTGGTTTCTTTTTATGCAGGACATCTGCACAAATGACCCTTGTAGGGTTAGACCCCGACAACATTCAGTAAGCACAGTAGGAACTTCCTCCCTAAGATCTGCGGAATCCTCCTCAGTCCCTCTGATATAATCAGCCACATTTCCCCCTTAGCATCAGGAACAGATATTTGCAAAGCCTCAGAGGACGTATGAAGTCAGATCCATGCCAGACGATCCTCCAGGCTTTCACTAGCTTCAAGAAAGACGTCCAGGAGAGACTGGACAACAGCTGTATCAGACCAAAGTTTCTGGCCTTTTTCTTGGCAGATGGCTGACCCTTGGGACAGGACAATTCTGCCATAGCACCTTCGGCCAACAGCTTAAGATTCTGGTTTTCAAGGTAAATAGATAAAGAGAAAATACGACTATGTAGGGTCTCAGAGTCTGGCAGACAGAATACTGTGCATGGTTGTGGGAAGCATCCAAACAGAAAAGACACTGGTTGTGATAGTCTTTATGGGGAATCTGCCTCTCACACTGACATTTTCCCTTTCTGGATGACATGAAACCAACAACAATAAATAAAAGATAAGAATAAACCACAATGGGGTACTTATCTGAAACATGGCTTGGTAACCAGCCTAGAAGAACAGAATTCAAACTGACGGTCAACAATGGCGTTTAGTCTGGCAGCAAAGAAGTTCAATGTATGTGTGCTCGCACATCACTTTATGCCCTGCACCTTGCATGGGAACCATATGTGTGATGTATGACACCTAGAAGTACAAAGGCTTTGGTGTACTGGCTGGACATTGGACTACCTTTGGCAGGAGATTCCTTAGGATATGAATACTACAGCAGTAAGATGGAAAGACGCCAGAGAGGTTTGTTCTTGTGGATATGGAATTATTTGAGGAATTTCTTCTCAGTGCTACCTCTAACCCTGATAAATAAGTCTAAGAACCCATTTGCATGAAATATCTGTTGCCAAAAACAGAAATGGCAATTCATTCTTTCTGGAAGGGATAAGGGAGTGCAGGGAGGGAGGAGGAGTACAAAGTCTGGTTTCTGCTTTCTTTCTGGAATCTCCTTGTCATTGTTTTTTAAACATCTGCTTACCAGCATTTTGCTGAGACTGTTTCTTTTCCATCTTGCCAAAGTTGGACAAGTGAGCAGGCCATCCCTTGGAAAACTAGGAGGAGGAGGAGGGCTGAAAAATCTTATCCCCCCCATCACATTTTTGATGAGCTCTGCAGGCCAAAGGGGGCCCAAGAACTAAATCTCTATCTAAAAGGAGAATTTAAAATGTCATGTTTGTCATCTTCTGAGATGTTCTGAGAACTCAACCAAGCAAAGCTCCACAACACAGTACAAGGGGCAGCAGCCCTGGATGTGGTATCTAGAGAGTCATAAACATACTTTAAATAATGAGTAGTGAGAGAAAGAAAATTAAAAAAAAATAAACCACACAAAGCAGATTTTTCCTAACACTTTCCTCATACGTTCACAATTAGATAGAATAAATTTTAACATAAGCCTGAAATTCAAAATTCTATAAATTAAAGTTGCAGAAGCATACAGTTTTCCCAAACTTGTCAGTTGTTTTACCATCCTTGTTATAAAGAGAAAGATTAGAATTAACAAAATTCTTGGCATCAACTGGTTATCTAAAATTATAGCTGCTGAGCCATGTATGGAATAATGGGTGCATAAAAATTTGAAAGAATGAAGAACTTTGTACACTCTTGTGACAATGTGAGGTATTGCCAGCTATGCCAGGAGAAGTAAGGCAGTGGATATGCAACATATGCTACCACAGCTTGCTGAAATTTTGTAAAGAATTATATGTTATTTGCCTATCAAACTGATTTCTACAGATGCTTGTGTTGAAAATGATTTTGTAAAGTTGCGTGTGTTAATGTGTCGAAAATGTATCCTGCAGGACAGACAAGAAATGTACATTTATATCAGACGGTACTGTTATAAATAGGATACTGGAAGAGAAGAGGTTAATCTCAGTCCAGACAACTTTGCAAAATACTAAGAAATTAAATTACATTAGGCCCTAAAGATTGTATCTTACAGTTCTGACTGCAGCCAGAGACTAAATGTCTGTGCCAGTAAGGAGTCTTACTGGGGACCTGGAGGGAGACAGAGAGAAACCTAGCCCCCGGACTGTGTGTTCCCTGTGTGCTCTTAAGGGAAATTGTGCCTGATGCAGAGAGCTGCATCTGGAAATACCGTGTGCATCTATTTTTGCTCCAAGTGAACATCTCTTTCTACTGTCAGTGGTGAGGATTCAGGCTCTTTGATAACTGGCACAGAGTGGGGATGTCAACTCTTATCTGCTTCCTTAGGTGCAGAAGACTGGCTAACAGGAACAACACAGGTTGTGACAGATGCATCCTACAATGATGGCAACACTGGGGGGTGGGGGGCTGGGGGGCTGGGAGGAGTTTCTAGGAATTCCAGTTGTAAAAGTTTATACCATTTTCTGAGGGGCTGAGAAATCTAACTGTTCTCCCACTGAAACCACTGGCACATTCTACAAACAGTCTCAGAGAAAGAGAATCTGACTGAGTGATTCACATAACATGCTCTCCTTGGAGACGGGATCAGAAATCTGAGGAGAAAAACCTACTTGTCCCATCTCATTCCTCTCCAGATTTAATTTCTTGAATCTCTTCAAAAAAGAGGAATCCCTTTCACTTTTACCTGAAGCCACCAGATAAGAAGGGCCAATAGCCTGTACAAGACCCAGAATTAGACTTAAACTACTCCTGTCCAGTGAAACTGGAGCAGGAGAAGATACACATTTAGTCTGCAGTTTCTTTTTGACAGGAAAGTTGCGACAGACAGGATTATTACTGGCAGCAACAGCTTCCTAAAGGACAGTCACAACATCATGGCTAAGGAGGGGCACCCTCCCTCCTCCTAAGACCAACAACAATGGCTCTCTCCCTTGCCCAATGATGGGACCCCCAACAGCCACAAATAATGTGGCTAATCCCCAGTTCACACTAGATGTACGGACAACACCATGGGATCTGTAGAGAAAGACTGATCTGAGGAACCAGCTTTGGCCACATCAGAGTCACATACCTGCAGCTGAGGCAAACTGTGGTGGCAAAGGCTAACTTTTTCTTTTTTGTGGCTGGAAGAAGGACCAACCCATGGGACTGGCAGTCTGTTCCATTTTCAAGTCAAAACAGTGTTTTTTCTTTCTACTGAAACCAAGAACCAGAAGCCAGTAAAATCTTAAAAGCAATAAAAAGTAGCTTTTACCAGTAAAAATACCGTAAAAAGCATTCTTAGTCCTCTTTACAAGCACCAAAAGTTAATTTAAACAGAGACTCTCCTTAGGAAAAAAAATAGAATGTTTAAATCAACATTTAAATCAAAAACAAATGTGTGCTCCAGTTTAATACAGTAAAGTCATATGGCAGTCAATAAAAAACATGTACTCCTAGCTTAAACTACATGCAAGTTTAATCATTAAAAATAATATGTGGAAGGTTCTTCCCCAAAGGGAACTTATCTGCCCAGCAGCAGAATAGTACAAACCTAATGCTGACACTCGAAAGACAGAAAGGGGAGTGGCTCTATTCAGCAAGCTTTGAAGTGGTCAATACCCAAACCTACTTTTTATTCAACTTAATTCAAGCTAACAGTTTGGCCATGTGGAAGGTATCCTGAAGTTCTGGAAGCTGGCTGGCTCTTGCATTCTATGCAGAATATAACCCATATGGTTTAGGCTGGAGCCGTGATAAATATGAAGAACACCTCATCACCCTTCCTAAACGCAGCCATACTGTTAGTATAATATCTTAAAATGGTTTGCAAATATCCACTGTCTAAATTTTAGTTGTCCAACCAAACTCATGATGACAGCATGTGTTCAAATAATCAGATCATTGCTGCAGAAGTGTATTACATGAATGAGGAACAGTCAAGTAAGTGATTGACATCAGCCCCAATTCTGTTTTTTCTTTTCAGCAGCCAGAAGTCTACTGGGGTGCATGCATCTCATGCCATTTCAGACTGACATCAGCTATAAACAAGAAAGCATCACATACCCTAGAGTTTTCAGTGTTACTAAACCAAAAATGCTCTTGTGAAGGTCAACTAAACCCTGAAAGCCTAAACTAAAATGTAAAATCATATCAAGGTAAATATTACTGACCTAATTTTACAAAAACTTAAAATATACCTTCAACTAGAAGGCTGAGGCGGCTAATAAAAGTTTAACATTTTCTTCCAATATACTAAGACAGAAAAATCCACTAAACCTGTAAATGGTATAGAATTAACTATACATACAAAGATCACCACACCTACAACAAGTAAACACCAGAATGGAGGAGGAAGACAGCCTGTCCCTACATCAAGGTGTGCATTCATTACTCAAGCAAGCATCTAATGTTATGGTGACTGCCTACACAACTTCACCATGCCCATTGTAAGGATTGTTAGATTTTAATAATATTAGTCTGAAATTAATTATGTTGTAAATATGCTGAAAGAAAAGGCTTGCTTAAATGCAGAAACAGAGTTTAGTAATATGTGGTCAGCAGTCATACTAAATGACCATGGCTTGGAAAAGGAATCTGCTGAATGGACATTTTTCCCTTACAGACTTAAAAACAGGATGTATGCAAGAGCAAAAATACAAAATCTGCTTTTAAAGAATGGACATTTTTCCCTTACAGACTTAAAAACAGGATGTATGCAAGAGCAAAAATGCAAAATCTGCTTTTAAAGAATGGACATTTTTCCCTTACAGACTTAAAAACAGGATGTATGCAAGAGCAAAAATGCAAAATCTGCTTTTAAAGAACACTGACATGTTTTTCTGCATATAAAAAATGGACACAATATGTTTCCTATAATAACAGGATGGACACAATATGTTTCCTAAAACAACAGGATATGTTTATGACACTGTGACAATGTGTTTTCTCAAAAATATGTTTTTCTGCATGGAAAACAGGATATGCTTATCAGCATTGGCACAAGAACAGATGTTTTTATACACAGATCCAAATAGAATACAGAACAATGTGTTTCCTCAAAAATATGTTTTTTTGCATGAACAACAGGATACTGTTACAGGATATTCACACCGTCAGAAAAACTGGTCTCTTACAAGACATTGTTAAACAAGGAAGCTTAGTATTGTTTCTACAGGATAAGCAATTCTCCAAAATAGAATACCAAGGACTAAAACTGTATATAAAGAGCTGTATAAATCCAGTTATGTTAGAGGTATGGTAGGGACTCATTTGTCCTAAGGTAAATGTCTACTTCTCATATAGTACAGATGATGTGAGAGATATAAGTTGGAACAGTACTTTTAAGCTGCAACGTTTGTCCAGTTTGATTTATTATAAAAGTTATTGGTTACTGCTCTTAAAGACAAGTGCTGCAAAGTATATTCTCTCATCAGTGTATATTCTGCAGGTTTCTGTATGCAACAGACTGTGAATGCAAATATAACCAGACTTTGAATTTTAGCAGAATCCAGCCAGCAAGACTGAGTGTCTTAAGAACACTTCAAATCCATCCCACAGCAAGAAGCAAGCAGCAAGTAAGCGCCATGTAACTTTTTCAATGGCAAGCTAGCCTGCATTTGAACCTACAATCTGCAATTCAAACACAGGGGGAGTGATGGTAAGCCCTGCAGAGGGTCACTTCAGTCAAATTGCAGTAACTAACATTTGTATGTATGTGTAAATC
Organism: Protopterus annectens; assembly: GCF_019279795.1. Lineage (NCBI taxonomy): Eukaryota > Metazoa > Chordata > Ceratodontiformes > Protopteridae > Protopterus > Protopterus annectens. Next base: position 868,318,835 of record NC_056730.1, on the reverse strand, counting down.
CTAAACAGAAGTATTCCAGTTTATGCAGCTTGCAGTAGTAAAGTTTTTTAGACATCTACAATCCGGAGGGAGACTAGTTCAAGAAATTCGCAGTGCCATAAATTCTTCAAGAAAAGGTGAATGTCCACTAGCACAGTAGTCCGCTGCCTGTTGTGCTTCACCAGCTTCTCAAGTGACTCTGAAAAATTTCTAGCCATCTGCAATAACAGCTTGATCACCTGTTTTCTTGCTAACTGGTAAGACTTTTTTTCTGTGTCACATATTTAGTGTGGATGATGTTAAACAGAGTTTGTATATTCTTAAGACAGTTTGTACATTCATACATAGTTTGTATATTCTTAGACAGTTTGTATATTAGATAGTATGGATAGTATTTATAATTCATGCAGGAGTAAACCAAACTTTAGTAAATTGCTATGTTGGTATACACAGCACATTAGTAAATGTAAAACCTTATTAGGGCAGGTTGATAGTAAGGCATTATGCAAATGTATTACAATATTTGACTGGTATCTCAAAGAAAACCATGTGAAATATGACAAATGTTTATTGTGTGCTTCAACAAAAACTGCATTTTGTGTATTATGCCATAAAATAATATTGCATCATATTGCTAAAAAATAGACTGTAAAGACAGATCTGTTCATGATAAAGAATTAACTAAGGGTAAAGTGTTTCCATTACATTCTGATATTGAACAGTTATGTCCTGTCACCACATGTGAGTCAAATCAGTTACTGATAGAACCCCTAGTACATTTTGTTACAAAGGAATGTAGTAAACTTCTAAAAGACAGACACAATGAGTTCAGGAAGCTTAGACAAGTTATACATACATCTTTTCAAAAGTGCTTAGGAGTTTCAGATTCAGCAGAACAGGCTCCTGAGACATATCAGGCAGACCATGAGGAGACTCTTAAACAACAGTTACAAGATGAAGAAAATAGTTTAGCTGAACTGACAGAGACTGACTTCCTTCATACATTGGGAAAGCGTAGGAAACTACAGCTGATCTGTACAAAAGAAATATATTTTATAATATGTTTATGTTTTGAAAATGGTTAAACATACATGGTAGGATGGTAGGATCTGATGTCTGGACAAATCATTCTTAAATGTTTCACATTCATTCAGTTAAAGCAAGACATCTATCAATACTACAGTAAAGTAAAGCATATGAATGCCATTCTTAGCACAGTCAAAAGGTAAACAAAACTGTACTAGTGTATAAAAATTAAATGAAAATAGTTAATAAGAATAAAGTCACAAGACTGACATGCTTGTATAAAGATATACAGATACAAGACAGACATGCATGTATGTTCTTTTCATCTAGAGTACATCTGTTACAATACACAAGAATAACAGGCAGACAACAGCAAATATAAATAATATAAATATAAATGTGTTGGTTAAACTAATATCTATTTTGTTTTTTACAATTTGTTTATAATTATATAGTAACACCAAACAGTTAAATTTCTGAATTTCAAAAAGAAAATCACAGATGGTATTATTCAAACAGTTTTTGTAAAATTAATGGCAGGACAGTTAAATAGTTAAATAAATAAAAAAAATACTGAAATCCATGTAAGGTAATTGTAAAATGATGTCTATTTATGTTGTATAAATGCATAGTTATGCAAATCACAATCACATTAAAGGAAAAATGCCAAAAGAATTAATTATAGTTTATAGAGTATGAAATGTGAGCTCAGACCTTCCTAGACTGAATGAATAGTTACAGGAAATGTTGGAAAGATCAGATAAACAACAAGACTGATTGCCAGACAAGTAGCTTGAGTTTTTCTAAAGCATCATTGTTATTAAAACATACTTGTTAAAATGTTTACATGAAACACTATTTGGTAATTGTAATAAAATGTCACAATTGTGCATAGATCTCACTGATAATCTGTTTGCAAGTAAATGTTAAAAGAGAAGAAAAAAACTCAGTTGCATCAAGTACAGCCAGCAAATGGGCTATAGTATACATACAGTTCAAATCAATTGTGCAGGAGGGTGTAAATACCTACTAGAGGTAATATACAGTGAAAGCTTTATTTAGTAACCTAATAAAATAAATGTATAACCAAAGTGTTGGGCTGACATACATTCTATTCTCACAGCATAGGGCAGGTAAACAGTGCTGAAGTACTACAGGGGGAGGAGTACTTTCTCAGTTTTACACTGACTGTATAAGGGGGGGGGCACTTTCTCAGTTTTACACTGACTGTATAAGCAGTACTGCACAAGGGTCTGAAATAAAGCTACAGAAAAAATAAACAACAAGGGTCTGAAATAAAGCTATAGAAAAAATAAACAAGAAGGGTCTGAAATAAAGCTACAGAAAAAATAAACAACAAGGGTCTGAAATAAAGCTACATAAAAATAAATAATAAGGGTCTAAAATAAAGCTACAGGAAAAAATATCTCATTCCTTCTTGACAATACTCTTTTAGGGAGAGGAAAAACAGGTATTAGTGTATTAGAAATACTGGTAAACTGGATTAAACCTGACAGGGTGAGATATTTTACAAGTTGTTAATAGCTATCATAATGGTTATTATTGTATTGTTTAGAATTAAATTGTATTTACAACCTGTTAAATTGTAAAGCTATACAAGAGATGGCTTAAAAAACAAGAGATGGCTTAAAATGTATTACAGCTATACAAGAGAAAGTAAAGATATGTAAGAAATTAATCAAGATTGGTCACTATTTTTATATGTTTTTGACAAAACAATGTTGATATAAAAATGCATTAATATTTTAATTGCTGAGTAGACTAAATGTACTTTATAGTCATTGTATGTACAAATGCAGAAGAATTCAGTACAAATGAAATTAATGTCTAGTAATGAATATGTGTGAAAAAACATGTTTTAAAAAAGTGGGTCCAGTATACCTAGTAAATTGAAATGCATAAATAGCAAACAGTCTGTGTAAATACATACTGTACAGGATACATTGTAATAAGTTCAAAAGTAAGTTGTCAAGTTGTAATATCACTGGTTTTACCCCAGTAAAATAATTGCTTTCAAATATTTATTATCTAAGCACAGTTCAGTACTTTTACCAAGATGTTAATGGGCAGTTCAAAGACATGACCACAATGTTATGGTTAAAATGACATTGAAATTGTGTGTTTTCAGTAGAGTATAAATGCTTGCAGTAGCACATGGTTACTGTCTCTTATAGTTAATCCAACAGTTGCAAAGAGTTAATGAAACAGTTCTAAGTCATAAATGAATGAAATTCTATGATTGCAAAAGAATAAATTGATCAAGTTAAACTAAAAAGCAGACACAGCTCATAACTGATAAAATATTTTCACAGAATGGTCTGCAAAAGAAAAAAATGTTAAATACATTCAGTTTGGTAGTAATACTTAATATCATTGTATTAACTATGTAAAATTGCATTTTGACTTGTATCAATAGAAGACTATAGGTTTGTTTCTTAATGTGTTTTCTATATAAAATGTTTTGAGTATGTTTAAAAACAGAGGGAATTGTTAGATTTTATTAATATTAGTCTGAAATTAATTATGTTGTAAATATGCTGAAAGAAAAGGCTTGCTTAAATGCAGAAACAGAGTTTAGTAATATGTGGTCAGCAGTCATACTAAATGACCATGGCTTGGAAAAGGAATCTGCTGAATGGACATTTTTCCCTTACAGACTTAAAAACAGGATGTATGCAAGAGCAAAAATGCAAAATCTGCTTTTAAAGAACACTGACATGTTTTTCTGCATATAAAAAATGGACACAATATGTTTCCTATAATAACAGGATGGACACAATATGTTTCCTAAAACAACAGGATATGTTTATGACACTGTGACAATGTGTTTTCTCAAAAATATGTTTTTCTGCATGGAAAACAGGATATGCTCATCAGCATTGGCACAAGAACAGATGTTTTTATACACAGATCCAAATAGAATACAGAACAATGTGTTTCCTCAAAAATATGTTTTTTTGCATGAACAGGACACTGTTACAGGATATTCACACTGTCAGAAAAGCTGGTCTCTTGCAAGACATTGTTAAACAAGGAAGCTTAGTATTGTTTCTACAGGATAAGCAATTCTCCAAAATAGAATACCAAGGACTAAAACTGTATATAAAGAGCTGTATAAATCCAGTTATGTTAAAGGTATGGTAGGGACTCATTTGTCCTAAGGTAAATGTTATATCTCTCACATCATCTGTACTATATGAGAAGTTGGAACAGTACTTTTAAGCTGCAACGTTTGTCCAGTTTGATTTATTATAAAAGTTATTGGTTACTGCTCTTAAAGACAAGTGCTGCAAAGTATATTCTCTCATCAGTGTATATTCTGAAGGTTTCTGTATGCAACAGACTATGAATGCAAATATAACCAGACTTTGAATTTTAGCAGAATCCAGCCAGCAAGACTGAGTGCCTTAAGAACACTTCAAATCCATCACAACAAGCAGTAAGCAGCTCCATGTAATTTTTTCAAGGATTAGTGCTGCAGGAATGCATTATAGGAATGACAGATTACAAAAAGTACAGTTTTGTACCTACCATAAATGTAGATGTTCGAAGATCCACATTGCTGCAGTCCTTACACTTGGGTGACTGGTCTCAAAGCTCTCACCAGGTATCAAAGTATAAGGCTGGCGGTCGGTCAAAGGCGTCGGTCAACAACATCCACAGCTGACAGAGTCAAAGTCAAAATTCTCAATCGCGAGCCGGCGTCATTCTTGCTCAGTCTTTCTTCAAAACCAGAAACGAAAACCCATAAAATAAAGGTCAAAAACGAGCAAGAAACAAACAACCATATAGATAATACAATATATATACAATATGCACAATACAATATACACAATATTTGGGGAGGAACCCACACAAAATTGGACAACTGCAGAGTTTGAGGAGGGAGGAGTGTAATTGGACTGCAGCACAACTGATGGTGAACCTCAACTGTACTGTGTTCTTCATCTCACATTGCTGCAGTCCACAGAGGTAAGGAGTCCCTTTTTAGCAGAGCAAAGGAGGAAGACTGTGCTGCAAGGAACAACAAACTACAAAAATGCCCTGGAAAGCCAAATGGTGAAACAAAGCAGCAGTTAGGAAAGAGGCCGGATTTAGAGAGTAAGTAGCCTCTCCAAAATGCCTAGAGTGTAGTGCACTCAAAAAAAGTAGAGTGTTTGCCAGTCCCTCAAAGATTTGCCCTCCCCTCAAAAAGCTGTTATTGAAATAGCGAGAGTATCAATAGTGGAATGAGGCCTGATCAGCGCTGGAATAAACTTATGCAAATGCCCTGAACAGAGAAAAATGCAAAACTTTTCAAGCTAGAAATAGTCTGTGACCTCAAAAGAAAAATTGAGAACTCAATTCTGAAAAACCCAACATGAGACTTCACCTGAAAGTTTTTAGTTCTGTTGAAATTTTATTGCAACTGCCTGTGTACAAAAGTTTTTGAGTGAAAAATTTGGGAAAGCAGGCACACAAATAAAAGGTGAGCAAATGAATAGTTTGCCACTTTAGGCACACAGGAAAGAAACAAGAAAAAAATGATACCCTATAAGGGTAGTAAATTCAGAAATGCTTGATGCAAAGGTAATGGCATCATAAGGGCCTGCAATTCAAAGGGCCTTCTTTTCAGAAGTATGGCCAAAGCAAAGCAGTCTTCCGCGGCAAATATTTCCAGCTGCCAAGAGGCTGGCTCTTCAATAAAGGTTGTGGGTTGGGGTTTCTTCCAGCAACAAGGAAGGTAGGACAAAGAGCAGGGCAGTAGGAGCTCTGCAAAATCATGATATTTGTTGAGAAAACAAAAATTGCTTGAAATAACATTGAGAATGTATAGTTGGTGACTTAATCCAGTAAAAGATATTGAACAGCATGAACTTTTGTAGGCTCCAGAATGAAGAGTCCTAGTAATTCAATGTCAGATGAAAAATCTCAGCCACACACAAATAAAAAACACTTTCCTTCCAAGAGGAGACTTTCCTTTCCAAAAAAACAATCTCTTCCATTTGCTTCGTACACTTTTCCCTTGTACAAAAACATCTATGCCAGGCTGATGATTTGGAAGAGGTTGCTGGGAGAAAGCAAAATGCCTGGTACTTTTCAAAACAGCTGATTGAATGGCTGTTAAATGCATGGTGGCTGGTGACGACTTCAAATGGAACCAGAACAGTACTGATGGTGGAGTGCGGAGTCGAAGGCAATCATGGCTTGTCTAATCTTACCTTAGACTGTGGGAGGTGGCCTTTAGGTGCAAAAGACCCAATCATGGCTCCCAAGTGAAAGAGCTTCCTGCTCTCTGTCTGACCTTTGGAGGAGGCACCTTTGCAGAGACTAGCCCAGAGGATGAAAAAAAATTGTAATGAAGAGAGCTCCAATTGAAAGAATAGAGGCGTCACTCAAGTGTACTGTGGGATGAAACCTTTTTTGTGCAAATAATTATCAGCTGAACACATCTAAGAGTCTCGAGTAATCTCTACTTCATAGCGATTTCATTTGGGGTTTTGCTAATCGAATTTCTGGGAAATACAAATCATTTGCTTTTCCCTTCTTTCCAGGGATCCATAGTTCCCATTACTTGTTGATGTACCTCAGGAGTTCTGTGTTGATATGCGACACCTGAGATCTGGCTGTCCCACTTGTCAAGTACCCCACAAAATCAAATGTTGCCTGCATAGCGGTATGTGAGTCGTTCCCCTTATGTGTTCTGTAGCATCACAGCTAGTTGTCTGTTGAAAGAAACTATTCTGGCCCTGTAGCCATTGCTTTGCAAAGAGCTATTAATGCAAACTGGACTGCTGACATATACTTCAGTCAGATATGTAGATATTTGTACATTCAGCGTTGCCGCTGTCTTGTATCTTTTTTCCATCCCCAAGATGAATCTGCAGAGCATGCTACAGAGGCTGGCAATGACTTAAGATCTGACTGCGCACAGAGATACCATACTTAAGATCCTCAATTTAGGTTTAGCTCCTGGAGCCCACCACAATAGGCTGCGCTTTTTGAATGCAAGAAATTATGTGCAGAGACTGCTGCTGGTGGTAGAATTTGGCAGAGTACTGTAAAGCGAGATACCCATTGTATTGCTATGGAAGAAAAGGGAGGCATTAGGAAGCCAAAGAAGTGGTCAAATAATAGAGATCAAAGAGCGTCAGAGTGACTGATGATTCAGCCGGTGTGATAGAGATAGGGTTGATGGAAGTAAGCAGGGATAGACTCTTTTTTTGTTTGATGATCTTAAAAAGGCCATCCAATCAGGCAGTTCAGTGATAGGACCAGAATATGTCCTTCTGCCACCTTAAGAGACTGGTTACAATTTAATTCACAGAATGTCCCTCTAGTCTTAGCAAAACAAATGATATTCCATGAACTTGAGATGTCACCCTCTAACTCAGCAGAATAATCGAGGCAACTTGTCCAATAAGGATGAAGAAGGTAAACTTTTAGCCTGAAAGAAAGCTGCCCACTAATGATCTTTTGCGTGAACACTCTATCAAAGATACTAACAAAACCAAGTTTTCAGAACTGATATGTTAAGATAGGTGCAAGCTAGCAGATACTCAAGAAAGTGTAGTCTGATGGGTTGGTTGGGTAAGCAGAAATGAGATCCCAAGCCTACCATAGCTGTCTTGGGTACCAGCTGAAACATTTTCTTTGGCGTCAACATTTGAACTTAGGAATGTCCAGATAAGTGTTGAGGGTAGATAAATCCAAGTGAAAGGAACGTGGTCCCCTTACTTTGAGTACTAGGAGTATCTGGCGAATAAAATCTAGGCCCACTTCTGGCATAGGAATTTTGCTGTATGGCCCCTATTTGGAGCAACAGAACTATGAACTGGGCTTGAGAGCCTCCTATTCTTTGTTGAGGAGGAGCGTCTGGTTCTACTTTGAAAGGATGCAAGGGCTGGAAATAAAACCTGTATGAGTCTCATATGATATCAAATAGGAATCTGTCTTGGGTAATTAAGACTCAGCAGGAACTGGGACTGCAACCTTCCTCCCAAAGGTGCTGCCAAAAGAGAGGCTCTGGCAGCTGAAAATGGAATTCTTGGGTCTGTTTATGAAAGGACTGACCTGCCTGCACCAGAGGAGCTGTGCAGGGGAGCCTCACTGAGAACCAAAAACAGAAGAGCCTGAGCCCTGCCCTACCATCCAAGATTTGCACTGGACACAGAAAATTAAGAAGGATCGTCACCCTTACTGAGCCACCTTCTACTAAAACTTTGGAGGCTGGAATAGGGCCTGTACAGCATCTGCATGACAATCTTAAACTCTTCCGAGTGGAAAACCAGGAAACCGTGCAGAGCCTCAAGGATGCAACTACAGATTGCAAACTTCCATCCCCAGAATAAACAACAACATGGTCTAGAGCAGTACACTGGTCAGCCAAGCGTGCCTCAACAGAGCAACCCCCCTCATGCTCCACCATGAAAAGAGGCATGTACAGCATCAAAACATTTAGATGAGCAAACTACTGTCTGCAAACAAGGTGCAAATCGCGCCTAAACTACACCCCATGCATTCTACAGAGAGTTCCAGTAATGGCAATTGTGGACCCTTTTCTAGTTTTTGGTGAGGCAATAAGTGAAACTCAGAGCAAAATCCCCTCATAGCAAAAGAGTGGAAGAAGTATAAAAAGAAACCTGGCTTCTACATCTTCCTGGCAAAACAGTCTGCAGGAACAGAGGCCTAGATAGGCCCAACACCTTAGGCCCCTGGCTAACTCACTCACAGGTGCCCTGAGAGGCAAAAAACCCCTTATGAGCTTCATCAACCCATATGCCATGGGAAATAGGGGGGAGCGGGAGGCAAAAGAATCAGGATTAAGAGAGCACTCTGTAAAAGGCATCTTCCACTAAGAAGCCTTGAGGGTAGAAGGCCGGGCCTATGCTGGGAGTAGAAGGCTCCAAATAGGCCTCTTATCCTGGAATCAGTCTGAACCCCTAAATCTTCTAATCCTGTCCTCATGTTTACACAGGCTTTAGCAAAAAGAAACATCCTCAGGAGGAGAAGGGGGGAGTAGAAACATCACATCACCGAATATGTATAAGGAAGTTTGAAACAATATTGCTTTTCACGAAGACTCTGAAACATCTGAAGCCTGCTCAAAACTCTCACCAGGCGCCACCTGAGCCTCTTTTCCGGACATCTTGAACCCCTAATCCAAAGTAATCCAAATCTTCTGCCATTTTAAGAGCCTATGCTCATTGCGCAAGAGAAACTAGGGGTAGCACCAACTGAGCTAAACTGAACCTGGCCTGCTGAGAAAGGCCAAAGCCGAATAGAGGCCTAGCCACCCTGGGAACACTGACCCGCAGCCAGCACAGCTACCAGCCATGAGCACTCGCCTTCTCTTTATAGTCGTTGCAATACACTTAGTGTGCTTCTGTTACCAACCCCATTACTGGATGGGTTGGCTTCAGCTTGTCCTGCAATGCAGTCACAGCAAATCCTGCTCTAACTCAAGACTGGATATCTAGCTTGTAATGACTGGAGAGTGTGTGAAAGCATGACAGATTTGCAGTCTCACACATACTTTGGACAGAAACATTTTTAAAGACTTCAGTGGTAGTTGATGACCTAGTGAAGACAGCCCTAAACTCCCCAGTCACACTTTTATCATAGGATCACAGGGGACTGCTAGGCTAAGAACCCTGGTGGGTCTTTTTAAGCCTAGCCATGCTTCCCAAAAAATGTTAAGTCAGGTTTTGGTTCCATAAGGTTTCTTTTTTTTGTGTGGGGATATACATAACACTGGCATGAGTGGTGGAGCATTTACAAAGTATCTCTTTCTAACAGAGACACATAGGTGCCAGACCAGGGTTAAATTTATGACTTCCCATCCACTGATCAAAGCTCTGCCTGAAGAGGTGCAGAAGAAATGTACCTCAAAAGGATGGGAAGCTTGTTCTAGAGAAGGGGCAGTCTCAGACACAAACCTGTCCCTCCAGCAAGTCTTATTTATGTTTCAGGTTTTGGTCCCAGGGTTGGGTGTTTGTGATGCCATTTGTTTTGCATATGTGGAAAAATCCATTAAGACTGGATCAGATGATGTTTTGTAGGCAAAACACAGATGGTCTCTCAGCAACTTGTAGCGGACAGGGCACAGGGGAGAAGGCCTTGAGGCAGTCTGCATAACACATGTTGCCTACACCATGTACTTTTTTGTGAGGAACTTCTGTGGATGCTCCAGTTGTTGCATATGCTTGGTCAGGTACATACCAAAGGGGGCACAGTTTTCAATGACCTGTCAAACGAGCAATGGCATCTTTGGAACTAGATGCAATACATTTGTTCATAAGTTGCAAAATGCAGAACGACTTCCTTACTACAATAGATAAAGATGGTCAAAGGCCAATTAATATACATTCCCAAATCTGTGACCACTGGGTCTACTTCTCAGTGTTGTTCTTACTACAGTAGATAAAGGATTGTCAAAGGCCAATTGATATGCATTCCCAAATCTGTGACCAATGGGTCTACTTCTCAGTGTTGTATTATCAATTTGGTAATTTGCAGGGGTGGATGTCTTTTCAAAACTATTACCCACTTCTTGACATTCAGTTTTAGACCTTGACTGTGGCACCAATTATTAGCCAGTGTCAGGCCTTCTTGGAGGAAATTAATGGCTGCACCTAGTTTGCAATAGTCATTTGAACTTCATCAGCCATAGGCTTTTGATGCTAGCCTACACTTCAGAGAAGATGCCAAAAAGCAAAGTCTGAAGCATTAAGCCCTGAGGAAATTCACTAGTGACTGCACTTTTTGTGGAGAAAGACTCTTATCCAGACTTTCTTGGTCCTGTGACCAAACTGGCTATCCAGAGGGCGACAAAGGGATTTCTACCCAACATGGTGAGCTTGTCTACAATGACAGAGTGAAGTACTGTGTCAAATGCCTTTTCCAGGTCAGCAGAGAAGTATGTACCATTCAGCCCTCATCCATCGTTTTGGTGACCTTCTCAAAGACATCCACCAGGCTGAGCAGGCATAACCTGCCCCTTTATGAAACCAAACTGAGTTGGATGAGTTTTGCATTTTTCACAACAAGATAATGCAGGCAGCCACAGTCTTGGTAAGGGTTTTATATGGTGACTGGACAACTCCATTTACCATTAATAAATGACAAACTGATCAGGAAATCATAGTGTTTTAGTTCTTCCGATATACCATCAATATAGTCTATGCACACTCCCAACATGCAAAATGATTCCAACATTGTAATTCTAGTTGGGAAAGAAGATGACAACCAAGACAGGATGATTACATAAAATGCAAGAGACTAGCCAAACCAACTGGAAATAAGTTTTACCAGAAAATATCTGGTGTTTACTATGGCCCATAAAAATATAGTTTGTTTTTAACAAATTTCTGCTTAACAGATGTCACATGAGATGATTAAGAAAGGTAATCAAAAGTTTTTTGACCAACAATGTGCTTATGAGATTTTTTTCTTTTTCCTTTAGCAAGGGATTTTGGGATTAAAGGAAACAAGGAAAGTAGGCAGCAATTCAAAATTTTCTTTTTTCCTTATCAACAGCTATAGGCTTAAAGAAAATGCATCCAGCTGACCCAGACTCTAAATACCAAATAAAGTGTTGATCTCATATTATCTTGTTATAAAAAAGCATAGAAGCAGAACAGATGATGAAGGGGATCACAATGGAAAGGAAGTAACTACTTCTGGGTTACCCCTATACTTCTGTTATCCCAAGGAGTCTTTTTTTCTGCAGTTTCCATTAATAAGATTGTGATATTCCTTCACAGATGCTTGTCAACATACTTTCCTGACAGAAGGCAAATGACTTAATAAGTTGAACTCATCTGTACTTCTGTTCCCAAATTATAGTGGCTAGTCTAAATAAATGGAAGTTTCCATGTTTGCTGATGTATTCCACAGCAGCAGTACTGTGTATGACAGTTTGTAAAGTAGTACATCTGAAAGATTTTTTGAAAGTGGTCAGTGGTGGGTGAATAATATCTCTTCAAGGCTGAAGTATCACTGTATTTTCAGATCTAGCAGAAAGGCTCCATAAACAATCAAGGAGTCCACGAGATTAGAAGAACAAAAGATTACCCCCCCCCAGATAAATGCAATCAGACAGTGTCATCAGTTGAATTATTTCAGGAGGGTTGGAAGTAATGGGAGAACATGTTCCAGCTGCAAGTTCTGATTACAAAGGCTGTGGGGGCACAACTATCTTTCTAATACGTAGCATGTCATTGGGAAGCACAAGGGTAGAAGACAACATATAACCAAAGGAGCTGAAAAATGCCTTTGCACTCAGCTGTTTTGGAACACGCACAAAACATTTGTCAAATGCAATGTTTCCTTGAGGAACAGCTAACACAGAGGGATCTGCTATATGGAACAACCTAGTAATTCCTTGGTGTGGGAGGAAAGACCACACAAATTTTACAGACAGAGACATGCATGCATTAGATGCAATGCAGAATTTACTAAAACACAAAGTTTAACCTCTGTTGAGCCTGAATCAGACAAGTCATCCAGATAAGAACAAAGGTGAATTCCCAGGAGTCTGAGGTGCACGAATGTTGTAAGTAATGTATGCAGTAAATCTAGGGTACAGCAGAAACTCCAAGCGACAAAAGGCAACCTGGTAAAAGGAGTCCCCAAAATAAAATGAAAAAAGTACAGTTTTGTACCTACCATAAATGTAGATGTTCGAAGATCCACATTGCTGCAGTTCCTAACTTGTCCGGGTAGTCCGCTGGGAGCTATCAAAATCATCCTTAGCTTGTCTTGTCTGACCTTTAGGAGTACCTTTGGGGTAGAATCATCTACATCAGAATCAGAATAAGGGGGATACTCCCTGCAAGTTCAACCAAGACGAAGACTCTCGAACACTGCTCAAAACTCTCAAGCTCAGGTTCCACCCCTCCACCTCTTATCAGGGGAGGGGGAGGAACCTCTAATCATAGTAATCAAATCTTCTGCCATTTGACAGCATATTTTAGCAGCAGGGAGAGAAGAAGAAGAGACCCCCACTCATCTGCCTATGATCTTTGTAGATTTCCATAAATTTCAGGAGTAATAATTACTTTTAATAACCAACAGGTCTGGCAGACTTGCATCATAACATTCAATACTAGCATGCATTTTTTTCTAAATTTCACAGGGTCTTCTTTTAGGAAAATCTTTAACTATGTGGTGCAAATCCTTTACGGTCCAAGGACAAAAGGCATGAACCATTTCCCTCTCTCTACTTGTTGGGATTTGTCTAAGGGGTACCCGCATTATAATTTCTTTTTCTTCATCACTAGTTTCACTGCTAGCTCCTTCATCAGTTTGGTGTTTCTCCTGTTTTGCTTTAGAGCATGTGAAGTGAGTATTATCTATCAGAGCGTGTTGCTGTGCCACATCTTTTCCATGTCCTTATTCTTCTATTACTTGTTTCTTGGGACTGTGTCTATCAGCAGAAAGGGCAATAGGAGGTGGATGAATGTCACCTTCCAAGAAAGGGGGTGGAGGGGACAAAGGTGGATAATCATCTTCAGATATATCCTTCTTCTGGCCAGATTACTTCCAGATATTACTGGGTAAAGGGATCCCATATTTTCTTTCCTGTCATGCTTTTCACATCTTTTACTTGTTGCAATAGTTTCTGGTTTGTATCTTTTAACCCACGTACTGAAGATTGCATTTCTCTACTAAAAGCTTCACTATACCAGTCATTAAAAGCATCCCACTGATCCATCTTTATTTTGGTTCCTTTTTTTAATACATTTCTGTTTTTAAAGTTTCCCTTAAATTATTTTAGTGTTATCAAAAGTCCCAGTTTTTGGAAATTGTAAAGAGGAGTCTACTTTTGTAAAGTCATACCACTTATCCAAATACCTACAACTTGCATGCCAGAGTACCCTTAGCAGGGTAAAAATCTTACTTCCCATGCCCATCATTCCCCACTTTCTCATGCACAAACACACAGGTAAGGCAAAGTTCTTTCTGCCTTGTACCGAGGACCACCCTGCTATGAACTCATCTTAATACATACAACAATAACGGTGAACTTGCATGCTTAAAACCTTGACTGCATGCATATTTATACTTCGTCCTTTTTTCCTTATTTTGTTGCAAGTAAGGTATGACAAAATCCTTAAACCTTAAATGCTAATACCCATTTACCTAAAGCATTTGGACAGCCAGAAAAGAACAGCAGCCTGAGAGTCAAAGTAAAAAAATAAACTTGAGGTGTAGTTGCTTGGGTGCCCTTTTTTGTCAGGAAACTTTCTCCACTTAGAACAACCAGACGCTGCTGAGACGTATGGTTCAAATCAGAGTCATGACACCATCTGTCAAGGTAAATAATATTGCAGACAAACACAGAATATCTGGCAATTCAAATATAGTTATTAAAAATCACAACTCATGAGGGGAAATTGAAGTTATTGCTCACCATAACTATGCATCTGTGTTTTCCATTTTCATTCGTCCTCTGATCCGACTCAGCTGCATATCTCAGACTTATGGATCTAACTCTCGAGCTCTTCCCTGAACCCATAATGCCCTAACTAGCCTACAATACCTTAGAGCGAGTTTGCTGCCTTACATATCTTAATACAGAGTAGGAGGAAGAAAAGTAACAGTAAGCCAGGGCTCAAATCTGGAATTAAAGGTTCCAAAAGGTCCATGAGATCACTCCAGAAAATAACAGGAAGAGGGAAGGAGGGTGGGGAGTTGAAGAAAAATGAAAAGGGACAACACAGATGTATCAGCTTTAACATCTGATGATGTCCTTTTCATTCTTCAACATATAAGACAGTGTCCCCACCTTCATGAATCTTGGGTGGTCCTCATAGAAGGATATTCCAGAGAACTGCCGAATCAAAAGCAGCTTAGCTTCTAGAAGTCAAATCTAGTTTGTAAAGAATAACAAATGTGTGAGCATTGGACCAGGCAGCTGCTGCACAAATGTCATCAATACAAGTTCTAGACTAAAAGTCAGAAGAAGTGGCCATGGATCTAGCTGAATGACAAAGAAAAAAGCAGACCACTCAAGATAGGAGTGAAAGTAGCAGCCAAATCCAAAGAAAAAGAACTCCTTCCAAACACACCTATAATTAACTGTACACAAACAATTAACTTTATTGAAATAAAAAGGTCAATGCTTTTGCAGAGTAACCTCTGCTTCATCAGACCATAACTAAAACCATTAGTCAAATTCTACTTAAAATTACAGATCAACCACTCACAAATAATCCCACGGTCACATGATTGTACAAATCAAGCATAACCCTCCCACTCAATAAACATCTACTTAATAATACAAAACCATTAGATAAACACAGTTAAGGAAATAGTAATAACCCAGTAAAATAAAACAAATAAAAGCATTAATTCAATTGCAAGGCTACTATCATAAAAATATGTAAGGTGTTCTAGCCTTAAAATTTACATGGTATAATTTAGAAATATAACTAAAAAAAAATCAAATGACAACAGCTAAATAGGAAACACTGTCAAGTTTATTCATACAAAAAGTTAGAACCAGTGTGTTGACCATTTAAACATATATATAAAAATCGCTTCAAACTAAATAAAGAAATGAAGTAAGTCAATAGCTTCGAGTAAATAAACACATTCAAGGTTACATATTTGCAATGTACCTAAAGCTGCTAAAATCAAAAAGCTAGACTGTAAACAAACTCAGTGATCCTACTGAGAAGCAGTCGCAAACACAAAAAATAATCACATGACTACAAATGGCCAATCAGCTAAACAGTGCACTACCTGTTTAATCAAAGCAGGAAATATTAAAACATAAAAAGGTCTAGAGGTTGTGTAGACTACATCATGGTAACATAACTAGAGACAATATTATATAAATACCAGTAGTTAAAGTTGTATAACATACAATGCAAACTAAACAAAGGCTAAAAGTATACAGCAATCACAGCCCACAAAGACAAAACACCGAAGTAGAGTTCAAAGAAATGTAACAGTCTGAACTTACAAAAGATAAACATAAAATAATACTGTAATTATACCCCATAAAGATAAAACATCATTAAACACTTCAAAATAAACAAGTCACAAAACTGTTGAGCATAACAAAGCTTATAATCATATGCACTACAACCTCAAGATACTATCTATAAAACAGAAACAAGGGCACAAGCTAAAATGCAACAAATAAACCTCATGAAAAACACCAATATGGAGCTATGAAAATAAGCTTCAGATTATTAAACTGAGAAAATTATAGTGTGATTTTATTTATTTTAGGCATGGCTATGTCTCTTCCTGGCCCTGGCAATCCATAAAGAACAGGCCTGGGAGACCCGAGAATGAAATCCATAGTGATATTAGGGATACAACTGTAGAAAGAACCAAAATGGATGCTAATATTTCTGAAGAGCCTGGCCCTAGAGGAACTTCCCCCTCAATTCCGGAATACAAACAGCTGCATCTACTGTGAGCACTGACATTCCTACCACTATCATACCTCTAATACTACTGAGCCTAATGCTCCCCTTTTTCCTTGGTTACCCCTTTACCAATTACAATAAACTCGAGAGAGAATTGCTCACAAAGTCAGGTGAGAAGACGGAGAGTGCAGTACCAATACCAGCACTGTGAGAACAAGGAGCAGACAATGAACAACCTTGTGTACAATATTTCCTCACATACTCTTACCTGTGATCAACTGTCTTTGTCAAACAAAGGGCTCTTTTTTATATCCCCACAGGCATCAAATTTAACAGATGTCCTCCTTGATTTGGGGATTTCTGCACATAATGTATCCTTGTCCCTACTTAAGGATGATCAGTCTGCATACTCTATACTTTCAAGAAACCCAGTTCCGTGACCCCAGATTTACATCCATTGGTGGAAGCCTTTGTTGAAGTATCATGTGATAAAGAGATGCATTAATGGGAAGACGTACAGTGGATATAAAAATGTACACACCCATGTTAAAATGCCAGGTTTTGTAATATAAAAAAATGAGACCACAATAAATCATTTCAAAACTTTTCCCACCTTTAATGTGACCTACCAACCTGTACTATTCAATTGAAAAACAATCTGTTAGGGGAAAAATATAAAAAATAAAAAATGTACAGTAACCTGGTTGCATAAGTGTTCACACCCTTAAACTATTACTTTGTTGAAGCATCTTTTGACAAATTACAGCATTCAGTCTTCTTGGGTACACACCTGCCATCAATTAAAGATAATCTGATTAACCCCAAATAAAGTTCAACTGTCCTAGTAGTTTGTAGTAGAAAAATTAGGGAAGAAGACAGGCAGATTAATTTTTTAATGATATTGGATTCAGACTCTACTTTTGGTATTAAAAAAAAAAAAGATGGATTGGTTCATAAAATCTGTCAGTGAAAAACAATGTAAGGGGATTTGGGTGACAGAGCCTGGAGTTCAAAAATTTCCTTGAATAAATAATTGCTACTAGAAATGCTGTTTTATAAGACAATTTTAAATATTTTTTATCTGAATGCTCATTAGATTGTTGTGTCAACCACTGAAGCACTACAGTCAAATCTCATGAGGAGATGGATCTTTAACTGGAGGTCTAAGTGAGAAGGTACCTTTTAGAAAGGCTCTACACAATTTAGAAAATGCTAAGGAAGATGGTTTTTCACCTGAATGAAAATTTTATATGGCTACCAACTGAACATTGATTGTGGAGAAACTAGCACCTTCTTGAAAAATAGAAGCTAAGAATTCTAGAATTGAAAAAAAGGAGCATTGTAGGGATCAATTTCTTTACAAAGAGCCCAAATTGAGAATTGTTTCCATTTACTCTTGTAGATTTTCATTGTAGAGAGATGTACTTTTATCTTCCCCAAAAGCCTAACAGGGGAAAAAAGCCCAGGCTGTCTAGCTACTATAGGAAATGAAGAAACCATGCAGTTAGTTTGAGGCTCGAAATATTGGAATGTTTTACCCCAGAGGGATGTGACAGAAGGTCTGGACCAAGGTCCAGTATCCATGGAGAATATCGAAGATGAAACTAAAGAAAGGGAAACCACACTTGGCGAGGCCAAATGGGGGCAATGAGGATAACAGAGCTCTTCAACCTATGTGCTTTCTGTAAGAATTTTGGAATCGGAGGTAATGGATAGGCATAAAGTAGACCAGAGGACCAAACTTGGACTACAGCATCTCTCAGTGACCCCCCACTGAGAGCGGACTACAGAAAAGGTCCCGATGAACTTGTTGTGGGGGAAGAGAGATCACAGCAAGGTTGGCCCCAACAGAAAAATCTTCTCCACCACTGACTGAGAGATCACCTTTGATGTAACAAAATGGAACTGTTGAGTTTGTCCACTAGTACGTTGGATTTCCCCAGAATGTGCACTGCTACTGCAAAGCGGTAAGATGATCGCCCACTGCCACACTCAGTCTCTCAACAGTGGGGGTAAGACCCTTTGTTGATATACCAGATTGCAGACATGTTGCCGGTTTGGATAGCAATAATATCCAGATGTGAAACATCTTGAAATGTCTGCACAGCTAATAGGACTGCTCTCATCTCCAGGACACTGATGTGTGAATTATTCTGTTAAGGGGACCACATGCCTTGGACCATCCCCAAACACAACTGTGAGGCATCATTGGTCACTGTGGCCACTGGAGGAGATAGAAAGACAACGCAAGTCAATGTTGTCTGACTGGATCCACCAGTGAAGATGATTTACGCAAACCAGAGTAAGCTCGACTGAGAAGGATAGAGGATGTCACAGAACAGACCACTGAAGAGCTGGAGTCCACTGGAAAACACGCATATACAAATGTTCCATAGGAACTAATACTATGGCAGCTGCCATCAAACCTAGAGCTTGAAGGACAAGTCTGACTGGAGGGGCAGAATGAATAAGGATTTGCAGTACCTGAAACTTGACTGTATCAATATGATGTGCAGGCAGAGAATTTTATTTATTTTTTAGAGAAGCAATCTGACAAAATGTTCAACTGGGCACCGATGAGGTCCAGGCTGTGTACTGGTTGTAGTTTGGATTTGGAGATGCTGACTGTAATACCTACTGGTTTGACAAAGTTGGAGCAAATAACACCTGGACTGTTCTAAAAGATGCCTGGTTGGGGTGGTGAAGAGCCAGTCTAAATATGGAAATTGTTGCTCTCCTACTTGGGATACAACAGAAGAGTCTTCATGGGTTCTGTTAAAGCAGCTTTATTACATACAAACAGATCATGACAGAAGTTAAGTAACTTGTATACAAAGCTAACTACTACAATCATACATGCTCATTCTCTGGCTGCACTCTCAAAATGGCACTGGGAATAGCACGTGCCTGGTATTTACATGTGCACGTTCAGTCCTTGATATGCTTCTTAAAGATACAGCACATATACTCTCAACTACATACTCCCTCTAAGAAACAGATCATGCAATGTTAAGAATCTATTTGGCATGCAGATAATACAGTTTGGGATGCAATTATACAAGACTAGGTACCTATATACAGTTATGTCCATGTTGTTGTGTATTTCACACTGGGCCTGGAAATACTTGTGACATAAAACTTCAAATTAGGTTTAGCAACTGGAGCTGTCTCTATAGAATGTTCAACCTTGGGAGTATTTAGAACATCCACAGGAATGGAAGTAGAGGTTGAGACACACACTAGGTATCACAGGAACAATGCTGCGATGATGATTCTGGTACAGGAAGATGATGTCTGCAATTTCTCCTGTACTCCACACCCTCAGATTCTACAAGTCAGGATCTCGGCTCAGTACATATATCTAACTTGAATAATCTACAATTGAAATCTCTCCACTCGACTGATGAACCACAATCGAAATCTCTCCACTCGACTGATGAACCACAATCGAAATCTCTCCACTCGACTGATGAACCACAATCGAAATCTCTCCACTCGACTGATGAACCACAATCGAAATCTCTCCACTCGACTGATGAACCACAATCGAAATCTCTCCACTCGACTGATGAACCACAATCGAAATCTCTCCACTCGACTGATGAACCACAATCGAAATCTCCACTCGACTGATGAACCACAATCGAAATCTCTCCACTCGACTGATGAACCACAATCGAAATCTCTCCACTCGACTGATGAACCACAATCGAAATCTCTCCACTCGACTGATGAACCACAATCGAAATCTCTCCACTCGACTGATGAACCACAATCGAAATCTCTCCACTCGACTGATGAACCACAATCGAAATCTCTCCACTCGACTGATGAACCACAATCGAAATCTCTCCACTCGACTGATGAACCACAATCGAAATCTCTCCACTCGACTGATGAACCACAATCGAAATCTCTCCACTCGACTGATGAACCACAATCGAAATCTCTCCACTCGACTGATGAACCACAATCGAAATCTCTCCACTCGACTGATGAACCACAATCGAAATCTCTCCACTCGACTGATGAACCACAATCAAAATCTCTCCACTCGACTGATGAACCACAATCAAAATCTCTCCACTCGACTGATGAACCACAATCAAAATCTCTCCACTCGACTGATGAACCACAATCAAAATCTCTCCACTCGACTGATGAACCACAATCAAAATCTCTCCACTCGACTGATGAACCACAATCAAAATCTCTCCACTGACTGATGAACCACAATCAAAATCTCTCCACTCGACTGATGAACCACAATCAAAATCTCTCCACTCGACTGATGAACCACAATCGAAATCTCTCCACTCGACTGATGAACCACAATCGAAATCTCTCCACTCGACTGATGAACCACAAGCGAAATCTCTCCACTCGCCACAAGCAAAATCTCTCCACTCGCCACAAGCAAAATCTCTCCACTCGCCACAAGCAAAATCTCTCCACTCGCCACAAGCGAAATCTCTCCACTCGCCACAAGCGAAATCTCTCCACTCGCCACAAGCGAAATCTCTCCACTCGCCACAAGCGAAATCTCTCCACATTTGGTGTGTGGAAACAAAATAAAAAGTAGTGGCAGTACTTTTTCTCCTTGGTTCTCTTTTTGTTTGTTCATATATCTAACTTGACCAATCCAGTTGAAACCTTTCACCGTTTGTATTCTCACGGTCTCTCCTTCCCTCAATGGACAAAGAATTCTGCTCAATTTATCATAACTGGACTTCTGGATTGAATGCTTCTTGAATAATTGAGCTTTGACGGCTCAGTTGCTCTTAGCGTTAGGCCTCAATAAACTGGAACAAATAGGTAGCATCTTTCTGGTTTGCTTGGATAGAAGTCTTTGAGCAGGTGAGCCAAGTACATCGTCATGGGGTATATTTCTGAGATTAAGTAAATTCAAAAAGACGTCAGTATTGTCACACTTTGACCTTTCAAGTAAATGCTTTGCACTCTGCGCTGCATGTTCAGCTAGTCCATTTGACTGTGGATTTTCAGGACTGCTAGTAACATGTACAACGTCCCATTCTCTTGCAAATTTCTGAAACTGACTAGTAAATAGAGTACTATTGTCAGAAATAACTTTGTGTGGACTACCATGGACTGACAAATAATGTTTTAACTTACTAACAACAGTAGTTACTTTTGTACACTTGCTCACACAAGTAGCCACTTGTGTGAGCAAGGAATCTTCTCACTCCAGCTTAAAGCAACGAAAACTCTAACCAGCAATCATCCAAAAATAGACTGCAGCCCAGGTTTAACTCCAGGAACCTTGTTGTTGCCACTTGTGTAGTGTAGGTGCCAGCTTTTGTGACTACTATTCTGCCTTGTTAAAATCTGTTACAGTCAGCTAGAGTGCATACCCCAGGGGCAACAGCTGCAAACCTTCTTTCTCTTAGCCCACCCCCACCCCTTTCATCAGTTTCACTGTTGATAATTTCTTATATGTGAAGGTATTTATCCCCTCTCAATAGTCATAGCCTTCAGTCCCTTCTCCTCAATACCTGTTCTTCACTAAATACCTAACAGAGGTGCGAAGTCTCCAGCCGCTTTTATCTTTCACTACATTGTGTGCAGCAAACAATGAGCAAAGGGGAATACTAATATAAAAGAGAATAAACTCTGTCA
Source organism: Protopterus annectens (assembly GCF_019279795.1). Classification (NCBI taxonomy): domain Eukaryota; kingdom Metazoa; phylum Chordata; order Ceratodontiformes; family Protopteridae; genus Protopterus; species Protopterus annectens. The sequence continues at coordinate 868,296,804 of NC_056730.1, read as the reverse complement.
TTGCAGACTAGTAAGCAGCATACGTCTACCTGTGGTGTACTCCTACACATAGCTTTTCTTGGAGAAACCTTCCAGTCCTTGAACAAGGGTGCCTGTAGGTTTACATTATTTCCTTGGCTGTCCTTTGCTAACCTAGCTAATTATCAGAGTGCCTTGGATTCTCCCCTGCTACTTTAAATTTCAATTGATGGTTTCCCTCTCTTCCCCCGCCCCCAAGTGATTGCGCAGGTACAACACACCAAAGGTTTTAAAAACCCTGGATGCCATTTTTGCTCAAATTGCAGCTGAAAGCCCTCCAGGTGTACCATCTCTAGTAAGTGTCCCTGGACTAGCTGACAGAGCTTAGTTAAAAAAAAAAACTATCTTGAAGGTGTAGCCCCGTTCCCCTCCCACTCACCCCCATATCATTACCTTTATACCTATCCATACAACCACACCCCTTCACTTCCTACCAAATCCCCCACCCCTCTACTTCCTGTTCTCATACTACCTCCCTCTTTTGCTCCTCCCCACACTTGCCTACTATCCACTATCAGACTATACCTTACTCCCACCCCTTCCTCTCATCCACTGTTCTACATCCCATAAAGTGACATGTCTCTTACAACATAAACTATACTCTTACCGTCTCTACTCCTTGTACCCTTATCACCTCACCTCCTATCACTCAATTACCGACTCCCTATTTCCATCCCTCAAACACCACTCTTAAGTACTACACCACAACCTTATCTACTAATTTGTCCCTCCATCCTTCCCCCCACCACTCCCATTCCTAAAATAAAAATATCTCCCTAAAATAAAAATATCTCCCCTTTAAAACAAAAAAAACAAGTCTACTTACTCAAAATTAAAACCCCATTACAAACCTCTACTTCTATCTGGTGACATTCATCCTAACCCAGGCCCTACAGACACTACCCTGAACAATAACCCCCCTGTATCTAAACCTGCCAACCCCTCCAACCCACAAAAACAAGTACAATTCTGCTCTATCAACATCAGGAGCCTTGTAAATAAAGTTCAAGAACTCCATGCTTGGATAGCTAACTACACATCTGACATAGTTACCCTAACTGAAACATGGTTAAAACTACACCATCTGGACAGTGAAAATCATCCCTCCTATCTATAATATCCTTAGATCAACCTAAAAGAAAAGGAGGAGGAGTCTCCATACTCTACTCCAATTGTCTCTCCCAAATCAGTCCCACATTAGACTAACCCTCCTTCTCACCAGCTGAACTCCTACTGACCAACTTCAAACTTAACAGCTTCAACACCATAACTGTTGCAACAATCTATATTCCCCCTGGTGATAATATTAACATACTTGAGAACATCCTATCTCACCTCTCACATACCATCCACAATGAAATAATTATACTGGGAGATGTAAAATATTGATTGGCTTACAATACAAGCTCCCAACACTACTTCCTGTATAAACCTACATGGATACGAGCAGCTAATCACAACCCCAACCTACATTAATAAATCTCAAAACCTAGCGCTCTTCTTGACTGGATATTGGTCTTCCACCCTCAAAGCTATCATAACTCCCAAACCCTTCCAAATGTCCTCAGTGACCACTGCCCTATAAAAGTTACCAGACATACTCCCCACCTTACCAAACCTAACAAATGTATTACCACCCGCTCACTTTCTCATTTCTGTCCTAACTCCTTTATTCACCAACTCTCCAAAATTAACTTGTCTTACCTCACCACTCTTCCTTTAGATGAAGCTGTCCACTCCTTCAACACTACATTCCTAAACATTCTTAACTCCTTTGCTCCTCTTCACACAATTAGAATCAAATCTAATACTGCTCCCTGGCTCATTAAATCTACCAGAACCCTCACGAAAGACCGGGATAGGATTTGGAAAATGTGGACTAAAACGAGGATCCTTTCTCTTCTTCAGAAATATAAAGAACTCAGAAATAAAATAAAATCATCCATTATGACAAAATAAACTTCTATGTCAATCCTCCCTCTACACTTAAATCAGACCCAAAGAAATTCAGGAGCTCTATTAAACAGACTCTTCCATCCAGGAAACCCTTCCTCTCCTAACCCATGTCCCAGTGCCTGAAGACATAGCCAACAAATGTAATAATTTTATAAACTCAATAACCTCCATAATAATCCCCACCCCAGAAACAACACTAGCACCCCCACAAACTCTATACCTCGTCCAAACCCTCCTAACTCCTTCTCTCTAAAAGCAGTATCAACTAACTATGTAAAGTCATTACTCTCTAAACTTAAACCTTGCTCCCCATCTGTTGACAAGCTACCCTCTTACTTCCTACAGATTGCCTCTGAACCTCTTTCCTATCCTGTATCCATCTTAATCAACCACTCCATTTCTGAATCCTATGTCCCCACTGTATGGAAGAATTTCTTTACTCTACCCATTAACAAAGGGGGCAACACCTCAGACATATCAAACTTCAGACCGATTGCCATACTTTCTCCACTCTCAAAAATCCTAGAGTAATGCATTCACAAGCAGTTAATGCATTACCTTCACCAGTTCTCACACCCACACAGCATGGTTTCCGTCCCAAGCATAGTACAACTACTGCACTCATATCATTCATCAACATAAGTCTCCCTAGCTAGTGATAACAAACTTGTCTCATGCCTATTCCTTGACCTTGGCTATGACGTCGGGTGAAGTGCGACATCAGCTGAGGCCAGACCCAGACTTTGGAATCCGGCCGACCGAGGGGCTGCCTGAGGCAGGACAACCCATATGTTAGGACTGCAGATGCATCCTTGAAGGACATCTCGTCTCATGCCTATTCCTTGACCTTTCTAAAGCCTTTGACAGGGTCTCTAACCCACTCCTTCTGGATAAACTCACTAACTTACATTTCTCTCCCGCTACTATCTCCTGGTTCTTCAGCTACCTCTCTACCAGCCAGTAATCAGTTAAATGGCTCTCTGCACTATCCTCCCCTCTCACTGTACAAGTGGGAGTCCCCCAAGGGTCCACACTTGGACCACTACTCTAATTATTTTCACCAACTTGCTCTACTCCTGTTGTCCCCAGTCATCTCTTGTGTAATATGCTGATGACTCAACTGTTATAACCATTGCTGAAAACCCAACTGACCTCCACTCAACTACCCAGGCATCCTTCCACACTATTGAGACTTGGCTTAGTGATAAACTAATACTTTATCCCCAAAAAAAAAAAAAAAAAAAACTAAGCTCCTACTTTTCCTCCCGAAAAACATCACAACACTCAAAAGTACATTTACCATCTTATCCTGCAACAACACTATCATCTCATTCATTGCTAGTACTAAACGGCTAGGTGTTACAATAGATTAGCTTAAGTTTGATCTCCATATTACTAACTCGGTAAACTCATCAGAAACTTGGACACCTTTTCCGTAGCAAGAAATAACGAACACTGCCCGAATAACTTTCTCCCAGGCTTTATTACTCCCAACACTCCTATACAGCTGCCACATATTTACAAACCTAAATTCTACACTTATTTCCAAGCTTGAAACTACCTATAATAAGATCACCAGATTTGCAGCTAACCAAACCTACAAGTCACACCACTACTTAGCACTACAGCACCTAGACTGGCTAGAATTCCCTCAGCTGCTCCAACTATACCATCTACAACTCATCCACTCTATCCTCTATCTACCCTCTTTCTGCCCTAGGCTCTCCACTATCATATCCAAATATTCCCCTGCTAGGATGCTACGCAGCTCAAATCAAGAATTATTAGACCTCTACAAACCCAAAATCAAAATAGGCTGCCTTCTCTATAACTAAAACCCAGCTACATCCTGGATCCAACTCCCCTTGGAAATAAAATCCCTCCAGCATAGCAAAAGTTTCAAATTAGCCGCAAGGAAATACCTAAAATCAAAGTTGTCTTGCCACTGTAGCCAACCACCCTGAAACCACCATCCTTTCACCACCTCACTCTTAATGCATCTCTAACACTATTCCTTGCCTCTTCTACCTCATCCCTTCCTCTATCTCCAACCACTCTTAATTCTTAGTCTCAAAACAACCTACCTGTCTAGTCTGTCTCCTATACTCTATCTCCCCTACATCTCCTACTAGCCATTCTAACTTACTTTTCTTGTTTCCAAACTCCTATACAACTAGATCCTACCCACTCTAAATAAGCATCTGCCTATTAACTCATTTTGCTCTAAGCAGCTTAAATAATATTGTAACTGCCAATTGTTTAAAACCTTGTTTGTAACAACTCACATACTTCTCTGCCAATTGTTAATACTCTGTATAACTGACTTGCCTGAGGAGCTTTTTTTCTCTCCAGGTCTCTGCTTGTAAGATCATATAGCTGATTGTTACTATGTTACTAAAATTTAACAAACTGTTTTCTAGTACTGAGGAGCTTTTCTCCCTGGGTCACTGCTAAAAATGAGCCAAAAGCTCAGCCAGACTAACCCGGTTAACAAATGTAAAATAAATAAATAAAATTAATAAATAGTGGATATTAGATTTGGTAGTAAGTCAATCTCAAACCAATTCAAATAAGAGTCTACCAATACTAAGTAATGTTGATTGTCCCACTCGAAAATATCAGTGGCTACTGTTGACCAATGTAGTTCAGGAACTTGACTTAGCTGAAATAGTTCTCTCTGCAAATGCGGATTAGTACTATTGCATACTGAACAAGAAGAAGGTACTTTATCAATGTCTTTCACTAATGAATGCCAAAATACTAGTTCTCTTGCTCTTCTCTTAGTAGCTGCGGAACCTGGGTGACCACAAAGCAAAATCTGGATATATTCTTGTTGTAAGGAAGCAGGAACAACAATTTTAGGACCTTTGAAAATAATGCCATCTTCCATCAACATTTCATCTCTGTAAGGAAAATAAGTTTGCACTTCAGGTGGTACACTAGATTTCTTTGACGGCCATCCAACATTAATGTAGTGATTGAGCTTTTGCAAAATTGGATCAGTCTTTGTAAGATTTCTCAGCTCATCAACTCTAGTGGTAGAAAAATTACCCATTGCTATCACATCAAAGTCAAACGTCTCTGTGTCAAGCTGTTCTGCTTTATTTCTGGGTGATTCAAGCCAAATAAAGTGGTTTTGCCTTTTGTATAGACCATTTTGAAATTGTACTTTTGCAATTTGAGCATCATTCTTTGTAATCTTGCTGGTGCTGAATGCATAGGCTTCTTTAGAATAGTAACTAGAGGTTGGTGATCAGTTTCAATCGGAGTAGCTCGACCATAGATACAATCATGAAACTTTGAACATGCAAATACTATTGCCAAAAGTTCTTTCTCAATTTCAGCATACTGTACTTCAGTTTGGGTAAGTGTTCTAAATGTATAAGCTACTGGTCTGCCCTCTTGAATAATGACTGCAGCAAGACCAAATTTTGAAGCATCACAGGAAAGAGTGACTGGCTAATTCACATCCTAGTATCTTAATGTAGGTGGGGGCGGCAATTTTCTGCTTAAGGTCTTCAAATGCCTTCTTGTACTGTTCTAACCATGACAATGTAACATGTTTGCGTGTCGGCTCTCAAAGGTGCTGTCAACTCACTGAAGTCTGGTATGAACTTACCTAAATAGTTGACTATGCCTAGGAAACACTGTACAGCTTGAATATTATCTGTTGCTGACATCTCAAGAATAGCTGTTTGCTTCATCGGGTCTGGACTCAATCCAGTACTTTTAAAAAAATGACCTATATATCTAACTTCTGGTAGTCTGAATTTGCAAGTTAGAGGATTGAGCTTCAAGTTTACTTCACGTGCTCTGTCTAGAGCTCTCTAAGTTTCTGTCATGCTCTGCTTTACCACTGCCTCCAACCAATAAATCATCTACTATTATGGCAAGAGGATATCTCAAAACAAATTTGCTCCATTGCACTCTGCAAGACTTCAACTGCAGAAGTTATTCCAAATGGCATCCTTAGGAATCTGCATCTGCCAAACAGGGTACCAAAACTGGTTAGTAATGAGGATTTGTGATTAAGCATCACTTGCCAAAATGAACTTTCTACATCCAAGACAGAAAAAACAGTGGCATTTGGTATTAGAGCCGAGACCTCTTTGACTGTACACATTGGATAATGCGGAAAAAACAGTGGTATTCAGTATTAGAGCTGTGACCTCAGACTGTACAACTGGATGATCCGGTCTCTTCAAAGCTTTGTTCAAATCTCCTAGGTCAATGCATATTCTGATTTCATCTGAGCCTTTTTTGTGAGCTGCTACCATGGATGACACCAATTAAGTTGATTCTGTAAGTGGACAAATTACACCTTGCTGCACCATTTTATCCAAATGAGCCTTGACTTTATCCTGCATAGCTATCGGAACTCTTCTAGCAGGTCTTACTGGAGCAACCTCTGGGTCTAACTTCATGGAATACACAACTAAGTTTGCCCAACCGGTCATCGAAAACATCAGCATACTCTGAGAAAATGGCTTCAGAAAAACTGGAACTAGGATATGCACTTATGTGATGATCTACTTTGGTAAAAGAAAGCAGATTCATTCTCAAATGGTCTTTGAGAACCAATAATGACTACTGGTCTTCAGACTACATAGAACAACAAGCTGTAACAGTTCTCAGCCAAATAACATGAAAGCATCACTGAGCCTTCGGTTTGAATTTCTTCACCTCCATAAGCAACAAGTTTCACACTACTAGCCACACTGAGTTGCTCATTAGTTCTCACCTTAGCAAATGTGTCTGGTAATATAACATTACACTTTGAACCAGTGTCTACTTCAAGCTCTGTGGATTTACCATTGATCCAGACTGCACAAAACACTTTGTTCTTTGCTAACAAATTCGCTGCTTCAATTCTTTTACCAATCACTGATACACAGTCTACGTAGAAAGTGGACTGCTGCAACCCTACTTGATCAATTTTTTTTGAGTGACCCTTCTTTACAACTGTGTGGGGTTTACTTGATTTGCAAAATTTTTGAAAATGGTTCCATTTTTTTATACTTGTGACATAGCTGACCAAATGCTAAGCATTTTTCTCTTTTAGACTCATGATTAACACCATAACTGCGACCGTTAACAATAAAGCTGGACTTGGGTTTTGCTGATTCATGTTTGTACTGCACTGAGCATGATCCTTTAACTGAACTAGTCTTAGAACTTGCTGGAAAACTATGTGGTTTCTCTGGTGAGCCAGCAGGGGTTGTGGCTGCCATGTGCTTAGGCCTACTTCTGTTTGTCACGTGTTGCATGCTATCCACGTTTGCTCTGGAGCCTGCTGAAACCATGCTCTTGTCACTTGCAAGCATACTTGTTTGTTTTTCTGTAACTTCATGGATTTGACACATCTCTATGGCTTTACTCAACATTAAGTCACTATCACGAAGCAAAATCTTTCTCACAGCAGCACTACTAATACTACACATGAGCCTGTATTTTATTAACTCGTCTTTTAAATAACCAAATCGATACATTTTAGCTTTGTTTCTCAGGTCAGTAATATAAGCTGCAATAGTTTCCCCTGGTTTCTGATGTATAGCGTAAAACAAATGCCTCTCTAATGTAATATTTGTCTGGGGGTTACACATTTCTCTGAATCTGTGCTTCAAACACTCAGGGTCTTCCCTTTATTCAGCCTGTACAACAATATGATGATTTTCACCTTCTCCCTCATATACTGTTGGTGCATGCATAAATGAACGCTATTTTTCAATGGCCTCTGACCAGGGTTGCCAGACGTCCCTATTTGAGCGGGACTGTCCCGAGATCAGCAGCCTGATCCCGAGTCCCGCACTGCTGGTTTAAATCCCGGGCAGCCTCCACTTTTTTTTTTTTTTTTTTTTTTTATTTGATTGGCCCGTATACCGGCATACAGGCCAATCAAAAATCGCTAAACACGGAGCTTCTTGTGTTTAATGCGGAAGTTCCGCATTAAACACAAGAAGCTCCATGTTTAGCAATTTTTGATTGGCCCGTATGCCGGTATACGGGCCAATCAAAACATCGCAAAACAGAGCTACTTCTGTTTATGTGTGCAGAACTGCGATGTTCCACATTAAACAGAAGTAGCTCCCTGTTTAGCAATTTTTGATTGGCCCGTATACCGGTATACAGGCCAATCAAAATACTGCAAAATAGAGCTACTTCTGTCTAATGCGGAACTACGATGTTTCGCATTAAACAGAAGTAGCTCTGTGTTTATTTTTGATTGGCTCGGGCCAATCAAATAAAAAATAAACACACAGAGCTACTTCTGTTTAATGCAGATTAAAGACGTGGAAGACCTTTTTTTTTTTTTCCTAAGTCTTTACTTTGTCCCTACCTGGCCAGTCGGAAATCTGGCAACCCTGGAACTAGGTTTAGCAAAATAAATGCCCTGGTGCGTGCATCCTTATTTGAATAAGCTGCTTGTATAAAAACATTGTACTCTTGCTCAAATATTCTCCATTTCTCTGCAATATTCTCATTAAATACAAGTGTAAGGGCATTCGAAATCCATCTGCCATATTAACACATACCAGCGAAGTGTTTTGCAAATAAGCATGAACACACACACACATACACATATGCCAGAAATGTATGCCAGTATTTGTAACTTTGCCCAATGGTTCAACAAGCCTCTATTACTGAACTTTGTGAAATAAGTCTCTCAAACAGTGTAATACTCATGAAATTACTGTACTGCAGGAAATCACATATTACCACTGTAAGAAACATTTCAAATTACTGCACAATGCATATGACCTGGGCAAAAGAAGCTCAGAGTCTGAAACATTTCAAAGTAATTGCACTTTGCAAATAAACTGTACACAGCACACTGAAATTTCCCCAAAACAGCGGTACCTTGTTAGGTAATTCTTTACAGTGCAAGAAACACTCTGCAATGGTGGCACTTTGTGAATAGACACACCCAGAAAAAGAAACTTTTCGAAATGGCTATACTTTGACTGTACTTCACAAAATAGTTGCACTTTTCACACAAAAACCTCTTCAGAATGCATGGACAGTAATAAGCACACACTGTAAGCACTTTTACACACTTTGAGATACTTCGAATAACTCTAGTTATGCCATTGGTAAAATATGCAGTCATATTTATGCCAAAACACATGCAGTCGCCTTGCTTTATTTACACTTAATGTGTCCTTTTTTCTCTTGTATTCGTTTTGCTCATTTAATCTCTTTTCATGCCCAAGGTAGTTTTTTGAGCTCGTTTTACTGTAAAAAAAAAGTTATGTACTCACCATAACGTTCCATGTTTGTTGTCCCTGATCTCGCATTCCTTCTTGCTGTTTGGGTTTGGAGCAGATCCTCTGCTCCGACTCGGCCATATACTATAGCTCAAGAGCTTTTACTGGCTTGAGGCTAGACCCTATCCCAGCATGCCTAAAGGTAGTTACCCAGATCTCGCTTTTGATAACCCAGAAATAGACCATACAAGCAGACCAGAGATATACTCCACTTTACATATCAGGTGACACCTACTTATAAAGGTGTAACCCCTCCACAAGAGTAATAGAAGAACTCTGAGAAGACAGACTAACCATAAGGTATGGTATAAAGGAAACCCAACCGATATAACCAATAAAAAACAAGGGATTCCTCTCGATCCTCCAGGAAGGGGGAAGGAGGGTGGGACGCAAGAAGAAAGGCGAGATCAAGGACAACAAACATGGAACGTTATGGTGAGTACATAACTTCTTTATGTTATGTTGTCCATATCTCAACTTCATTCTTGCTGTTTGGGACAGCGTACCCAGCACCTGATTCTTGGGTGGCTCATTAGAAAAAAACTCGTGGAACCAAAGGATGCTCTGTTCCGGGAGGGCAATTCTACTTTGTAATGAGTGAAAAAGATATGAGGATTAGCCCATGTAGCTGCTGCACAAGTCGAATCCAAAGGCAGTCTAGCTTGAAAGGCAATAGAGGTAGCCAAGGCCCTTGTAGAGTGCCCTTTAATTTTTCCTGGAAGTTTTTGTTTGCACAACTCGTAGACATGTTTTTTAGTGTCTGAAAGCCACTTTGATAAAGTCACCTTTGAGACTGCACAACCTTTTTTATTGTCCACGAAGGATATGAACAATTGGTCAGATTTTCTAAACTCCTTGGTCCTGTGTAAACAGAAACTTAACGGTCTATGAACGTCCAACTGATGGAGTTTATACTCTGCCTTGTTGCCATGATTGGGGAGGAACACAGGAAGTTCTAGGGATTGATTCAAATTGTAGTCAGAACATACCTTGGGTAAGAATGAGGGACTGGTTTTGACAGAAACCCAATCTTTACGGAAAATCCAGTATGGCGGATGAACAGATAACGCCTGTAATTCTGAAACCTTTCTAGCTGAGGTAACTGCTACTAAGAAAAGGGTCTTCCCAAGTCAGAAATCTGAGCGGACAAGAAGCAGATGGCTCAAAGGGAGAAAGATTCAGAGCATCTAAAACTAAATTTAGATCGGGGGGGGGTTCTCTTATTAGAAGTCTTAAGAGGGTAGTACCTCTTAGGAATGCCTTGTATAACCTATGGGACATGATATTGGACCCCATTTCTCCCATATGGAAATTAGAGATGGCAGCTAACTGAACTCCAATAGTAGCTGCAGCTGCTCTTTGTTCAAAGGTTTTGGCATGAAATTCAAGAATCTTTGAAATGGAAGCAGTAAAGGGATCAACCTGATTTTTGTCTGCCCAACAAGAGAACCTCTTCCATTTACTAACAAAGTTTCCTAGTAGTGGGCTTATGGGAGGAAATCAAAATGTGTTGAACTGCCGGAGAAACATCGGGAAGCCTGGCTAAGACTGGAAGTGGAGAAACCAAGCTGTGAGCTTGAGAGTTTGAATGGAAGGATGGGGAGCCCCCGACTGATCCATCAAAAGATCTGGCACTGGGTCCAGGATCCAAGGCTCCCCGTGTAGGTGAGGCCAAAGGAATGGGAACCAAATCTGATGAGGCCGGTAAGGGGCAATGAGGATTAGCTTGCAACCCAATGACTGCGCTTTCTGAAGAACCTTGGGGATCAGGGGAAAAGGTGGGAAGGCATAAAGCAGTCCTGGGGCCAATTGTGAACCAGTGTGCCCCTGGGTGACTGTCCCGGAGGTGGGACTAGGGAAAAGTAGCTGCTGCATTTGTTGTTGAGGGGGATGGCCAACAGATCGCAGCATAGCTGGCCCCAATTGTGAAAAATCGAGTCTGCAACTTCCTGTTTCAGGGACCACTCGTGAGGCATCAGGATAGACCGACTGAGTTTGTCCGCTACCACACTGGATTTCCCCTGGATGTGCATTGCAACCAGAAAGCATTGGGAAGCCTCTCGACACAAGGGGTAAGATCTGGTTCCACCCTGTTTGTTGATGTACCATACTACCGACACATTGTCCATCTGAACTGCTATAGTCCCTGTAGGTAGAGAGTCCTGAAGTGCTTGCAATGCCAGAAGCACTGCTCTCATCTCCAGGACAGTGATGTGCAAGTGGTACTCGTGTTCCTGCCAGTCTGTCCCAGCTAATGCCCCCCCCCACCTTACCTGGGAAGCATCCGTGGTCACTGTGGCTACAGGCTGGGGGGTAGAAACGGCCTGCCTATTGTCACCATAGGAGAGTGAAGCCACCATTCCAGATCCTTTTTGCAGGATTCCATGATCATAATCTGATGTGACATGGGTAAATCCTGGAATGATCATTTTGCAAACAGAAGCTACTGTAGAATTCTCATGTGGAAGCGAGCCATAGGGACCAGAGTGATTGCCACCACTATAGAACCCAGGACCTTGAAAACAAATCTTGCTTGAATTCTCTTTTGTGTGAGCAGCATGACAACTGGATGATGGATCGTTAATACTCTTTCTTGAGGCAGCTTTGCTATCATGGCCCTTGTATCCAAGTTTGCCCCTATAAAGGTAATATACTGACAAGGCAACGAGGCAAATTTTTCGTAGCTTATGGTGATCCCAAGTTGAGAACAAGAGCGAATTGTGGATTCCCTTGCCCTGATTAGTTGATGCTCAGTGGTGGCAGTAAGGAGCCAGTCGTCTAGATATGGAAACACCCAGAATCCTTGATGCCTCAGGTGAGCCGCAACTACTGCCATGCATTTGGTGAACACCCTGGAGGCTGTGGTGAGACCAAAGGGCACCACTCTGAACTGATATTGACTGGATATCTTATGGTGTATCTGTTTATTACTGTTTTGCATGTCTGGAATTTTTATCCATTCACTAAATTTAGCCTTCCTTGGAGGGAACCTGGCACCTGGGGCAAGAAACACTGAAGAAGATGGCGTCGGCTGATGCTTTTATACCCCAGCCGCTCTGACGTCGGGGAGGAGGCGACATCAGCCGACGCCGGACCCAGACTTTGGAATCTGGCTGATCGAAGGGCTGCCTGAGGCAGGACAACCCATATGTCAGGACTGCAGTTGCATTCTTGAAGGACATCTTTGTTACCTTGACTGACTTGTTCAGCCTGCTGAGATCCAAAATGTGTTTCCGGTCCCCTGTTTTCTTTGGAACTATAAAGAACCTTCAGTAAGTTCTGGAACTGATTTGGTCTGCGGGGACTTCCTGGAAGACTCTTGTTTAGTAACCTTTGAACCTCTAGGTTTGCTTGATCCCAAAGACTGGGTGGAACATCTGGGATAGAGTGTTTTCTTTTTGACAGAGGAAGCTGGGAGAAGGGGATACTGTAACCTCCGGATATTATCAAAAGTACCCATGTATCTTCTGTGATTGTCTGACAGGCATTTGCGTACAAGGATAATCTCCCCCCGAATGCCTCCTAAGTTGGACAGTCTGGTCTCCCTTGAGGAGAGCTGGAAGGGCCTACCAGAGAAGGTATCTGTCACCCTGATTCTGCGGACCCCCAGCCAAGAGGTCGGCATCTTCTGTTATTTCCCCCTCTGCCCTTGGGGGAAAAATCTCCACGTGTGTCAGGTGAAGTTCCCTGGGATTTCCGGAACCCATTTTCCCACTCTTCTGGCCTTTAGGATAAGGCCTAGATGAAGCAGAAAAACGTACTCCCACAGCAGAGAGAGTTTTGCCATCCTGTTCACACCTGGTAAGAGTCTCTTTTACCTGAGGCCCGAACAAGGACGAGCCGTCAAAGGGGGCACTGGTAAAGGAAAACTTGAGGGGCACCACAAAATGACAAAGATGCATCCAGGAGTGTCTGCGTAAGGCTACCCCTGTGCCTGCCACCCTGCACACCCCATCGGCTGCATAAGACATTAGCCGCATGGTGGAGTTAACCACTGAAGTCAAGGTCGCAAGCTGAGAAGCCGCCTTGTCTGAGGCTTCCGCAGCTGTAGGATCCTATAAGGTATCTCCTAACTCTGAGGAGATCCCTTTGAAGCCTTGTAAAGTGGGACAAATAGTTCAGTGACCGGAGTGTAAAGGTTGATGAAGAAAACATACGCTTCCCGTAACTGTCCATTGTATGACACTTTATTCGGTGGATGGACAGATGTAGAAGTTTCCACTAATTCCTTCTTGGTGGCTGCTGCCACCACCACCACAGCATCAATGGGAACATCTTTAGATAAGAAGAGACTGTCTTCAGGGGATGTAATGAATTTATTGGGCCTCTGCGGAACTGGATCCATCGTGTCTGCAGAGCTCCAAGCCTTCTGACTCGCTACGTGCAATAATGGGTCGAAAGAAGGAGATACCCAAGAGATGGAGGGTCAGGAAAGTACAGTTTTGTACCTACCATAAATGTAGATGTCCGATAGGAATGCATCTGCAGTCCTTACAAATGGGTTGTCCTGTCGTCAGGCAGCCCTTCGGTCGGCCGGATTCCAAAGTCTGGGTCTGGCTTCGGCTGGTGTCGCACTTCACCCGACGTCATAGCTGCAGTTCTTCGGGTATAAAGGCATCAGCCGACGCCATTTTCCTCAGTGTTTCTTGCCCCAGATGCCAGGTGCCCTCTTGGATGGCTACATTTGGATAAATGCCAATGTTTCCAAATAGTAGAGAGCAAACACATAAAATAAACATATATGTACATATATACAAACAAATACACCATAATAGATCCCCCCCAAGCTAGCTGAAAGATGGCAAATACCCTAGGAGTACCACAGAGGGAAGGCGGTGGGTAATCCTGACTGCAGATGCATTCCTATCGGACATCTACATTTATGGTAGGTACAAAACTGTACTATGTCCTTCAAGGATGCATCTGCAGTCCTTACAAATGGGTAGAATACCATAGCCAAACTAGGGGAGGAGGAAAGAAGAGAGATTATGGTGTAGTTAGGATCCCTTGCAAAACAGCAGTGGCAAAACCTGCTCGGGATCTAGAGTATAAAGGTAAATTATAATGCTTGGCAAATGTATGCACGGAGGTCCAAGTAGCAGCCTCTATAATGTCCTTGGTAGCCACCCTCGTAAGAAAGCTGTAGTAGTGGCTGTAGCCCTTGTGGAGTGAGGCCTGATGTTCTCTGGAGTTTTCTTTCCATGGAAGGAGTAACAAAATCTAATGCAATTTCCTATCCACTTGGAGATTGTCTGTTTTGAAATTGCTTTTCCTTCCCTTCCTGTTGCATATGCTACCAGAAGCTGGTCAGTTTTTCTATTGCACTTGGTCCTGTCCAGGTAGTAGCGTAATTGTCTATGCACATCCAAGGTATGCAACAGCCTTTCTCCCTGTTCTGTGGGTTGGGGAAGAATGTAGGTAGGTGGATAGCCTGGTTTAAAGACACTCTGGATACCACCTTAGGCATAAATGTAGGATTTGTTCTCATGGACACTCTGTCTTGATGGAAGATCAGGAAGGGTTGCACTGCCATTAATGCCTGTAGTTCAGAAACCCTTCTTGCTGAGGTGATTGCCAGCAGGAAAGCAGTTTTCCAGGATAAGTATTGCAATTCTGCTGTTGCTGCCGGTTCGAAAGGAGGAAGTGTCAATTTTTCTAGTACAAAGTTCAAGTCCCATGCTGGCAATGGTGGTTTCCTAGGAGGTTTTACATTTTTAATTCCTCTCAGAAACTGCCTGAGCAGAGGATGTGAGAAGACAGGGGGATCCAAGCTGTATTCTGACGAAATAGCTGATGCACGTATCTTGATGGAGGAATAGGACAGGCCTGTATGGAAGAGCTCTGCCAAGTACTCCAGGATGTTGGCTATGTTTACAAGTGACACATCTTGTCCCTTCGCAGTACTCCAAATGAGATATCTTTTCCATTTTGCTGCATAATTCTTTCTTGTTGAAGGTCTGCGAGCCTCAAGGATAATGTCTTTAACCCTTTGGGATAAATTTGGGTTAGTAGCTCTTATGTAATGTTCCAGGCAGTCAGCTGCAGAGTTTTCAGGTTTGGATGCAGGATGTTGTAGTTGTTCTGTGTTAACAGCAATGGGATCAGGGGTAGTGTCCACATTTGTTCCAGAGACATGCTCCTCAGTAATGGGTACCAATGTTGTCTTGGCCAGTCTGGAGCTATCAGAATGATCTTTGGACGTTCCTCTTTTATCTTCAATAGCACCTTGTGCATCAGAGGAAGTGGTGGGAATGCATATGCTGTCAGGTTTTTCCAACTGAAAGATAGGGAGTCCACTTTCCAAGCAAGTGGATGGTACGTCCTTGTGCAGAATTTCTTGAGCTGGTGATTGAGTGGGGATGCAAATAAGTCTATTTGTGGTAGTCCCCATTTTCTTGTGATGGTTTTGAAGATGTCCGGGTGCAGCATCCATTCGTGGGCATCCGTGGTAGTTCTGCTTAATATGTCTGCTAGAATGTTTTCTTTTCCCGGTACAAAAATTGCTTGTAACTGAATATTGTAGCTCAGGGCCACATTCCATAGGTCCAGTGCCAGCCGGCATAGAGGGTATGAATGTGTGCCTCCCTGTTTGTTGATGTACCACATAACTGTGGTGTTGTCCATCCTTATCATCAACTGCCCTTCTTGGAGGAATGGTCTGAATGTCTGGATTGCCAATTTTACTGCCAGCATTTCCTTTAGATTTATGTGCAGGTGCAGCTGATCTTGAGTCCATAGGCCTTGTATGCACTTGTCTAGCATGTGGGCTCCCCAACCGAGGTCTGAGGCGTCCGTTGTGATGGTTTGGCTTGGTTGAATGCTGCAGAAGGGCAAACCTGTGTTTGATTGACAGGCCTGAGCCCACCATAGGAACTCTTGCTTCAGGCATGGTATTAGTGGAATTTTGGTTTCTAGGCTGTGTTTGTGTTGAGACCATAAATTCTTCAGGTACCACTGTAGCTTTCTCATATGCAGTCTGGCATGAGGGACCAGAATTATGCAGGATGCCATGAAGCCCAGGGCTTGCAGTACTTTTCTTGCTGTTAGATGGTTCTGCTTTGTTAATGCCAAGAAATAGAGAGGAAGTTGTTCTTGCTTTTCTACAGTTAGGAATGCCATCTGTTTTGATGTGTCCAGCTGTGCACCTAAAAGGTTATTCTTTGGGATGGTATCAGCCTTGACTTTTTTATATTGACTGTATATCCCAGGGCCTGTAGCAAGTAAATGACTCTTTGTAAGTCTTCTGTTAGCTTGTTTTTGTTGTCCGCTTGTATCAGGCAGTCGTCCAGGTAGGGATAAATTTGGATTCCCTGAAGTCTGCAATGAGCGATTACTGATGCCAGGCATTTCGTGAACACTCTGGGCAGTAGATAAGCCAAAGGGCAATGCTGAGAATTGATAATGCTCTGATCCTGCAAGAAATCTGAGGTATCTTCTGCAATTTGGTCGTATGGGGACGTGCAGGTATGCCTCCTTGAGATCTAGAGTTACCAGCCAAGACTCCTTGCCCAGCATGGGAAGAAGCTGCTGTAGGGTCAGCATTTTGAATTTTGGAACAATGAGGTATGTGTTTAAAGCGGACAGGTCGAGAATAGGCCTCCATTTTTTCTCTTTTCTTGGTACCAGGAAGAGTCTGGAGTAAAATCCCTTTCCTTGTTCCATAGATGGTACCTTTTCCACAGCTCTCATTCTTACTAATTGAGTTATTTGTTTTAGAGCTTCTGTCTTTTGATTTGGTGGTAGGTTTGGCATTCCTCTTTTTCCTGGTAGAGTATGGAAATGAAACCTGTACCCTTGGTCTATAGTTTGCAAAATCCACTTGTCCCTTGTGATGTAATGCCAGTTCTTTGAAAATAAGGCTAGCTTTCCGCCTAAGGGTGCTGCTAGCTGTTCCCTGGTAGGCGGTGCCAGAGCCAAGTCACTGTGATTGTCCTGTTGCAGTGGTAGTGGCTGTGTCTGTGCCTCACTGGTTGTTGCCCTGCCACTGGCGTCCCCTGTAGGCACCCCTGGATTGGTTCCTGCCTCTTGTACGCCTATTCCTGCCTCTCTGTGCTTTAGAGGAGTCTGGAAAGGACCAATTTTTGGAGGGCCAGTTCCTGCTAAACCTTGGAGGTTGGACCTGTAAGAAGTCTTCCACTGTTTGTACAGATTTTGCCTTCTCTTCCATTTTCTTCAGTACCTGCTGAGCAGGGGAACCAAATAAATTGACCTTGTCCATGGGAGCATCTAATAGTTTTGATGTGACATGATCCGGCAAGGCCTGTTCTTTCAACCATGCATGCCTTCTGATAACTGTGCCAGTCATGGCTGATCTAAAGGAAGCCTCCAGTGCATCATAGCCGCATTTTAAAGAATGGTTACTAACTTGCTGAATGTTATTCACCATTTCCAGAACATATTTCTTATCTAAAGATTCATCAGTGGACAGTTTCTTAGTTAACTGATCAAGCATAAACTCCTGATATTGGATCATATGAAACTGACAGTTCAAGGCCCTAGCTGACAGAGTAGCAGAGGTGTATACTTTTTTACCCCATCTCTCTAAGGACCTGCATTCCCTTTCAGAGGGGAGGGGATTTTTAGCAGAGGTAGATGCTACTGCCTTAGGCCCCTGGGAGATAGTCTCGGGATCTGCAAAAGGGGCCTTGTATAAATGGTGATGTGTGTCCGGGACCCTGTAGAACCTATCGGGCTTAGCAGGGGCTGGAGGTAGAGAATCAGGAGCAGTACAAGCATCATTGAATGCATCATCTACAACAGAGAGAACTGGAGGTATAGCTAAAGGCCTATGTTGTGGTAAATGCAAAAAGGTCCTAAGCCTTTTCCTGGAGTCTGAGAAATCTTGGCCCTGCCACTGAAATTGTTCCCTCATGGCATGTAAGGTTTCCCCAAAGGAAAATTCCTCAGGTGGAGAGGCAGAAGGGATCGACTCTTCAGCATCAGAGTCTTCGTAAGGAGAATAAGGAGCCTCTGGAGGGTCTGTATTGTCTGAATCATCAGAGGAATCATCAGAGGAATCATCTGTGGACACTGGCTCAGGGGGCTCTGCTCTAGGTCTCTTCTCTGGAGGTGGATGAGAGGCCCTGTCTGGATGAGGTTGGGATCCCCTTATTAAAGAAATGAGATCCTCAGCTAGAGAAAGCATTTGGGAACTGGAGCTGGGCCTGTGAGAGGGGGGCTTAACAGGCACAGACTTAGAAGTTTTGCCTGCTTTAGCCCTGGCAAAGGCCTTAATGGACATGGCTGCAGGAGGCCTAGCAGCTCCACGTGCAGGGGTAGATACATCCAAGGGGATAGTGTCCGATAATTCCTGAGAAACCACAGCAGTAGGTTGAATTTCAGAGGCCGATTCTACCAGGCTAGAAGAGGCCTCGGTAGAAGGCATGGATTCGGCTGAAACAAGGACCGCTTGCTCGGTTTCGGCCGAAACCGAGACACTCGCGGTTTGCTTAACCGCGGTTTCGGCCGAAACCGCGGACCGCGAGTGTCGGTCCTTTTCTTTGCGTTTTTGGCAATTTGTGTAGTCGGAGGATCCGACGGCATAATATACGCAAAATCAGAGCCGAAAAACTGCTCAGCAAACTCCGACCGACGTCTAAGCGTCCGTCGGTTAAAAGAAGCACAGGCTAGACAAGCTACTACGTCGTGGTCTGGGCCTAAACAAGGTAAGCAGTAAGAGTGGAAATCTTTATGAGGTATTTGTTTCCCACAAGTTAAACAGTTATTCACTTTTTCTGACATCGGCTGAGGCAAGAAAGAGTCCCCAACGGGGTACTTAGCTTTTAGAAGTCTTGAAGTAGTATTCGTAGAGTAATCTCTGGATCTGACCGACCGGCACTTGCGAACAGCTTCTGCTTCGGGTGCCACGCGGCAAGAAAGACTGAGGAAAATGGCGTCGGCTGATGCCTTTATACCTGAAGAACTGCAGCTATGACGTCGGGTGAAGTGCGACACCAGCCGAAGCCAGACCCAGACTTTGGAATCCGGCCGACCGAAGGGCTGCCTGACGACAGGACAACCCATTTGTAAGGACTGCAGATGCATCCTTGAAGGAAATCCAAATGCATCCAGGTACACTGACTCATCTTCAGAAGGGGCAAGAAACTTCCAGTCACCCTTCTATCTAAGGATTTTGAAGATGTCTGAAAAAAGAGACATTTTCAGAGGGGGACCATGGGGACCCTTATGAGTCATCCAAGTCTGTGTCTGAGGTCAAGGACTCAAGGGAGACCACATGCTTCCTCTTGCATGTCCTCTTCCAAGGGACCTCCTCCAAGGGATGCTCAGGGGATGTTTCGGAAGAGGCAGGATTGCCCAATGGGGCGTCCTGGAGCATGGGTTCCCTACGCTTGGGGAAGAGGGGGGGTTCGGAGGTGGACACCGGCACCGAAGGCAAAGGAGCCAATGGAGCCGAGGGTGGAGCTATGTCAGCAGACAGCATGCTCATCACCTCAAAGGAGGCTTCCTCTGAACCAAGGGAGATGGCACTGAGGCTGACATAGGAGCCGAGCTGACCTGCACGGAAGCTCAGAGACGGAGAGTAGGGTCGGTCCCCCTCTCAGAGCCGATTAGGGAGTGTTAGCTCCCAGATCCCTCGATAGAAGGGGGCATCAAGGATATCAGAGCGGTAGTCAGAACAGAAAGACCGGAGGAGGTTACTGGAACCGATGATTCCACCACTACGACTTCCCATACACTCCGGCTCCGAACTCAGAGGAGTCGGAGGAGGAATCGAGACAGGTGTTTGGGCTCTTGGCACCATTTCCATCTGGGATGGGCCTGAAAGTATTTTGGTTAATGCTGGTGTCCTAAGAAGCCTCTTTACCACCCTCTCCACATCATCATTAGAGAGGCTCCTGGATGACCGAGAGGCATGGGTAGAAGACCAGTGACTGCCCACCACAGATTGTAATAATAGAGACTGTGGAGCAGACCGCACCAGTTCAGGAGACCTGGAACACTTGTGGGACCTTACTGGCTCTGAAAACACAGATGGAGCTGTAGGTCAAAGTGTCTTGTCGGAACAGACAGTCAGGTCTGACTTAGCTTGTGGTTTGCCCTTCTCTTTAGACGGCTCCGAACTCGGAGCCAAAGAGGATGAAGGCTTGACTTTGTCTAATTTTTTTGCTGGCGGATTCCCCTCCAAAGCAGCACTAAAGGGGCGCTTCAGTAAGCCTCTAAAGATTAATTTGTTTCTTCTCTCCTGCAGGACTCGTGAACTAAATGCATGGCAGACAGAGCATGGATCCTGCAGGTGAACAGATCCTAAACAATATATGCAACTCGTGCACCCGTCTGTAAGGGACATCTTTTGACAGTACAAATCGCACTTTTTGAAACCTGAAGATTTCAATTCTTTGGCAGTATCTTTAGACATAATGACAAACAGAATTATGTAAAAACTAGACAAAGTGAAAAGACTACTACAAGACAACTACTAATAAAGAAAAAAACTTTTTTTTTTTTTTAAACATACAGGAAAAAGAGAAAGGGGGGAGAGCCTCCAAGTTAAGCGGCGAACTCTCCACCCAAGGAGAGCCACAACTCCTTAAAAGGTAAAGAAAGCAAGAAAAGATGAAGAACCCTCTAAGTTAAACGGGTCTAAATAGGTTCATAGGTTAATACTAGGCTATCTACCCTAGGGCACTTATAAGCCTAGCCAGAGTGTGTTTGGCTTCCGCCACCCTTTTAGATTAGTTTACTGTGTCTCTGTATAGTAGGTCACAGAAGGTAGCCATATTAAGGTTTCTTTACTGTACCTCTGTCTAGCAAGGACACAGAAGAGATCCCAGGGGTAAACTTACGGTCTCCCATCCACTCGTCAAGGTTTCTCTTGAATAGGGTCAGTGAGGGGCTCTGCCTAATATGGATTGGGATTTTGTTCCAGAGTGAGGGGAGCCTCTGGGATATGAATCTGTCCCTCCAGCATGTCCTGTTTATTTCTGTGCTGAGGTTCAAGTCCCTGGAGCGTGTAGCTCTAAGGGACTTGGATTTCTTGAGGTGGAGCAGGTCCATTAATTCTGGTTTGGATATGGCTTTATACGTCAGACACAGATCGCCTCTGAGTAGGCGGTACACAACTGTGTAGAGCTGGAGTTTCTTTAGCCGAAGTGCATAGGGCATCTGTTTTAGTCTCTTGATCCTCTTGGTGAGGTACTTTTGGGGTCTTTCCAGTTGCTGCAGGTGTCGGGTAAGGTACATCCCAAATGGGGCATTGTATTCAATTATGGGTCTGAAAAGTGATGAGTAGAGGGGCACAATGACCTCTCGATCTAGATGTGAACCCTTTCATGATAAGGTGGGCTATATAGAAGGTCTTTCTAACTACTTTGGCAATGTGATTGTCAAAGGAGAGATTACTATCTACTTGTGTCCCCAGGTCCCTAATTACTTCTTCCGTACTTAATGGATTACCACCTATGTGGTAATTTGTGGGCACTTTGTTTTTTCCAAAGGGGATGACAATGCATTTTTTGGCATTTAGCTTTAGGCCATGGCTCTGGCACCAGTTATCCGTCTCTGAGAGACCCTTTTGGAGGATGCTAGTGTCAGCCAGAGAGTCGATTATGGCACCCAGTTTGCAGTCGTCTGCGAACTTTGTCAGCCATAGTCTACCCGTGTTAGCCTGTACCTCGGAGAAATATATACCAAACAAGAGAGATCCCAGGACTGAGCCTTGTGGGACACCACTTGTAACTGGTTTAGAGTCTGACAAGGCACCTGCAATTCTGACCATGTGGGTTCTATCCCTAAGCCAGTTTGCAACCCATCTTGTGACATAGGGGTTGATATTTAAGCTGGTGAGCTTATTTATGATGCCCGAGTGGGGTATTGTGTAGAAGGCTTTTGCAAGGTCCAGGTAGGCTATGTGGACAACCTTCCCTTCATCTATGGCTTTGGTAACAGTTTCAAAGAAGTCGACCAGGTTCAAGAGGCAAGATCTGCCCTTAAAGCCGAATTGGGTAGGATCCAGTGTCTGGAGGTTCCCAATGTCCTCGTTTATGATTTCCATGATGATGCGCTCCATAGCCTTGCAGACCAGGCTGTCAGGCTTATAGGGCGATAGTTTCCGGGATCCGATGACACCACCTTTGTGGAGCGGGACCACTGCTGCTGTACACCATTTCCTTTGGTACATATCCTGTAGTAAGGCTGAGATTGAACAGTGTCTAAGTGAGGGTTTAGTTCTTCTTGGAGCTCATGTAAGACACAGCCCGGGACACAGTCTGGTCCCACTGATGCTGTGTTTTTTTGCTTTGGAGAGGGCAGCTTTCACCTGTGCATCTGTGATCACAGGGAGGCTACATTCTGTTGGGATAGACATTTGCTCTTTTGGAGGGGAAGGGGGGGAGAAGTTTGCACAGAACCTTTCTGCCAGGATGTTGGCAATGTCTGTGGGTTCAGTGTATTTTTTGTCAATTTGCACTAACTCAGAGCATATCTGGAAGTTGCCTCCCAGGTTGCTGACATAACTAAAGAAGGCCTTGTGATTATCCTTAGTGTCTTGTGCAATTTTTCTTTCGAAATTTGCCTTAGATGGTTTTATGAGGGATCGTAGTTTCTTGCTAGTACTGATGACACCTTCCCTTTTTGGAATTTTGCTCTATCCTGTAGTAGCTTCCTCCTTCTGTTATATAGCTTATTTATGGCCAGGGTCCACCAAACAGGTCTCCTGCCTTTGGAGGAGTGAGAATTGGTTTTATATGGGATTCCTGTAGGTGTCCATAGAATGCGTTTGTAAAGGATTCTGCGTTTTGGGCCGTAGTTTCCACTGGCCCGGGGCCTTTGAAAGATTCCACCTCGATTTAAGTGTGAAGTTTGCTTTTGAGAAGTTCTTCACCGTAGTTTCCTTGGCTGGGGGTGAGGACGGGATATGGATTTCCAGTGAAATTAATTTATGGTCTGATCTTACCAATGAGGGGTATACCTCTGGTGTGGAACATAGAGACCCCATGGTGGTGATGACCAGGTCCAATATGTTCTCCCCTCTTGTGGGAGTGGTGACCAGTTGTTCCATAGCATTTGAGTTTATAAATTCTAGGAACCATTGGGCGAGGGTGTTTGGGCTTGAGTAGTTTTCCCAATCAATGTTTGGGTAGTTGAAGTCGCCCAATATAATGGTGTCTGGAGAGACCTTCATACTTTCTACTGTTCTCAGGAAAGCCTAGTGGGGTTTCTGTGTTAGGGAGGGTGGTCTGTAGCAGGCTACAAGCTGAAAGGCAGTTTTGCCCACTGTTAGTTGCACATGGATGGTCTCCGATGCTTCGTGCAGTGCCAGTAACCTGGAGATGTGGGTATCTTTGATGTATGTGGATACTCCCCCTCCTTTTGTGGTTCGGTCTGAGTTTTGTGGCTGAAAAGCATGGTATAAAGTATAACCTGGTAGTGCTGGGGTGCTTTTGGGAGTCCTGAACCAGGTTTCTGTTACTGCACAGATATCGATATTCTCCATACTGAGGAGAGTCTCGAGTGCGTGCAGCTTGAGGTTTAGACTTTCTGGCATTGAGCAGCATTACCCTTAGTTTTTTCTTTGTGTTGTCTATGGAGGTGGGTTTGTCTTGCCTAAAAATGGCACTACGGGGGAGGCAAGAGCCTTAGCCAGTATTCGAAAACCCAGGGGTGACAGGTGCAAGCCATCCCTTGCGAAGCAACGTGGCTCGTCAAGCATGTCATCCCAGGCTGACAGACACTGGATCCCCTTTGAATGACACCAATACTTTAGCCAACTGTTAAAGTGAATCATTTTGTCTTTATACTGTGGCATAATTTTTGGTGAGGGCAAGATGCTACTCAAGGGTCAGGGTCATACTGGCCTGGGCTACATGATCAGAGAGCTCCTCTATGTCTCTTTTCATGTAGTCCAGGGAGGTACGTCTCAGGTCATTCACACCAGCATGGACAATGACGGAGTCATATTTGTACTTGCTTTGGAGTGACCTGAGTGCATGTGTTATGTGAAGGATCCTGGCACCAGACAGGCAGCTTACAGTGACTTTCTTCTTATTCATTCAGTCTGGTGAGTGGGACGTCAGTGTGTCTGACAACAGAGTCTCCGATTACAAGTGTGTTTGGTGCGTTGTTTGGCCTTAAGGGCTATGACTGTGTGGCACACTGACTTTGGGAGTTATGTGTTACGTGGGTATTGTTGCATGGTGGGGGTTGCTTGGATGTCTGCTTTGGAGGTCTCTGCTGCTTAGGCAGATTTTTGTTTAGAACCTCCGAGTACGTTTTTGTTCATAGGTAGATACTAGGCTATCTGCCCTAGGGCATTTATAAGCCTAGCCAGAGTGTATTTGGCTTTCACCTCCCTATTAGATTAGCCTATTGTGCTTCTGTAAAGTAGGTCACAGAAGGTACCCTTTTTAAGATTAGTTTACTGTGCCTCTGTCTAGCAGGGACACAGGAGAGATCCCAGGGGTGAATTTGCGATTTCCCATCCACGCATCCAAATTTCGCTTGAAGAGGGTCAGCGAGGGGCTACGTCTAACGTGAAATGGGATTCTATTCCAGAGTGAGGAGAGCCTTTGGGAAATGAATCTGTCCCTCCAGCATGTCCTATTTATTTTTGTGCTGAGGTTTAGGCCCCTGGAGCGTGTAGCTCTAAGGGACTTGGATTTTTTGAGGTGGAGCATGTCCATTAATTCTGGGTTTGACATGGCTTTGTACATCAGGCATAGATCGCCTCTGAGTAGGCGGTAAGCAACTGAGTAGAGCTGGAGTTTCTTTAGTCGAGCTGCATAGGACATCTGTTTGTAGCCCATGATCCTCTTGGTGAGGTACTTTTGGGGTCTCTCCAGTTGCTGCAGGTGTCGGATAAGGTACATCCCAAAAGGGGCATTGTATTCAACTATGGGCCTGATGAGTGACGAGTAGAGGGGCACAATGACCTCTCTTGATCTAGATGCGAACCCTTTCGTGATAAGGTGGGCTATATAGAAGGTCTTTCTAACCACTTTGGCAACGTGATTATCAAAGGAGAGATTACTATCTACATTGGTCCCCAAATCTCTAATTACTTCTTCCGTACTTAATGGATTACCACCTATGTGGTAATTTGTGGGCACCTTGTTTTTCCCAAAGGGGAAACTTGTGTGTTTATGTGTTTGGTTTGCTGATGCGATGGGTCTATGTGAGACTGGATTTGTGGTGTGTGTGGTTACCTTTTCCTCCTGACCGGCTGGGCCGGTACTGGGTTGAGAGAGCTCAGCCTCCAGTTTGGCTATATAGTTGCATCTCTCACATATGTTTGAGCTTGTTGGGAAGAGGAGAGGGTGGTCTGTGTACATAAGGCAGTTGTAACATTGCCTCAAGATTCCCAGATTCACCAGTTAGACTGGGGAGTAGACCCGAAACTGGCCTTTGGGCATGCCTAAAAAGTATAGGGAACTACTTATTGACTGATCAGAAAGGACCAATAGTGAGCAAGTACTTAAAGGAGTATATGAGGGTGTAGTGCTTAACTTTATTAGTCTTTAACTGTAAGATTACTTATATGAGCAAGTGCCGGGCTTATAGAAAGAAAATAGAGTGCTTATTTTGAGATTTAGAGCAGTTCCAAGGGAAAAAGTGAAGAGCAAACTTTGTGGAGCCAGAAATAGTTTAAACTTGTTTAAGCGGTGCTGCGCTATGCGCAAAATCGCACAAAGCCGTGCTAAAGCGGGTTTTAAAGCAGGGGACTTGAAAGAGCTAGGAAATAGCCCAAAACGACCAATAAACAACTAGTTACTGGGCTGAGACCACTCCTCCAGGGACAGATAGGCTGCTCAAAGCTCCCCACTCTCACTGGTGAACAGAGAAGCTTCCTCCTATCCCAGTAAGGATATGAGCAACACAGGAACTTTTACTGAAGTCCGGAATACAGCAAAACTTTTAGTTATGTACTTACCATAACGATAGATGTATGTGATCCATCTCGCCTACATTCATTACTGATGGGCTCGGAGCAGAGAGTCGGCCTGACTCGGCCACTATAACTAGCACGAAGTCTCTCATTGGCTGGGCTAACCCTGTATCCCAGGATGCATCACGCCCAAACCCCCAGATCTAATTTGCCCCAATATTATCTTCCCACATACACCACACCACAAGGATATATATGTAAGAGGAGAGAAAAAATAATATCCTCAGAGGAATCAGAATACAAGTTTCCTCCAAGTCTAACAGGCAGGGGGAAGGAGGGCGGGTACGTAAGAATGTAGGCGAGATGGATCACATACATCTATCGTTATGGTAAGTACATAACTAAAAGATGTAATGTGATCCTATCTCGCCTACATTCATTACTGACGGGACAGCGTCCCTAGCACCTAAATCCCAGGAGACTCACTGGAAAACACTCCTGAGTACTGTGGAACCAAAGGAAGCCCGACCTCTAGAGGCCACGTCCAGTTTGTAATGAGAAATAAAGGTATATGGAGAAGTCCAAGTAGCCGCTGCACATATCTCGTCTATGGATAGTCTAGCATGAAAGGCCACTGAAGTTGACATAGCCCTGGTAGAATGCACCTTAACTGGAAAGGGAAGATCCCTAATGCAAATCTCTTCCATTTACTAGAGTATATTTTCCTAGTAGAAGACTTGTGGGAGGAAGACAGAATATGTACTACTTCCGGGGTAAAGATATGCTGTCTGACTAAGGTCAGAAGTGGAGAAGCCAGTCAGCGAGCTTGAGAGTTCGTAGGGATGGATGGGGCTGTCCTGACTGATGAGTCAATAGGTCTGGAGCTGGGTCCAGAATCCAAGGACCATCCACCACATACTTTTGAAGGAAGGGGAGCCAAACTTGACGGGGCCAGTGTGGTGTGATCAAAATCATCTTGCTTCCCAAGCAGGTAGCCTTCTGAATCACTCTTGGTAGAAGAGGGACTGGCGGGAAGGCATAGAGCAGACCGGAGGGCCAATTGTGGACTAGAGCATCCCTGGGTGACTTCCCCCTATGGGGGGATCAGAGTGAAAAAATTGCTGCACTTCGCATTCAGGGGGCTGGCAAAGAGGTCGCAGCAGGGAAGGCCCCTCCTGGAGAAGATCTGAGCAGCCACTCGATCGTTCAGGGACCACTCGTGAGGCATCAGAATAGCTCTGCTCAGCCTGTCTGCTATCACACTGGACTTCCCCGGAATGTGCGTTGCCACTAGAAAGTGCTGGGAAGCGATCCCAATTCCACACCCTCATGGCCTCCCTGCAAAGGGGGTAGGACTTGGTTCCTCCCTGCTTGTTCAGATACCAGACAACAGACATATTGTTGGAAAGAATCGCAATAGTTCCCCTGGGAAGAGAGCTGTGAAGTGCCTGCAACGCTAGAAGCACCGCTCTCATCTCCAGAACACTGATGTGCAAGTGAACCTCGTGGTCTTGCCACGTACCTTGGACCATCTCGCCCAGATAATGCCCCACCCTATCTGGGAGGCATCCGTGGTTACTGTGGCAATAGGGAACAGGGGGCTCAAGGGTCTCCCTTGATTCAGGTTGGACGAGAGAAGCCACCAACGCAGATCCTGCCGGCATCTCTCCGTGATGAGAATCGGATGGGACAAGGGACGTTCCTGATATGACCACTGGGCCGAAAGGAGCCACTGAAGTATTCGCATGTGTAACCTGGCTAGCGGAACTAGAAGAATGGTAGCCGCCATTGATCCCAACAACTGTAGAACTATCTTGGCTTGGGCTTTTTCCCGGGGTAGTAAAGCCAGAACTTGGGCCTGTAACACTTTTATTCTCTCTGCCGGTAGGAAAGCTCGCATTTCTACAGAGTCTAGCTCTGTGCCGATAAAGGCAACATGCTGTGATGGCAGCAATACAGATTTTGCCCAGTTGAATGAAATCCCTAGAAGATGGCCCAGTTTGACAGTAGCTCTCGTGGCTTGAACAAGTAGATGCCTGGTGGGGGCGGTGAGGAGCCAGTCGTCTAGATAAGGAAACATCTGGAATCCTAGACGTCTCAGGTGAGCTGTCACCACTGACAGACACTTGGTGAACACCCTGGGGGCTGTGGTGAGACCAAAGGGCAGGGCCCGGAATTGAAAATGACTGGCTCCCAGCCGGAAGTGTAAATGATTCCTGGAAGCCTTGTTTATCTTGATGTGATCATAGGCATCCTTGAGATCGATGGAGCACATCCATACTCCTTTTTTCAGCAATGGGAAAATGGATTGCAACGTGACCATTCGGAACTTGGACTTCTTTACAAAGCAGTTTAAGCGGCTGAGATCCAGAATGGGTTTCAAGTCCCCTGTTCTTTTTGGCACCAAAAATAACCTTGAGTAAGTTCCTAATCCGATCTGGTCTGCGGGGACTGGTTGGATGACTCCTTTTCTAGCAGTTTTGAGACCTCTATTTCTGCCTGATCCCGTTGACTGGGTGGAACGTCCGTGATTTTCCTTGATGGCGGGGACGACGACGAATAAAGGGAATGGTGTAACCTCCGGTGATGATATGAAGCACCCATCGATCCTGAGTGATGGACTCCCAGGCCTGAAGATGCTCCAAAAAACGACCCCCAGACTGGCTCCGGAGACGCACAGTCGGTTAATCCCTCAGGGACATTGGTAGGAGGAACCAGAAAAGGACTCGTGGTCTCCTGTATTGCGGGGGTCTATACCGCCTCTAGGGAGACGCCTTCTATTAAAATTCCCCCCTCCTCTGCCCCTGGAGGGGGGGGGGGTCACTTTGATGGGCAGGGAATACTTTTGAGACTTTCTGAACCACATTTTCTCTCTCCCCTCTGAGCCTTGGGATAAGGTCTAGTGGGAAGCAAAAGACGGGCCCCAACGGCAGACAAAGTCTTACCCTCCTGCTCACATCTAGTGAGGGTGTCTTTCACTTTGGGTCCAAAAAGGGAGGACCCGTCGAATGGGGCGTCCGTGAAAGAAGACTTGAAAGCCTCCACAAAATGACACAAGCGCATCCAAGCTTGCCTCCTGAGGGCTACGCCCGAACTCACTGCTCTACCCGCCCCCTCGGCTGCATAAGATATGAGCCTCATGGACGAGATGACGATGGAAAAAAGGGTAGACAGCTGGGCGTTAACAGACTGGGCCAACGCCTCCAGCAAGTTACCCGACAGGTTATCTCCCAACTCCTTTATGAGATCCCTTTGGAGCTGCGTTAAATGACACAAGTAATTCAGCGACTGCAAGGTAAAGGTCGCTGAAGACAGGGTACGCTTCCCATACCTATCCATACTCCTAGACTCCTTATTAGGAGGATGGATGGAAGTAGAAGCCTCTGCCACGTCCTGCTGAGTGGCAGATGCCACCACCATAGCATCCACAGGTACTCCCTTGGTCAAAAATTCTTTTCCAGGAGGCGCAGATAAGAACTTATTGGGGCGGCTAGGAACTGGCTCCATAGAGTTAGGGTGTTCCCACACCCTTCGACAAATAAGATCCAATAATTAATCGAAGGGTGGAGACACCCAGGAGGCGGAAGGCTGGGCTCCGAAGCCCTTGAGGAAAACTGACTCCTCCTCAGAAGGGTTTTTGGATGGCCAGTCGCCCTGCTGTCTCAAGATTTCCAGGATATCTGAGAACGAGACAACATCAGAGGATGACTCCGGGGACCCTTCTGCATCATTGATGCCGGTGTCCGAGGTGACAGACTCATCTGGGGAGTCTACGTGCTTCCTCTTACACAACGTCTTCCTGGGAGGCTCCTCAGGCATGGACTCTGAAGGGCCCTCAGAAAGCAGGGGACCACACATGGAGGTATCCTCAGGCCTAGGAGCCCCACTGTCCAGAGATAGGGGGGCACCAGAAGCTCTAGTCACAGCGTCTGGGAAAAGAGTTGCCGATTCAGGTGAAGTCGCTATGGACTTGGCCAGCGCGCTTCTCATAGCCTCAAAGGCAGGTCCACCAGAATTGGACGAGAAACCCGCCTCAGAGACCATGATCAGAGTCGGGGTACCCCTAGCCGAAGCACCGAGGGGGAGACTCGGAGCCGAAGCCTGAAGCCCCGATGTATCCCCCTCGGGTTCGACTGAGGACATCAGAGTACCGAAACTTGTAGAAGGGAACCGAGGTCAGATCCGAAAGACTAGCAGGAGGTTTCGGAGCCGACCCAAGGACTTCACTCGATTCGGCAGACTCCGGCTCTGATGACACCAAGGTTGTCGGAGGAGGAAGAAACGGAACCGATACAGTGGCTGGCTCCGGAGCAGACTGGGCTGGAGCCGAAAATAATTTAGTTAACACTGTTGACTGGAGGAGCCTCTAGACCACCCTATCCACATCCAAATCAGACAGCCTGGAGGACTTGGAGGAGACAGAAGGGGGTCGAGAAACCTTCTCTGTCGGAACCGAGACAAGACTGGGGGAATGGCTCCGAATCGGCTCCAAAAGGATCGGAGCCGAAGCAGGCTCGAGAACCACCTCAACCTCCTTCGGCACCAACGACCGTGGAGTCGAAGAAACCGACCTCAGAGATCAGTGGAGCAGAGGAAGGAGACATAGCCTTGGACAGTACCTCCTGCGGCTCCGAGACCAGTGAAGCCGAGGAAGGAGATATAGCTTTTAACCTTTTCTCCGGAGGCTCCGAAGAACTAGCCGGAGACTTCATTTTTGTCTTGGACCTGGATTTCTCTGAGGGGGAAGAAGACGATAAAGTTTCCTCAAAGGAGGGTTTAATCAAACCCTTAAGGATAAGTTTATTTTTTCTCTCCTGTAAAACCCTGGAAGAGAAGGCATGACAAACACTGCAGGATTCCTGCAAGTGTATGACACCAGGACAATAAACACAGATGGCGTGGCCATCAGTCAACGACATTTTATATGCACATTTGGCGCATTTTTTTAAGTTAGATGGCTTATGTTCTTTTTGTTCCTTGCCAGACATAAGGAAAAACAACCGCACACTCAGCAACACAAGGAGGGAGGGTGGAAAGGGCTCTAACATAAACGCTGAACACTAAGACACAAAAATGCCTGACACTAAGACACAAGATAGGGCAAAGGCCCTCTAACTTAAATGGGCCTAGCCCGCCAAACAGAAGGATTACCACACAACCACCAACAAAAAGGCCGCAATCAGTCACAAAAAATGGAAACAGACAACGTAGCTATTAAAATAGCTTTTTGGTATAATAACTCGATCAAACAGCTATAAGTTCAAAAAAGAGAGGGTACTTAGCCACAGCCAAGTCAAGACCACGTTGTTACTCTAGGAGCGGCAAACGAGATCTGGGGGTTTGGGCGTGATGCATCCTGGGATACAGGGTTAGCCCAGCCAATGAGAGACTTCGTGCTAGTTATAGTGGCAGAGTCGGAGCCAACTCTCGGCTCCGAGCCAGTCAGTAATGAATGTAGGCGAGATAGGATCACATTACATCCTGAATTCAAGACTATTTTAGCACAGTAATGGCAGGAAACAAAGATATATTTTTTTTGTTTTTTTTTTTTTTTAGGACAGTATCAGAGGCAGAAAAACACAGTAAACACTTTGCACAGGCTAGCGCACTTGAGTGGGCAGCCTTAACAGTTAAATCAAACAACAAACAATGGCTAAAAAGTGCAGGTAAGCAATAAATGCAATAACAAGCTTATTTAGGTATTAAAGCAGTCAGAAACTCGCTTTTAGGCGAGGAAAATGCAGTCGCTAATGTAAAGGTAGCAAAGAAATACTTAATCAGGTAGCAGTCACTCTTTCGTCTCTCTGCTGCTAGCATCGGTCTGCAGGACCACGAGGAGCTTGGCTGAGTCGGAACAAGCACAAAAACCGCACTAAAGCGGGTTTTAAAGCAGGAGACTTGAAAGAGCTAGGAAATAGCCCAAAACGGCCAATAAACAACTAGTTACTGGGCTGAGACCACTCCTCCAGGGACAGATAGGCTGCTCAAAGCTCCCCACTCTCACTGGTGAACAGAGAAGCTTCCTCCTATCCAAGTAAGGATATGGGCAACAAAGGAACTTTTACTGAAGTCCGGAATACAGCAAAACCTGAATTCGGAACTATTCTAGCACAGCAAAGGCGGGAAACAAAGATTTTTTTTTTTGTTTTTTTTTTTTTTTAGGACAGTATCAGAGGCAGAAAAACACAGTAAATGCTAAAAGAGAGGAAAAGGCCAGAGAGGAAAATGGTTAGTCTCCAAAAAAAAATGCAAGTCACTCGGACGGGATAGGGAAGGTAGAAGAACGAAGTACAGGTACTAATAACAAGTTAGAAGACAAAAAGGAAATTTTTTATCAAAAATATAGCAAATAGAAAATACACTTAGCCTGAGCCAGTATCCGCAATCTTGAGGCTGCAAGCGGCAAATGAGATCTGGGTAACTACCGCTAGGCATGCTTGGATAGGGTCTAGCCTAGAGCCAGTAAAAGCTCTCGAGCTATAGTATATGGCTGAGTTGGAGCAGAGGATCGGCTCTGAACCCAAACAGCAAGAACGAAGGCAAGATATGGACAACATAACATCATGCCATTTTTGCTTCAAACATACTCGTTTTGCTTTTATGGTAATATTTTCATCAAATATCTTAATCTTAAACATTTCCCTTAGTTAATAAACCTTTTGTGCCTCTTGCTTGTTTAATAATGTAGTTTGTGCACTTGTAATGCTCAATTTCATCTTTTTTTTATATAAAATAAGCAGTTTGTGCAAATTCTCATTACCTTTAATTCTTTTCTGGCTCTTTTTTGTGTGCTCGTTTCTCTTAGTTTACGTTCACTGTTAACTCTGCAACTCATGGCTCAGAATAGCAATCTCTAGAATCCTGGTTCTGACACCATGTCGCTCTCCTACTTTGGATACAATAGAAGAGTCTTTGTGGGTTCAATTCAAGCACCTTTATTATATACGAGCATATCATGACAGAGGTTTACTGACTAACTTGTACACAAACTACTGCAATCATACATGCTCGCTCTCTGGCTGCACTTTCAAAATGACACTGGGAACAGCACGTGCCCAGTATTTATATGCGCATGTTCAGTCCTTGATATGCTTCTTAAAGATACAGCACATACACTCCAATCTGCAGAAACCCTCTGAATCCAGCAGTCTCAGGTGAGCTACTACCACTGCCATACACTTGATATAAACCCTAAGGGCTGTGTTGAGAACGAAGTGCAGTGCTTTCAACTGATACTGACTGGCTCCCAACCAAAAGCGCATGATGTGATAGTACGTGTCCTAATGATCAACTGAGCACCTCCAATTGTCCTTGCACAACAATGGCAAGATGGACTGAACCATGACTATTCGAAATTTTGACTTCTTCACAAACTGGAACAGACTGCTTAAATCTAAAACTGGCCTCAGGTTCCGTCTTCTTTGGAATTAAAAAGAACCTTGAGTAAGCTCTGAATCCTCTCTGGTCTGCTGGGACCTCTTGGACGAATTTTGTACAGCTTCTGACTCTCTTGAGCTACATCTCTCCAAGTGGGATGTTTGGAAGCTTTTTCTTTTGGCTGGGGGGGGGGGGATCTGGAGAAATGGTATTGAAATAACCCCCGGATATTATTTTTATTACACAAAGAATCACAGAAACCCTGGTTTTGCGGGCCTCGTCTGTCAAGAGGATGGAGTCTTCCATTCAAACTCCCCCCTCTGCCCCAAAGGAGTTGTCCCCGCGCAAGTCCTGGAAAGAATCCTGGAATTTCCAAAAAGTACAGTTGTGTACCTACCATAAATGTAGATGTTGAGTGTATTCACTGTTGCAGTCATTACAATTGGGTTACCCTGCTGACAGGCTACCCGCAGTCAACCCAAGTTCCAAAGTCTGGGTCCGGCATCGGTTGCTGTCGCCTCCTCCCTGATGTCAGTGCGCCAGGGGTATAAAAGATGCAGCAGACGCCATTTTCTTCAGTTTTTCTTGCCCCAGATGTCAGGTGCCCCTAAAAAGGTAGGCTAAAGTATGCCAATAAGCATGCATACACAAAAAAAAGCAACTTTTCCTTCATCTACAAGCAAATACACCACATAGGTTGCATAGAATAGAGAAGTACAGGTAAGTCCCAGCAACGAAAAGGGGGATGGTGGGTAACCCGGACTGCAACAGTGAATACACTCAAACATCTACATTTATGGTAGGTACACAACTGTACTATGTTCATCATGTTTCACTGTTGCAGTCATTACAATTGGGTTGAATCCCAAAGCTAAGGTTGAGAGGCTGGCTAAAGAGGATTAGGAGAGGCTATCAGACCCTGCAGAACTGCAGTGGCAAAGCCTGCCCTGGATTTAGAGTAGAGAGGTAAGTGATAGTGCTTTGTAAAAGTAAGCACTGAACTCCAATTTGCAGCCTCTAAGATCTGACCTTGAGAAGTACCTTGGGGAGGAGAGGCAGAGGAGGAAAGGCATATACTGACAGGTTTTTCCAGCTGAAAGATAGAGCATCCACTTTCCATGCTTGCTTGTGATAAGTCCTTGTGCGGAATCTTTGTAATTGGCAGTTGTGAGGGGAGGCAAATAGGTCTATGTCCAGGCATCCCCAGTTCCTTGTTACCATGCTGAAGACTTGTGGATCCAATTTCCACTCGTGGGGATCCATTAAGTTTCTGCTTAGTTCGTCTGCCAGAGTATTTACCCTTCCCGGCAAGAATTGTGCTTGCAGATGTACTTGGTAAGTCAGTACTGTGTCCCACAAGTTCATGGCTAGTCTGCAGAGTGGATAGGAATGCGTGCCTCCCTGCTTGTTTATGTACCACATGACAGTAGTATTGTCCGTCTTTTATCAGTAGTTGGCCTGGATGAAGTAGATCCTTGAAGGTTGTCAGGGCATTCTGAACAGCTAACATCTCTTTTTGACTGGTATGTAGATGAATTTGACTTGTGGACCATGTGCCCTGAATACATCTTCCTGCCACATGGGCCCCCCAGGCATAATCTGATGCATCTGTTGTGAATGTCTGCCTGGCTGTGGGTAAGTAGAATGGCTGTCCGTGTTGAGGTGCCAGGCTCTTGCTCACCATCGAAACTCCTGTTGCAGGCAGGGAATGAGGGTAATTATAGTTTCCAGGCTGTGGTAATGTCGAGTCCAAACACTTTTGAGATACCATTGAAGTTTCCTCATATGCAGTCTTGCATATGGAATTAGCAGTATGCAGGATGCCATGAAGCCCAAAGCCTGCAGAATTTTTCTTGCAGAGAACTGGGTCTTTGTTGCCAACATTTTGAAGTAAGAAGTCAGTTGTCTGTGTTTGGCATGAGATAAGCCATCTGGGCAGTTTTATTTAAGCTTGCATCCAGGAATATTATCTCTTGAGCGGGTACGAGCTTTGATTCCTTTTTGTTTACTGTGTATCCTAGACCTGTTAGTAATCTTTTTACAAACGCCAGATGCTGTAGTAGGATGTCCTTGTTCTCTGCTTGAATAAGGCAGTCGTCCAAGTAAGGATATATTTGTATTCCTCTTTGTCTGCAAAATGCAATTACTGGTGCCAGGCATTTTGTGAAGATCCTGGGTGCAGTAGATAAGCCAAAGGACAGTGCAGAGAATTGGTAATGCGTTGAGCCAGCTATAAATCTGAGGGACCTTCTGCATGATTGTCTGATTGGGACATGCAGGTATGCCCCTTTTAGGTCTATAGTCACAAGCCAAGCCTTCTTGCCCAGCATGGGCAGAAGCTGCTGCAGAGTTAACATTTTGAATTTTGGAATATCTGTGTTTAGGATAGACAGGTCCAGTATTGGTCTCCAGGTTTTGTCCTTTCTGGGTACCAAGAATAGCCGTGAGTAAAATCCTTGTCCCTGCTCTTGCTGTGGTACTTGCTGAATGGCTCTCATGTCCATGAGGGATGAAACTTGCTTTTGTGTCTCTGCCAACTGATTGTGTGGCAGGTCTGGCATACCATTTGGCCTTGGCAGGGTGTGAAAGTGGAACCTGTAGCCTTGAGATACGATATTCAAGACCCATTTGTCCTGGGTGATCATGTGCCAATTTTGTGAAAAAAGTGCTAGTTTTCCCCCCAAAGGAGCTGCCAGAAGATAAGTGCTTGGTGCTGGCAGGGGAAGTCATTGAGACTGTTTCCTGTATGGCTGTGATTTTTCCTCTCCGCTTTTGGAGGTAGAAGCACCCCATTGTTTAGGCCTGCATGAGCCTTGGGGCTGTGATCTGCCTCTGGGGTGTCTGTATCTGCCTCTTTGTGGCCTGTCTGACACTGGAAAGGACCAATTCTTTGTAGGCCAGTTCCTGCAAAATCTGGGAGGCTGTACCTGTAAGAAATCCTTCACTGTTTGCATAGATTTAGCTTTGTCCTCCATTTTCTTCAACACCTCTTCTGCTTTAACACCAAACAAGGAATCGTGTTGCAATGGAGCATCTAAAAGCTTTGCTTTAACATGATCAGGCAGATTCTGTTCTTTTAACCAAGCTCGTCTCCTAATGACAGAACCTGTAACTGCGGCCTTACAGGAGGCCTCTAAAGAATCAAAACCACATTGCAAAGTATGCTTTCCCACTTCTTCAGCTGCATGCAATACATCCTGCATTTCTTTGTTTTCTGCACATTCTGAATTTGTCAACATTTTCTGTTTAAGCTGTGACATAAGATATTGCTGATATTTAAGCATATGAAACTGACAATTTAAAGCTCTTACAGCCAAGGTAGCAGAAGTATAAATCTTTTTCCCCCATCTGTCCAGGGCCCTTGAATCCCTATCAGAGGGGATAGGGTTTTTTGCAGTGGAAGCCTTGACCCCCCTTGGGACCCTGAGAAATAGTTTCTGGGTCAGCAGCAGGTTTTTTGTAAAGAAATTTATGAGAATCAGGAACCCTGTAGTATCTGTCTGGCTTAACAGGAGCTGGTGGTAAAGAGTCAGGAGATAGACCGGACTGAGAATACATCATCTACAATGTTTAAAACAGGAGGAATAGCCAGGGGCCTGTGCTGGGGTAATAAAAGGAAGTCTCTCAGCCTTTTCTTGGATTCTGAGTAATCCTGGCTCTCCCAAAGGAAATGCTCCCTCATAGTATGCAGGGTCTCACCAAAAGAATAATCCTCAGGAGGAGAGACTGAAAGGTTAGATTCTTCAGCATCGGAATCCTCATAGGGAGAAAGGGAATATTCCTGTTCAGAAGAGGAATCGGAAGAAATGGAAACCTGATCTGAAGATTCATATTCTATATCCTGCCTAGGCCTCTTATCAGGAGGGGGATGGGAACCCCTGATCAAAGTAATTAGGTCTTCGGCCATTTTAAGCATCTGTTTTTTAGGCATGGAGGCCTGTGCAGGAGAATGCTGTACTTGTTTCTTTGTCTTTAGAGCTGTTTTAGTCTTTGAAGCTGAAGATGGCTTTACATATAACTGTGTAGGCCTGAAAACACCTTCAGAAGCCAATGCCTGCTCAGCGGCTCCGGACCCATCTGAGGGAATAATTTCCGAGTGTCCAATACCTTGAGTTTCCTGAGGCCTAGTCGGCTCCACATGGGAGTCAGAAGCGGCCTGTGGCTCTGAGGTAGCGGGCGTCAGGGGCTGCGAAAGCACCTCACTGACAACTGGTGAACCAGCGACAGGGCCCAACGGAAGCCTCATCGGTTATAGACCTCGGATGCCTGTCCTTTTCTTTTTCTTTGCGCTTTTTATAAACTCCGGTAGTCGGCTGATCCGATGGCATTATATAATTGAATCTTCTGCCAAAGTAATAAAATGCAAAATCGTACCGACGCTTAATAGTGCATTGGTTAAATCTAGCACAAAACCGACAACTAGCAACGTCGTGGTCAGGGCCTAGGCAAGGAATACAGTAAGAATGAAAATCCTTATGAGGTATTTGCTTCCCACAAGAAATACAATTATTAACTTTTTCTGACATCGGTCTGGAGCAAGAAAAAAGTTTCCCCAACGGGGTACTTAGCTTTAATGAAGACTTCGGATCTGAAATTCAAATGTGAAAATCTCAGGAGTCGGCCGACCGGCACTTGCGAACTGCTTTTGCTTCGGGCACCGCGCAGCAAGAAAGACTGAAGAAAATGGCGTTGGCTGCATCTTTTATACCCCTGGCGCACTGACATCAAGGAGAAGGCGACAGCAACAGACGCCGGACCCAGACTTTGGAACTCGGGCCGACTGCAGGTAGCCTGCCAGCAGGATAACCCAATTGTAATGACTGCAACAGTGAAACACGAACATCCACATTTTCTTGCCTCCTTTGATTCCAGGAAAAAGATCATTGAGGGGTAGAAAAGAGAATCCCTATGGCAGACAGGGTCTTTCCTTCTCTGTTCTTGTGGGAGAATGTTTATTTAACAGAAGGGCCAAATAAAGACGTTTCATTAAAAGGAGCATTGATGAAAGAAGACTTGAAAGGCTCTGCAAAGTCACACAGCTGTATCCACACATTTCACCATATGGCAATGCTTGATAGCAGCCGGTGAGCTACCCAGTGCAACATGGGATATTAACCTCATGGACAGATTAGAAATGGATAATAGAGTAACCAGTTGTGAGGACGATCTTTTATAGTCCTGCAGACATGGACTCAAAGATTTGGACAGCTCCTTGGTCAAACTCCTCTGCAGCCTTGAAAAGTGTGCTAAATAATTCAGGGACCACAAACCAAAACACGCTGAATCAAATATGTAATTTCCAATCTGTTCAACACCTTCGACTCCCTATTAGGGGAATGAGGAGCTCTCTTCAGCTTACTCTTTTTTTGTGGCTGCCACCGCAACCATAGCATCAACAGGGATTTCATTGCTCCAATGGGGTCGGTCATTCAGTGGTGCCAAAATGTTGTCTGGACGATGAGGAACTGGTTTGACAGTCAGGTTCCTTCCAGGTCAGGCAAGAAACTAGGTCAATAAGTACATCAGCCGGGGAGAGTAACCCAAAATTCAGATGGGCTAGAACCAAAAGCTTCCAGAAGTATTGACTCCTCTGGGGAGGGAGTATCTGAGGACCATCCACCTTTCTGCTTAGGAATCTCTAGGAGGTTTCCAAATGAGACGTCATCTAGTGGAGATCTGAAGGACTCTTCTTCAAAGGCAGCATCCTCTGTGAGAGATTCCATATGGGAATCTATGTGCCTTCTTTTGCATGTTTCTAACAGGAAGCCTTTTTAGTGGGATTCTCTGGGGAGGTATTCAAAGAGAGGGTAAGTTCCTCTAAGGAAACTGGATACTAGTTTGCACTAGCTGTCCCTATGGAGTGGGTATGATGGGAACAGAGCTTGGACCCACTGGGATAACAGGAGTAGGATCCAAGGAAGAACCAGAAGTCGGATCTCTTGGAAAATAGAAAACCCTCTCCACTGCCTCAAAGGCAGACTGACTGGGAGAAGCCATGTCCAGCCACCCCAGAGGTGAAACTTCCAAAACAGCCAATCCTCAACCCTGTCTTGATCCATGCCTTGAGGAGAGAGCCAGACCACATCTATATAGCGCTGAGGGGCAAGGACAGCTCCAATAACAATGGAGTAGATCCCAGCTCCGAAGATCCGATGCCAATGCTTCGGCTCTGTGACTTATTCCAATCCAAGGGGACAGGAGCAGAACCAGTCAGGGAAATGGTCAGAGTCTAAGACCTAACCAGCTCTGACACCGACCGACTCTCTCTGGACTCTTGGATCAGAGGGCTCCAAAGTCATGGGACAGAATCAGTGAAGGAGATATTATATGGGAAGTGGAAGGGAGGCTCACAGATCTAATGGGAGATGGAGCCGGAATAACTCCCACCTGAATCTGGGCTCTAAAGAACTTCCTTATTATCCTATCCACTTCAGCACTGGAAAGACTTCTGGATGACGTAACAGAAGAGGTAATGGACTGTGGCTGACAGCGTTTCCATGGTTTGGCTTGAAAAAGGATGGAATGGAGTTTAGGAGACACTGGATTGATCACAAACTCGGGTGAGTGAGTCCTAGGAGACTTTGAAAGACTAGTGGTCAGTTCCGAACACTGTTTCGGAGATTTACTTGTTACAATAATCCAAGGGTTTAGGACCTGAAGGTTTCTTTTTTGGATCTGAACAAGCAGGATCTTAGTCTTCTGAGGAGGATATGAAGTCACAGAGGTAGCACCTTCAGAGATCGAGGAGAGGATCTCTTTCTAAGCTCTGACAGAGCTTTAGAAGGTTTTCTGGGGGGCATCATCCCTGGAGGAAGAAGAAGGGGTAAGCAATCCTTTATGAAGCAACTTGTTCCTCCAATCTGCAACTGCCCTAGAATTAAAGACAGCACAGATAGCACAATTTTTATTGAGGTGTGCTGCTCCTAGGCAATAAATGCACTTCCTGTGGGCATGACAATTTGAGATTTTGAAGTGCATTTTTTTTAAATCTGTTGGTTTCTCAGTCTTAACTACTAACTAAAAAGAAAAGGAAAGGAAAGAAAAAAAAATTTACAGCAACTGCAAACAATGGTAGGAGAAGTACCCCAAAACTGGCAGGAATTAAGTCAAAAAGTAAAGAAAACTGGTACCAACAATGATACAAAACAAGGACAGCTAAAAAGGAGTAGTTGAATAAGGG
This sequence comes from Protopterus annectens, assembly GCF_019279795.1. Taxonomy (NCBI): domain Eukaryota; kingdom Metazoa; phylum Chordata; order Ceratodontiformes; family Protopteridae; genus Protopterus; species Protopterus annectens. The sequence continues at coordinate 868,256,168 of NC_056730.1, read as the reverse complement.
CAAACATGTAGAAACTCCGAAAAATTAGACAGACGAACAGGGAAGATGTAGAGAAAGTCTTAGAATAAGATATCCTAAATAAAAACTACTCAAATGCTCGTACAATTGAAAAAGGGCTTAGAGAGAGGAAAAGTACAGTTGTGTACCTACCATAAATGTAGATGTTCGAGTGTATTCACTGTTGCAGTCATTACTCTTGGATTATCCTGCTGGCAGGCTACCCACAGCCAGCCAGAATTCCAAAGTCTAGGTCCGCCGTCGGTTGCTGTCGCTTCCTCCCTGACGTCAGTGCGCCAGGGGTATAAAAGATGCAGCCGACGCCATTTTCTTCAGTTTTTCTTGCCCCAGATGTCAGGTGCCCAAAATAGGTAGGCTGAAAAATATAACAATAAGAAATGCATACACAAAAATAACATGTCCTTCATCTACAAGCAAATACACCAACAAGGTTGTATAGGATAGAGAAGTGCAGATGAGTCCCAGCAAGGAGAAGGGGGATGGTGGGTGGGTAACCTGGACTGCAACAGTGAATTCACTCAAACATCTACATTTATGGTAGGTATACAACTGTACTATGTTCATAGTGTTTCACTGTTGCAGTCATTACTCTTGGGTTGAATCCCAAAGCTGAGGAAGGGTGGCTGGGCTAAATAGGATTAGGAGAGGCTATGAGGCCCTGCAGAACTGCAGTGGTGAAACCTGCTCTGGACTTTAGAGTAGAGAGGCAAGTGGTAGTGCTTTGTAAAGGTGTGCACTGAACTCCAAGTTGCAGCCTCTAAGATTTCTTTGGTTGGTACTCCCCTGAGAAAGGCTGCTGAAGTGGCTGCTGCTCTGGTGGAATGAGGCCTAATGCCCCTAGGCACTGATTTGCCATGTTAAGAATAGCAGAAAAGGATGCAATGGCCTATCCATTTAGAAATGGTCTGTTTTGAGATGGCCTTTCCTTGTGATCCTGCAGCATATGACACTAAAAGTTGTTCAGTCTTTCTGAAAGCTTTAGTTCCGTCCAAGTAGAAACGTAACTGCCTGTGCATGCCCAAAGAATGCAGAATTTTCTCACCCTTGTTCTGTGGATTTGCGTAAAAGGTAGGCAAGTGAATGGTTTGATTGAGGGCCACACTGGACACCACCTTAGGCATAAATGTAGGGTTTGTCCTCAGAGAAACCCTGTCTGGATGAAAAATGATGAAAGGTTCCACAGCCATGAGTGCTTGTAACTCCGAGACCTAACTTGCAGAGGTAATGGCTAGGAGCAGAGCTGTTTTCCAGGATAGGAATTTAATATCCGCTGTTGATGCTGGCTCGGAAGGAGGCAGTGTGAGTTTTTCCAAAACAAAATTGAGGTCCCAGGCCGGAATTGGTGATCTCCTTGGAGGCCTAATGTTTTTGGCCCCTCTGAGGTACTGTCTTATTTAAAGGATGAGAGAAGATAGGTGGTTCTGTATTGTAATGTGCAGAAATGGCAGAGGCATGAATCTTAATGGATGAGAAAGAAAGGCCCTTGTTCAGCATCGCAGTCAGGCATTGTAAAATCTGAGGAATGTTTGGTACAGACGTGTCAATGCCCTGTTCCTGGTTCCAAGCACAGAATCTCTTCCATTTTTCTGCATAAGATTTTCTGGTACTGGGCCTCCAAGATAACATCCATAACAGCTTTTGAAAGAGGAGTGTTCAGAATGGCTACATTATCCGCCATGCTGCCAGATTTAAGGTCCTGAGTTGACTGTGCAGGATCTGATTGTTTTGTTGGGTCAGCAAGTGAGAAGTTTGAGGCAATACCCATGCTGGACCTTGAGACAAGCTCTTTAGGATTGGGCACCAGTGCTGGCGTGGCCAGTCTGGTGCAATCAGAATCATTTTTGGCTTCTCTTGTCTGAACTTTTGGAGTACTCTGGGAAGGAGAGGTAGTGGGGGAAAGGCATATACTGTTAGATTTTTCCAGCTGAATGATAGGGCGTCCACTTTCCATGCCTGTTTGTGGTAAATCCTTGTGCAAAATTTCTGCAATTGACAGTTGTGGGGGAAGGCAAATAGGTCTATGTCTGGACAACCCCATTTCCTTATTATCATGCTGAAGACTTGTGGATCCAGTTTCCATTCATGGGGATCCATAAGGTTTCTGCTTAGTTCGTCTGCCAGAGTATTTGTTTTTCCTGGCAGGAATTGTGCTTGCAGGTGAACTTGAAAAGCCAATGCTGTGTCCCATAAGGTCATTGCTTGTCTGCAGAGGGGCTAGGAATGAGTACCTCCCTGTTTGTTTATGTACCACATGACCATAGTGCTGTCTGTCTTTATCAGTAATTGTCCTGGATGAAGCAGGTCCTTGAAAGCTGTCAGGGCATTTTGAACGGCTAGCATCTATTTTTGATTGATGTGAAGATGCATCTGGTTTGCAGGCCATGTGCCCTGAATACATTTTCCTGCCATATGGCCCCCCCCAGGCATAATCTGATGCATCCGTTGTCAGTGTCTGTCTGGCTGTGGGTAAACTGAATGGCAGACCCTTGTTGTGGTGACAGGCTTCTGCCCACCATCGAAATTCCTGTTGTAGGCAGGGAATGAGTGCAATTACTGTCTCCAGGCTGTGGCAATGCTTAGTCCAAACACTTTTCAGATACCATTGTAGTTTCCTCATATGCAGTCTTGGCATATGAAATTAGTAGGATGCAGGATGCCATGAAACCCAAGGCCTGCAGGATTTTCCTTGCAGATAAGTGGGCTTTTGTTGCCAATTTGTTGAAGTAAGTAGTCAGTTGTTTTTGCTTGTCTGGCGTGAGATAAGCCATCTGGGCAGTTGTATTTAAGCTTGCACCCAGGAATATTATCTCTTGAGAGGGCACTAGTTTTGATTTATTTTCGTTTACTGTGTACCCTAGGCCAATTAGTAATCTTTTTACAAACGCCAAATGTTTTAGAAGAGTGTCTGTTCTCTGCTTGAATTAGGCAGTCGTCCAAGTAGGGATATATTTGAATTCCTTTTTGTCTGCAAAATGCAATTACTGGTGCGAAGCATTTTGTAAAGACCCTGGGCGCAGTAGATAAGCCAAAGGGCAGTGCAGAGAATTGGTAACGCATTGAGCCAGCTATGAATCTGAGGTATCTTCTGCAAGACTGTCTGATAGGGGCATGCAGATATGCCTCTTTTAGGTCTAAAGTTGCCAGCCAAGCCCTCTTGCCCAGCATGGGCAGTAGCTGCTGAAGAGTCAACATCTTGAATTTTGGAACTTCCAGAAACGTATATAAAGACAGGTCCAGAATTGTTCTCCAGGTTTTGTCCTTCCTGGGTACTAGAAAAAGTCTGGAGTAAAATCCTTGCTCCTGCTCTTGCTGTGGTACTTGCTGAATGGCCCTCGTGTCCATGAGGGCTGTAATTTGTTTTTGTGCCTCTGCCCATCGATTGTGTGGCAGGTCTGGCATGCCCTTTGACCTTGGCAGAGTGTGAAAATGGAACCTGTAGCCTTGGGATACAATGTTCAGAACCCATTTGTCTTGGGTAACCATTTGCCAATTTGATGAAAAAAGTGCTAGTTTTCCCCCTAAGGGGGCGGTCAAAGGAAAACTGCTTGGAACTGGTAGAGGAAAGTTATTGGGACTGTTTCCTGTACGGCTGTAATTTGTCTTCTCTGCTTTTGGAGGTAGGAGCACCCCATTGTTTAGGTCTGTATGAGCCTTGGGGCTGAGATCTGCCTCTGGGACGCCTGTATCTGCCTCTTTGTGGTCTGTCTGAGACTGGAAAGGACCAATTTTTAGAAGTTCAGTTCTTGCTAAACCTGGGTGGCTGTACCTGTACGAAATCCTTGACCGTCTTACATGGATTTTGCTTTATCCTCCATTTTTTTCAACACCTCTTCTGCTTTAGTACCAGACAAAGTATCATGCTGTAATGGTGCATCCAATAATTTTGCTTTAACATGATCAGGCAGATTTTGTTCCTTTAACCAAGCATGCCTTCTAATAACAGAACCTGTAACAACGGCCCTGCAAGAGGCCTCCAGTGAATCATAACCACATTGCAAAGTATGCTTTCCCACTTGTTCATTTGCATGCAATAAATCCTGCAATTCCTTGTTCTTTGAACACTCAGTATTTGTCAACATTTTCTGTTTAAGTAGTGACATTAAATATTGCTGATATTTAAGCATATGAAATTGACAATTTAAAGCCCTTGCACAGCCAGGGTGGCAAGTGAATACTCCCCCCCCCATCCCTATCAGAGGGGACAGGGTTTTTTGCAGTGGAAGCCTTAACCCCCTTGGGACCCTGAAAAATGGTCTCTGGGTCAGCACTGGGATTTTTATATAGGAATTTATGAGAATCCAGGACCCTGTAATATCTGTCTGACTTAGCAGGTGCAGGGGGTAAAAAGTCAGGGGACATTCCAGACTCTGAAAATACATCATCTACAATGTCTAGAACAGGTGGAATGGCAAGGGGTCTATGCTGAGGAAGAAGCAGGAAGTCTCTGAGCCTTTTCTTAGACTCAGAATATTCTTGGCTCTCCCAGTGGAAATGCTCCCTCATAGTATGCAGTGTTTCCCCAAAAGAATAGTCCTCAGGAGGAGAGGCTGAAGGAATGGATTCTTCAGCATCAGAATCCTCATAGGGAAGCATGAAGTAATCCCTGTTCAGAAGAGGAATCAGAGGAAATAGATAGCTGATCAGAAGAATCATACTCTGTCTCTTGCCTAGGTCTCTTATCAGGAGGGGGATGGGAGCCCCTGATCAAAGTAATTAGGTCTTCGGCCATTTTGAGCATCTGTTTTTTAGGCATGGAAGTCTGAATAGGAGAATGCTGTACTTGTTTCTTTGCCTTTAGAGCTGCTTTAGTCTTGGTCTTTGAAGCTGAGGATGGCTTAATATATAGTTGTGTAGGTCTGAAGACACCCTCAGAAGCCGATGCCTGCTCAGTGGCTCCGGACCCATCTGAGGGATTGATTTCAGAGTGTCCAATACCTTGAGTTCCCACGTGGGAGTCGGTAGCGGCCTGTGGTTCTTAGCTAGCAGGCACCAGGGGCTGCGAAAGTGCCTCACTGAGAACCGGCAAACCGGCGACTAGCCTAGAAGAGGCTTCGTCGTCGGTTTTGGACCTCGGATGCCTATCCTTATTCTTTGTCCTTGCATTTTTTTGTAAACTCCGGTTGTCGGCTGTTCCGCCGGCATTATATAATTAAATCTTCGGCCAAAGTAATGAAATGCAAAATCGAACAGACGCTTGATAGTGCGTTGGTTGAATCTAGCACAAAACCAACAGCTAGCAACATTGTGATCAGGGCCTAGGCAAGGAATACAGTAAGAGTGAAAATCCTTATGAGGTATTTGCTTCCCACAAGAAATACAATTGTTATCTTTTTCTGACACCGGTCTGGAGCAAGAAAAAAGCTTCCCCAACGGGGTACTTAGCTTTAATGAAGACTTTGGTTCTGAAATTCAGATTTGAAAATCTCAGGAGTCGGCCGACCGACACTTGCGAACTGCTTTTGCTTCGGGCACCGCGCGGCAAGAAAGACTGGAGAAAATGGTGTCGGCTGCATCTTTTATAGCCCTGGCACACTGACATCAGGGAGAAAGCGACAGCAACCGAAGCCGGACCTAGACTTTGGAATTCTGGCCGACTGCGGGTAGCCTGCCAGCAGGATAACCCAAGACTAATGACTGCAACAGTGAAACACGATGAACATCATGACCGTGCAAGATGGCGTCAAACGAGATCTGAGGTATTGCAGGCTAGCTGGGGCATAATGGGTACAAGGAAGAGCTCAAGAGTTGAATCCTTAAGTCTGAGATATGCGGCACAGTTGGATCAGAGGTCAGATCCGTAACACATACGTTGAGGAAAAATGCAAAGGACAACATCAGATTTAAGAATTTTCCAAGAGATTCCAAAGAATTAAAACAAAGACAGCCCTTTTCTACCTTTGAAGACACAAGAGGCACACATGGTATGACAACATTTTAACAAATCAGGATCTTACAACTACTCATGCTGTTCACATGAAAGTACACATGTGTGAGCATATCATTATTCTGATACTAAATAATGACAAGATGCTTCCAGTTTACTTCTTGGGACCTGTTTATCACCTTACAATGAACTTTTGTATTTGAGAAAACTTCATTAGGATAAGTTATGGCATAGGCCCCTCTGACATCTTTACAATAATTCACATAGCTACCTACTCCCTTAGTTTGGTAGCTGGAATCTTGGGTGTGGTATTTTGGTTGTATTTGATAAGAGAGTTTATTGAGTTTATGAAGAAGGAACTGAACCGAGATGCAATGCTGACATCTCAGGGGGGTGTGGTGAGTCTGGGGGTGGACATATTTCCAGGTCGGAGAAGTTTATTTATAGTGGGCCAGAATTTTTGGGGGTTGCTTTAGTGTTTTTGTTGTGCAGTCGTGTAGTAGTTTTTTTGTCTGCTTTTATTTGGGATTTAGCTTTATTTCTAAGCTGTTTGCAGAGTAGTAGGTTGTCTTGCTTTTGTTAGCTAACCAGTGTACCCATGCAATTGGTGTTGTTTGTTTAGCCATTGTGATTGGCGTTCTTTTTATTCTAGCAGATCTACAGGGGGCTAGGCTACTTAAGATATTAAGGATGTAGTGTTAAAGTGACGTACAGCAGCATCAAGTGGTAGGGTTTTCAGGGCAAACCAATTTATTTGCTGAAGTAGGGAATGAAATGTTTGGCTATTAAATTTCTTCTTATTACAGATTAGTCAGCAGACTGATTGTGTAGACTGAGGTTATGTCTAAGTAAATAGATGGGCAAGCGGTCACTGATGCTGTTGGGGAGACACCCTGTTTGGAGGGATGTAGGTGATTTGTTAGTGAGAGTCCAGTCTAAAAGTGAGTGTCTGTTAGAAGTTTTGTCTTTTCTGGTGGGTTCTGGTATGAGTTGAGAGAAGCCATGTAGGTTTATAATGCTGAAGGGATTAGTGGAGTTACAGGTGGACCAGTTGGTATTGAGGTCCCCCATTATGATGGTTTCTTGGTGGTATGTTATGGATAACCAGTGGAAATGTCAACTGTAACTGAGTTTTCTCCTGGAGGGGTGTAGATGGCCATTATGATCAAGGTTTTTTTTTTATTAATGTTTAGTTTAGAGAAAAGAATTTTGGTATTTGATGCTAATGAAGTGCTAGATTTTGTTTGAACATTTTGGCTACCCCGCCTCCCCATTTAATTGTATGGTCAAGTCTTTATAGGTTGTATCCAGGGGGTAGGATTTCACTGTTTTTGATATGTGGTTTAAGCCAGGTTTCAGTTAGAATGGCAACGTCAGGAGTACAAGGCTGGCACTGCATGGAGGTCATGAACTCTTAATACACTTCTAAAGAGAACGTGTCCTTTAGGGTGGGGGGAATGACGGTGAGGAGTTTGTGGAGGTTGTTTGTTGATTGGTTTTGGGGCTGATAACGCGGCTGATTTGTACTGATGATATACCGAATATAGTTCTTACAAAACTTAGACAGCAGTTGTGGTTTCTAAGGACAGCTTCCGTTTTAGAGCTGGCTTGGTGGTATCTGAGTGGAAATCAGCCTAGGTGGGAAATGCTGTAAAGGTTGGGGGCAATGTACAGGTTGCTGAGGGGGGTTTTGAGCTCCGTGGTAGTAGTTGTGGAGTAGTGAAGGTACTGGTTGTGGATGTGGGTATGAAAGTTTGTTAGCAGGTAGAGGAAGGTTAGTGTGATTAAGTTAGCTGTGTGGAGAGAGAGGATTTTTAGTGATGTATGTTGGGGTGATTGTGACATTCTGTAGTTCGGAAATGTGTTGATGCAGTTTGTAGAAAGGGAGGTGAGGAAGGAGCTTTGGTTTTAGGTGTTGGAATGTGTAGTTGCTAATAATTAGGTAGTCGTGTGGAGGGGAGTGAGTTGTGGTGGGAATAGTGGTGTGTGTCAGGGGAAATGAGAGATTATCTGTGTTAGGTGTGGTTGGGGAAAGGAATATGGGGGAGGAGGGTGGGATTAGACTGAATGCAACAAAGTTAGGAACAGGACAACACACAAATCAGACCAGCCCAGTATTATGTTCACGTCTGTAACATAGTGTATGCATGTCCACGAAAAGCATTAACATTTGGAAGAAAAACATGCAGTAATTGGTAACAACAGTATAACTCAATACAGCTAAGATGTCATTATGAAAAAAGGAGACATTGCATGCCAGGAACTCACTGGCTGACTACATCATGGTAAAGGGTTATACACTAAAATACAAAAGAAACAGAGGTCTGGTGGTAATTACACTGGAAGAAATGCATTCTGTGCATTTCAGAAGGCACGGTTACAACATGCAAACATAGTGAATATGCAAGAAAGCAAATGAATATGGTCTTCCACTCCAAAGGACAAACTGTTGGTTGGCTTCAAGGAAAAATTCTGCAAGAGAAACAAAAGCCTACAGCATCGAACACATGACAGAACGAGCTTACAGATAATGTCCGGGCCCTTCTATGTCAGAAGAGGACAACAGAATGCACAGAGGCCAATATTAAAAAATTCTAGTACACCACACAAGCAACATCAGTGTTAGAATAACCCCCCCACCACACAAGCAACATCAGTGTTAGAATAACCCCCCCCCCCAAAGAGATGATGTGGTGTAAAACTTTAAAAGAATGGACTTAAAGAACAATTTAAAATAAGGTTAACTAAGTCAAAGCAAATAATTAAAGAAACATTTCTTTACAACTAAGGTTATACAAGACTGATTCCTAATGCAAATCTGAAAAAGGCACAAAGTCTAGAAGAAACTGAAATTAAAAATTAACAGTAGCCTAAACTATTCAAAAATGCTTTACATAAAAAAAGCACACAATTAAAGTTGACTAACATATGAATTTAGTAGCACAAAGACTTGCCTTGGGGACAGATTCCAAAATCAAGCAGCAGCTAGATGTATATTAACATCCAACATTCCATGACCTTCAATAAAAAGCATATAACTGAAAATTATTCTGCACATTAAAATGGATAACAAATACTAAAAAATAATTCAAAGGCATAAGCAAGACTCTACTGTAAAACAGATACCACTGATGGGCACAGTGGCCTATACTTCTGCCTCTGATACCGGCCTTAACATTAGTAAATAACAGTATACGCTCATTAAGAAAGAAACTTTATGAATATATGGTAATAAGATTTACCATCCTGTAGGACCTCTTCATCTGCCGAACCTTTTTCTTTAGCATATTCGAGTGTGTAAGAAAGACCATTGCATCCTCGTGTGCGAACACCAACCTTCAGTCCAATCTGCCATATGAATTTAAAAAAGTAAATAAGCAGAAGTACTCAAACTACGTCTTAAAACAAATGATTTCCAAGATGCTGCAGATGTTAACCACCCAATAGTGCTAAAATTCTAGTTACTTGCAACCTTAAGCATCTAAAGTTGGCTCAGAGATGGCAAGGAGAATACAGTTGCAAATAAAATACTAGCAGGACTATGTCAAAAACAACGGTCACAATAACTGGTCAATCAAATGCTGGATCATAATGTGATAAAAGTTTATCTGCAAAATAAATGTCAATTTATGTCTGATGTGTTGCATGTTAACCCAGGTGAACAAAAGGACTATGGATTTTCATAACTACAGCATTTCAAATAAATTCAACCATAAAAGGGCAACTGCCCAAGAACTTTTAAATGATCTAAGTAATGATCTGAGCATGAAATACTCCACCTGCAGATGCATCTACATTTTTATTAACATCACTTCTGGGGGAATTTACAGTAATACAAGACATTATGATAGCAGTCATACAGAAGCAGGCTCTTCCACAAAATTCTCACCTTTTGTCATGACCAAAATGCAACCGGCAAATGTAGGATGTAGAAAATAAAACTTAAATCTTTGACTGTGTCTGCCTCTTTAAAAAAAAAAAAAAAAAAACTCTCATACCAGCTTGTTTAATACATCACAAAAGTACATTTTCCCCTTTTATTTTATAATAAAGAGGACAGACCTCAAAGTCCTTCATAAAGTACCACTTTAATTACTTAAGAAAAATACATTTTTTTTTTTTTTAGTTCCCACTGTAGCTTGTCATCAGTCATGTCAAAGGGCCTCTTCTCAACCACCTGTTCAACCTTTCCTGACACACGTGTGACTTGAGCCTACAAATCACTATCCCATGAGTGGGGAAATCCATCGTGTAAGAGCTCACTCATCCAGAAAGAAAACTGCATCTGTGCAAGACACTGAAATACTAGCTCTTAAGACAGAGCAATCTATCAGCCAATCAATTTTAATACAATAAAATCATAAAATCAAAATATAAATAAACCACATGTATATAAGAAAACAATAAGGCTTGTAAACATTACTTAATTAGAACAGAAAAGGGCCATTGCAGGCAAACAGACATATAAAGATACCTTCCAAAAAGCTACCCAGTAGTACACTCCTGTACCTTCCACGAGGACAGATTTTATTTTTCTTTGTTTTTCAGAGCTTACACTATGGAGTAAGTATTGGCCAAAGCTATATGCACCAGTCTCATTTTACTTGCACAGTACACAATACAATTAAAAGAAAAAAGAACAGTCTCATATTTTTTAACTTAAGAATTCAAATGCAGATCTGTGTTTCCATTATCATCCCAGACTTTTTAATGGCCCTCAGCCCACCTTATAGTGCTACATGTTCTGTTTGTTATGGCTGTCCCCTAGCCTGTTGAATAAACAACTAAAGCATTATCTGAAGAGTATGTGGACATGGACTTTTTCATAAGACTAATGGCCATTAACGCTGATACGTGTGATTTAACATTTGTTAAGAACTGACGTTTAACAAGATATTAATAACCAATCTGCACATTTTGTAGCAAAACGGGAATTAGAACTAGATTTTTGCAAGTGTTAGCACACAGTTTGTCTTCCATTTGTTGGGAAAGAATTGTATGCAGCCTTGCAGATTTTCCAAATTTCACAGGTAGAGGATCCTCCTTGCACCCACCATGGAGGTACTATGTTTAAAAAAAAAAAAAAAAAAAAAAAAAAAAAAAAAAAAAACGTTTGCATGGTAGTTTGATATAAAACAGCCCCTCAACCAGAATATAGTTTTCACGTTTTAAAGTAATACTTAATGTATGTTCATGGGTGACTTTAATACCCCACTATTAAATGGGAATCCTATACGACGCCTAATGTATAGAGACAGACTCCTAGATTTTGTAAACAAACTCCCTGGACCAGAGTGTCAATGCACCAACCAGGGGTGCAACTATACTGGATCTGGTTCTCACTAATATGGGAGAGTGTTGCACACCCCCTAATCTAAGGTCTTCCCTGGTAAGGTCAGACCACAAAACGGTCTCCTTTGAAGTAAAAATAATACCTGGAACCCCTAGTTAACCCTGTAATATTCAGGAACTACTCTAAGGCTAACTTCCTGCCATTAAGTGATAACCTGGCAAAATTTCAAGCCCCCAAAAACCATGAGAACACTACTGTCTATGCAGAACTGTACACAAAAACCCTATTCAAGCATGTTAATAGCTGCATAGAGGCAGCTGTACACACCAAGAAGTGCAGAACTAAATAAAAAAACAAGCCACCCTGGTGGAATCAGAAAATCAATAGGCTGTATACTAAAAGAAAGAAAATCATGGCAAAAATTAGTAGGTGCAGTACCCAGCAGGATAAAACTCTGCAACTAAACAAATGATTCAGAGGAAAAATAAAGTCTACCAAAGCCAAATCTGTGGTAAATTTGGCCAACCTGGCCAAGGAAAAAGTACAGTTTTGTACCTACCATAAATGTAGATGTCCGAACTGGATAGCATCTGCAGTCATAACAAGTGGGTTGTCCTGTCGTCAGGCAGCCTCAGTTCGAGTCGGGCCGGATTCCAAACGGGTCTCCTTTTCCTGATGATCTGTCTCCTCACCGCCATGACTCGATTCGGGTATAAAAAGCATCAGCCGACGCCGCCCATTTTTCTCAGTGTTTCTTGCCCCAGATGCCAGTAGCTCTCTCTTGCAGCTGCCAAAATAGATAGAGGTAAACACAACAATAAGCATGTATGTACATATATACAAACAAATACACCCATAAAGACTCCCCAACAGCTAGCTATTAGGAGGTAAAAACACCCTAGGAGTACCACAGAGGGGAAGGAGGGAGGGTACTGCAGACTGCATCCAGTATCCAGTTCGACATCTACATTTTTATGGTAGGTACAAAACTGTACTATGTCCTTTCATGATGCATCTGCAGTCATAGAATAATGGGTAGAACTAGATGAGCCAACTAGGAGGAGGATAGCAAGTATATGAGGTTGTTTTGGGATCCAGCAGCAGTACAGCAGTGTCACCCCTGAGAGGCAAATTATAATGCTTGGCAATGTATGCACGGGAGGTCAAAGTAGCACCCTCAAAATTCTCCTTTTGCCACTCCTCAAATGAAGCTGTGGTGGCTGTGGCCCTTGTAGAATGTAGAATGAGGTCTTATGTTCTGTGGAATTGGTTTCGGAAGAGTAAGTAACAGTATAGTATGCAATTTCCTATCCATTTGGAGATTGTCTGTTTGGAAATAGCTTTTCCTTTCCTCCTGTAGCGCTGTTCAGGGAAAGTTGGTCAAGTCTTTCTGCTATTTTTGTTCTGTCCAGTGTAAAGCGTGTGCAAGTCCTGTAATCCAGATCCAAGGGTATTCTTATTCCTTTGCTCTGTTTTGTTGGTTGGGAAAGGTAGGTAGGTGGAGATTGCCTGGTTTAAAGACACTCTGGATACCACCACCTTAGCTCATGTACACTCTGTCCTCATGGACACTTCTCTTGGTTGCTGTAATTAAAGGGGGTTGGTTGCTACCCTCAGGCTGAAGTAATGAACCCTCCCTATTTGATAGTTGCTTCAGCTTGTAGGGTTTTTTTCCTTGCTGGGTGTGAGGGGTCTGCTGTGTGCGCTGGTCCAAAGGGTGATAGTGTCAACTTTTCTGTTAAAGTTCATGTGGTGTTTTGGTGGCTGGTGTCGTTTTGGGTTTTACATTCTTGATTCCTCTGAGATGAGGGTGCAGAAAAAACAAGTGAAAAACAGGTGGATCAAAAGTGAATTGCTGATGATTCTGTCTTGATGATCTTGATGAGGACAGGGGACAGGGAGGAAGACAGGCCTGAAATCCAAATTCTCCCAGATACCAGGAATAGCTATATATGCAATTGCGACCGGCGACCCAGAACAGCCCTTCTGCTTCAGCCGGTCTTAAATTGCACTGAAGAGAATGGAGCCGGTGCCGAAGGTTTTTTAGATGTGAGCTTTAGGCGGACTTCGACATTGGAGTGCTTCGACTTGCGAGACGACAGGACTTGACAACCCACTTGTTATGACTGCAGATGCATCCATGAAGGACATCTACAAGGCATTATTTAACAATGTCCACAACTTCATAAGCAATACACAGTTGTGTGCAGAACTCATTGTAAATGGAGCCACCTATACTGAGCCAGAAGATATAGCAAACCTAATGGCCGGCAAATTCAGCTCCAACTTTACCCCTTCTCCCCTTCAACCTTCTCAAAAGAAAAAAAATGTCAAATACAACTCTCCCTGCTGTCACTAGGGGACAGGTCCTTATTGCCCTCTCTAAGGCCAATAACACTGCATCAATGGGCCCAGACAATATCCTAGGATGCCTTCTAAATAGCATGAAACATAACCTATCAGGCCCTCTGAAATTCCTATTTAATGGCAGCCAACAGGCTTTGTACCTCATGAACGGAGAACAGCAACAGTCATCCCTCTGCACAAAGGGGAACCATCTACAGACCCATAAGTCTCACTAGCCTCATATGCAAAGCCACTGAAAGAATTATCATGGAAATGATCAGTAATGATTTAGTAAACCTCCAGACACTGGACCCAACCCAATTTGGTTTTGTCAATGGCAGGTCGTGCCTACTCAACCTGTGAAACGTCTTTGACAAGGTAACCAAAGCAATGGATTAGGGCAAAATGGATCACACTGCCTACCTTGACCTGGCCAAAGCATCTGACACAATACCCCACTCCAGCACTGTTGACAAACTCAAGAGGTTATGTACAAATCCTTATGTCAACCAGTGGTCAGCCTACTGGCTCACAGAAAGGATACAGGAAGTTAGAACTGCAGAGTCCATGTCTACAAAGAGGCCACTCACAAGTGGAGTCCCTCACGGATCGGTCCTGGGACAAATCTTTTTGGCATTTACCTGTCTAAAGTCAAGGCCAATGTCAATGGTCTCTAGCTGACTAAATTTGCAGATGACTGCAAATTAGGAGCAGTCATCAAATCCCACACCTACACAAATGTTCTCCAGGAAAGGCTGACACAGACAAGCAACTGGTGTCACAGCCGTGGACCAAAACTAAATGCCAAGAAATGTACAATATCATTCAGGAAGTCATCCACCTCTGGTAGCCATCACATTAACAACACACCACTTACAGATGAACCAGCAGTCAAGGACTTGGGGACACACAGATGGTAATCTAGCCTTTGACCATCACGTGTCTACAGTAGTGAAGAAATCATTTTATGTTGAGCAATGTATAAACAAAAGTATGGCATCTAAGTCCATGGAAGTCACTGTTCCACTGTATTCAGCATTCATCAGAACTATCATCGAGTACAATGCCCCCTTCGGTAAGTACCTAACCAGGCAAGTCCAACAATTGGAATGTCCACACAGATTCCTCACTAAAAGAATACAGGGTGTAAGTAACATGTCCTATGCAGACCGTCTCAAAGCCCTACCCCTGTATTCTGTCACCTACAGGTTGTCTACGCCTGGCAGACAGGGCAATGTCAGACCCCATTTTGATGGACCTCCTGCACATCCGCAAAACAAACAGCACTAGAATTACCCATTCTAAGACTCAAAACCTGCCTGTGATGTAAATAGGACCTGCTGGAAAGACAGGCATGTATCCCAGAAATCACCCCATCTCTGGAACAGGCTCCCCATCCATGTGAAGCAGAGCTCCTCCCTAACTCAATTCAAGTGCAACATGGACAACTGGGTGGGGAACAGGAAATTCTTTCCTGGTTTGGCACCTCTCTCTCTCTTATAGCCACAGGCAGCCTGTAAATGGCTCATCTCTCAAGACCCTGCTTACACTTAGGGTACCAGAACTTGTCAGAGATTTGAGATGCATGGCTAGGCTTAAAAAGGCCCTTGTGATCATTAGCCTAGTAAATGACTATGAAGCTATGTAGTTCCCAAGCCAAGCTGACTTCATGTATGAAAGTTACGTACTTGCCAGAACACTAGATCCGAGATGTCTTGTTTTGTCCAGCTAGATCGAAACTCAGCTTTTTACAAGAGGATGGATGCAGAGCTCGGACTCCTGTCCTTTCCATAATTCCTTTTGGTCCCCTGACCATCTCAGATCACGTTTGCCTGCATATGGTCCAGAAAACACTACAACTAGATAATATAAAAAGTACAGTTTTGTACCTACCATAAATGTAGATGTCCGATAGGCATGCATCTGCAGTCATAACATATGGGTTGTCCTGCCTCAGGCAGCCCTTCGGTCGGCCGGATTCCAAAGTCTGGGTCTGGCCTCGGCTGATGTTGCACTTCACCCGACGTCATAGCTCCTGGGGTATAAAGGCATCAGCCGACGCCATTTTCCTCAGTGTTTCTTGCCCCAGATGCCAGGTGCCCTCTAGGAAGGCTAAATTTGGATAAAAGTAGAAAATTCCAAACAGTAGAAAGCAAAAAGTATATATACATATATACATACAAACAAATACACCATAATAGATTCCCCCAGCTAGCTAAGAGAGGGGTAAGTACCTTAGGAATACCACAGAGGGGAAGGAGGGTGGGTAATCCTGACTGCAGATGCATACCTATCGGACATCTACATTTATGGTAGGTACAAAACTGTACTATGTCCTTCAAGGATGCATCTGCAGTCATAACATATGGGTAGAATACCATAGCCAATCTGGGGGAGGAGGCACTAAGATAATGATGGTGTAGTTAAGATCCCCTGCAGGACTGCAGTTGCAAACCCTGCTCTGGATCTAGAGTATAAAGGTAGATTGTAATGCTTGGCAAATGTATGCACGGAGCTCCAAGTAGCAGCTTCTAAAATGTCTTTGGTAGCCACTCCTCGTAGGAAAGCTGTAGTGGTGGCCGTGGCCCTTGTGGAGTGAGGCCTGATATTTTCACGCGTTGTCTTTCCATGAAAAGAGTAGCAGAATCGAATGCAATTTCCTATCCATTTTGAAACTGTCTGTTTGGAAATTGCTTTTCCTTGCACTCCTGTTGCATATGCTACAAATAGTTGGTCAGTTTTTCTGCTACTTTTTGTTCTGTCCAAGTAGTAGCGTAGTTGTCTGTGTATATCCAGGGTGTGCAAATGTTTTTCCCCTCTATTCTGTGGATTAGGGAAGAACGTAGGCAGGTGAATAGCTTGGTTCAAGGATACCCTAGATACAACCTTTGGCATAAAAGTAGGATTGGTTCTTAGTGACACCCTGTCCTGGTGGAATATAGGAAAAGGCTGCACTGCCATTAATGCTTGTAACTCAGATACTCTTCTTGCTGAGGTGATTGCCAGAAGGAATGCAGTTTTCCAAGATAGAAACTGTAGATCCGCTGATGCTGCTGGTTCAAAAGGAGGTAGTGTCAGCTTCTCCAGCACAAAGTTGAGATAGTACAGTTGTGTACTCCTACCATAAATGTAGATGTTGTCTTCACTGTTGCAGTCATAACTGTAGGGTGCTCCTGCCGGCAGGCAGCCCGAGGTCGGCCAGAATCCCAAAGTCTGGGTCCGGCGTCGGCTGTACAAGCCAGTACCCTGATGTCAGTATGCTCTAGTACATAGCCCTCAGCCGACGCCATCTTCTCCAGCCTTTCTTGCCCTAGATATCAGAAGTCCCCCAATAAATCAAAAAATGAATCCACCAAGGAAACACAAATACACCACAAAGGAGAGAAAAAGAGGGGATAGGAAGGAGGGAAACACCGACTGCAACAGTGAAGACATTCGAACATCTACATTTATGGTAGGAGTACACAACTGTACTATGTTCATCGTGTTTCACTGTTGCAGTCATAACTGTAGGGTGGAATCCCAAAGCAGTGGAAAAAGGGGGGAGGTTTAGACAGAAGAAGGGGCAGCAAGAAGACCCTGCAAAACAGCAGAGGCAAAGCCTGCCCTGGTCTTAGAATACAAAGGGAGATTGCAATGCTTGGAAAAAGTATGCACAGAACTCCAAGTGGCAGCTTCCAAGATATCCTTGGTAGGAACTCCCCTGCGAAAAGCTGTAGAAGTAGCAGCTGCTCTAGTAGAATGACTTCTCACAGTACCTGAGTACCTGGAAACTGTTTCCCATGATGAGTGTAACAAAATCTTATTCCATAAGAAATCCATTTGGAAATAGTTTGTTTGGAAATAGCCTTACCAAGAGAACTGGAGGCAAAAGAAAGAAACAAACAATTGGTTAGATTTTCTGAACTCTTTAGTCTTGTCCAAATAAAATCGTAACTGTCTGTGCACGTCCAAGGAATGCAAAATCCTTTCCCCTTTATTCTGAGGATTAGGAAAGAAGGTAGGAAGGTGAATTGTTTGATTTAAAGCCACTTTCGAAATCACCTTAGGCATGAAAGTAGGATTGGTCCTCAAGGATACTCTGTCCTGGTGGAAAATAAGGAATGGTTCCACAGCCATGAGAGCTTGCAACTCTGAAACCCTTCTGGCAGAAGTCAAAGCTAACAAAAGAACTGTCTTCCAAGATAAAAACTTAATATCTGAAGAAGCAGCAGGCTCAAAAGGAGGCAAAGTAAGTTTTTCTAAAACATAATTAAGATCCCAAGCAGGAACAGGAGGGGTCCTGGGAGGCCTTAAATTCTTAGCCCCTCTCAAGAATTGTCTCACCAGAGGATGAGAAAAAACAGGGGGATCAGTATGGAAATGAGCAGAAATAGCAGAAGCATGAATCTTAATGGAAGAAAAGGAAAGTCCATTAGACAAAAGATCCGAAAGGTAAAGCAAAATAGAAGAGAGATCAGGTACCAGAGGGTCCAAACCTCGGCCCTGCATCCAAATGCAAAATCTCTTCCATTTAGAGGCATAGGATTTCCTAGTGCTAGGCTGTCTAGCTTCCAAAAGAACATCCAAAAAGTACAGTTTTGTACCTACCATAAATGCAGATGTTCGAAGATCCACATTGCTGCAGTCCTTACACTTGGGTAGTCCGCTGTCCTCGGTCGGCCCGAATATCAAAGTATAAGGCTGACGTCGGTCAAGGCGCATTTGACTGACATCAGGACGTCAGGGTACAAATGCGCATGACCGACGTCATATCCTCAGTCTTTTCTTGCCCCAGATGTCAGAAGACCCTAAAAATAAAGGTCAAAACCAAAAGACAGCAAACAACCAACCAACCACCCTTGCACTAACTATATGTACAATATATACAATATACACAATATGTACAACCCAACCCACACAACCACCTCTAACTGCAGAGGGAAGGAGGGAGGAGTAAATTGGACTGCAGCAATGTGGATCTTGAACATCTACATTTATGGTAGGTACAAAACTGTACTATGTTCTTCATCTCACATTGCTGCAGTCCTTACACTTGGGTAGAATCCCAAAGCAGAGGTAAGGGAGGATGGCTAACTACAAGGAAGCAGGAGCTGCCAAAATGCCCTGCAAAACAGCAGTGGCAAAACCAGCCCTGGATTTAGAGTAAAGTGGCAGGTGATAATGCCTAGAGAAAGTATGCACTGAACTCCAAGTAGCTGCCTCCAAAATATCCTTGGTTGCCACTCCCTCAAAAAGCTGTTGAAGTGGCAGTAGCCCTAGTGGAATGAGGCCTAATCCCAGCTGGAACTTCTTTGCCATGATGGGAATAACAGAAAGCAATGCAAAACCCAATCCACTTAGAAATAGTTTGTTTTGACACAGGCTTGCCCTGAGAACTCAAAGCAAAAGAAACAAACAACTGCTGAGACTGCCTGAACCCTTTAGTTCTGTCCAAATAATAACGCAACTGCCTGTGTACATCTAAAGTGTGCAAAATCTTTTCCCCTTTATTTTGGGGATTTGCATAAAAAGTAGGCAAATGAATAGTTTGGTTTAAAGCCACACTAGAAACCACCTTAGGCATAAAGGAAGGATTAGTACGTAATGATACCCTATCCTTATGGAAAATCAAGAAAGGCTCAACCGCCATAAGGGCCTGCAATTCAGAAACCCTTCTTGCAGAGGTAATTGCCAACAAAAAAGCAGTCTTCCATGATAAATATTTCAACTCAGAAGTAGCTGCAGGCTCAAAAGGTTGTAGAGTGAGTTTCTCCAACACAAAATTGAGATCCCAAGCAGGAGTAGGAGCCCTTCGTGGGGGTCTTATATTCTTTGCCCCTCTTAAGAAATTGCTTGAATAAAGGATGAGAAAACAATGGTGGGTCACAATCATAGTGAGCCGAAATTGCTGCAGCATGAACCTTAATAGAAGAGAAAGGCAAACCTTTGTCCAATAACTCAGTTAGATATTGAAGAGCCACACTCAAATTAGGCTCAGAAACATCAAAATCTTTTGCTGCACTCCAAAATAAAAATCTCTTCCATTTATCTGCGTACACTTTCCTTGTACTAGGCCTTCTAGCTTCCAAAATCACATTCAAAACTTGTTGCGGAAGTTGAGACCCTCTATGGTTCAAAACAGAATATGCCAGGCTGTTAGGTGAAGAGAGTGAAGTTTGACATTCAGCAAATGGCTGTCCTCCTGTGACAACAGGTGTGGAATCGAAGGCAAAGGCCATGGAGGCTTCCGTACCAGACTTCTCAATAATGGGTACCAGTGCTGTCGAGGCCAATCTGGAGCTATTAAAATCATCCTTGGCTTGTCCTGTCTGACCTTTAGAAGTACCTTTAGGAGGAGAGGCAGAGGAGGAAAGGCATACACATGAAGATTGCTCCAATTGAAAGAAAGAGCATCCACTCTCCAAGCTGTGGGATGAAACCTTTTGTGCAAAACTTTGGCAGCTGATGGTTCAGTGGAGAAGCGAACAGATCTATGTCTGGAGTTCCCCATGACACTGTCAATTTCTGAAATACATGAGGATCCAATTTCCACTCGTGGGGATCCATAATTGCCTGCTCAACACATCTGCTAAGGAGTTCTGTGCTCCTGGCAGAAACCTTGCCTGAAGATTGAGCTGTAAACTGAGAGCAGTCTCCCACAAAATCATTGCTTGCCTGCATAGAGGATAAGAATGTTCCCCTTGCTTGTTGATGTACCACATGACAGTTGTGTTGTCTGTTAGAATCAACACCTGCCCTGGAAGAAGTAATTCCTTGAAAGCTATTAATGCAAACTGGACTGCTAACATCTCCTTCATGTTGATATGTAGATGTTGTAGTCTGACAGGCCACTTGTTTTGTATCCACTTTCCATTTAGATGAGCTCCCCAAGCTTTGTCTGAGGCATCTGTCGTTAAAATCTGACTCGCCTCTGGCCGGGTCACAGAGAGTCCCTTGTTTAGGTGACATTCCTGAGCCCACCATAAAAATTCCTTTTGAATGCAAGGTATTATTTGAATGACAGTGTCCAGATCCTGGCAGTGCTGTGTCCATACATTTTTGAGATACCATTGTAGCTTCCTCATATGCAGTTTGGCATTGGGAAGCACCAGAATACAAGATGCCATGAACCCTAATGCTTGAAGGACTGTCCTTGCAGTCAGCACAGACTAATGAGATAGTTGATGGAAGTAAAGGGATAGACTCCTTTGTTTGTCCGGGGTTAAAAAGGCCATCTGGGATGCTGTATTCACAGTCTCACACCCAGAAAGCACATGTCCTAAGAGGGTACTAGACTGGACTTTATTTCGTTCACAGAATACCCTAGGCATCTTAGCACTGCTATCACATATTCCAAATGATGAAGAAGCTCTTCCCTTCCTTGAGCCAGAATCAGGCAATCGTCCAAATAAGGATAGATTTGTATTCCTTTTAGCCTGAAGAAAGCTATCACTGGAGCCAGAACTTTCGTGAACACTCTGGGCAGTAGATAAGCCAAAGGGCAATGCAGAGAACTGATAGTGAGAAGTCCCAGCTCGAACGCAGATACTTCCTGCAACTTAGTCTGATAGGAACATGAAGGTAAGCCTCCTTGAGATCCAAAGTTACCATCCAATGATCTTTGCCCAGCAGAGGTAAAAGCTGCTGCAACGTCAACATTTTGAACTTGGGAATGTCCAGATAAGTGTTGAGGATAGATAAATCCAAAATTGGTCTCCACGTGTTCCCCTTCTTTGGTACTAGGAACAGGTGAGAATAAAATCCTAGGCCCACTTCTGGCATAGGGACCGGCTGTATTGCCCCTATTTGGAGCAACAGAGAAACCTGCTTGTGAGCCTCTATTCTTTGTTGAGGAGGAACGTCTGGCATGCCTTTGAAAGGAGGCAAGGTATGGAAATAAAACCTGTAGCCGTGGTGTATGATATCCAATACCCATCTGTCTTGGGTAATTAAACTCCAATTTTCTTTGAATAGCGCCAACCTTCCTCCCAAAGGCGCTGCCAGACGAGAAGGCTCTGGCAGCTGAAAAGGTAGGTCATTGGGTCTGTTTACGAAAGGACTGACCCCTGCCCTCACCCGAAGACTGTGCAGGAGAACTCCCTGTTCTAGGCCTGAAAGAGCCCAGAGCTCTACCCCTACCACGTCTAGATCTACCCCTAGACTGGGAATCATAAGAAGGATATGTCCACCCCTTAGTAGGCCAATTTCTACTAAACTTTGGAGGCTGGACCTGCAAAAAATCTTTAACAGTCTGCATAGACTTAGCCTTGTCCTCCATTTTCTTTAAAACTGTCTCAACAGGAGGACCAAACAACACGTCAGATTGTAAAGGAGCATCTAAAATCCTCGTTTTAACATGATCAGACAAATTCTGATCCGTAGCCAGGCATGCCTGCGAAGAACTGACCCAGTGGCAGCCACCTAGACAAGGCCTGTACAGCATCAAAACCACATTGCAAAGAATGCTTACCCACCTGTTCAGAAACATGCACTAAATCTTGCAACTCTTTACAATCAATACCTACTGCCAGAGCATCAACCTTAGACTTTAATTGTGAAAGGAGATAATTCTGGTATTTCAACATGTGAAACTGGCAATTCAAAGCCCTCATAGCCAGAGTGGAAGAAGTATAAACTTTCTTTCCCCATCTATCCAAGGCCCTAGCCTCTTTGTCTGCAGGAACCGGATTCTTAACAACAGAAGCCTTAACACCTTTAGGCCCCTGACTAACAGTTTCTGGGTCAGCCCTAGGACTCTTAAAAGATACTTAAGAGCTTCAGTCACCCTGTAATACCTAACCTGCTTAACAGGAGCAGGAGGCAAAGAATCAGGATTAAGAGAAGCTTCTGTAAAAACATCTTCTACTACATCCAAAACAGGAGGTATAGCCAAAGGCCTATGCTGGGGTAAAACAAAATTCCCTAAGCCTTTTCCTGGAATCAGAGAAGTCCTGACCTTCCCACTTAAAATGCTCCCTCATGGAATGAAGAGTTTCTGAAAAGAAAAATCCTCAGGAGGAGAAGCAGAAGGAGTAGAATCATCCACATCAGAATCGAATAAGGAGAATACTCCTGCAAGTCTTCAGCCAAGACTCTGAAACATCTGAAGCCTGCTCAAAACCCCCAGCTCAGGCTCCATTCTAGGCCTCTTATCAGGAGGGGGCATAGAACCCCTAATTAAAGTAATCAAATCTTCTGCCATTTTAAGCATATGCTTCTTGGGCACAGTACCTGAAGAGCTAGGGGTAACACCAACTGAAGCCAAACCTGGCCTGCCCCTGGGAGAAGCCTTTGAAACAGAAGGAGAGGGCCTAGCCACCCTAGGAAGGGAGGGAGTATAGTAACCTGAGAAGCCCCTCAGCCTGACTTGCCTCCTGAGAGGCCACATCTTGCAATATCTGGTCTCACCCTGGGAACACAAAGAAACCTCCGGTGGAGTCACCGGCTCCACCGACACCTCTAAAGAACCGGCGTCCGGTACAGACGGTTCTTCAAGCCTAGGCTTAACTGCCTTGTCCTTGCGCTTCTTTGAAGAAGCGGGCGTCGGAGCATCCGACGGCATTTTATAATTACACCGCTTCCCAAAGACTAACCTTGCACAATCCAACCTTCTCTTTATAGTGCGTTTATTAAATCTAGCACAAGAGCGACAGCCAACAACGTCGTGCTCAGGCCCTAAGCAAGGAATACACAAAGTATGATAATCTCTATGCGGTATCTGTTTCCCACAAGAAATGCAATTATTGACTCTTTCTGACATCCGGTAAATCACTGAGGCAAGAAAAACTAAAATATTCCCCAACGGGGTACTTAGCCAACTTTGAACTCGGTCTGAAACTTCGAAATCGAAAAATCTCAGAACGCCAACCGGCACTTGCAATGCTGCTTCTGCATCGGACCATGCGGCAAAAAAGACTGAGGATATGACGTCGGTCATGCGCATTTGTACCCTGACGTCCTGATGTCAGTCAAATGCGCCTTGACCGACGTCAGCCTTATACTTTGATATTCTGGCTGACCGAGGACAGCGGACTACCCAAGTGTAAGGACTGCAGCAATGTGAGATGAAGAACATCTTGTTTGGGAGGACAAGAAGAAATCAAATTCCTTTGAAGAGCCAAGCTGCCAGGAAAAGGGTCTTGAGATTGCAATGTAGCAACTGACCCTGATGCTGGGACAGAAGAGAAGGGTTCAGAGGGAGAATCCAAGGAGGCTCCAAGAACAGGTGCTTTAAAGTTGGATACCAAAACTGTCGAGGCCAATTTGGAGCAATCAAGATGAGGAACTTGGGCTTGTCCTGTTTTATCTTTAGTAATACCCGAGGAAGTAGAGGAAGAGGAGGGAAGACATAACCCGAAAGGTTTTTCCAGCTGAAGGACAGGGCATCCACTTTCCAAGCTGTTTTGTGGAATGACCTGGTGCAAAAGTGAGGCAGCTGATGATTGAGATGGGATGCAAACAGATCTATCCGGGGGCATCCCCAAACTGCAGTAATCCTGTTGAATAAGCTGGTGTCTAGCATCCATTCGTGAGGATCCACAATGTTCCTGCTCAGGCTGTCTAAGAGATTCTGTTCTCCTGGTATGAATTGGGCCTGGAGATGTAGATTCAGATTTAGAGCTGTGTCCCACAAAGCCATAGCTAGTCTGCAAAGGGGGTACGAATGAGAGCCCCCCTGCTTGTTTATGTACCACATGACTGTGGTGTTGTCTGTGTAAATCAAAAGAGGCCCCGGATGCAAAAGGTTCTTGAAGGCTAAAAGAGCATTTTGAACTGCCAACATTTCCTTCAGATTGATGTGCCAGTGAAGATGATCCTTTGTCCAGGTTCCCTGCTGGCAATTGCCTGGAAAATGTGCTCCCCAAGCATAATCCGAGGCATCCGTGGTTATGATTTGAGAAGGTTGAGGAAGACGGAAAGGCTTTCCTTCGTTTAAAGCACACACCCTGGACCACCAAAGGAACTCCTTTTGGAGGCAGGGGATCAGAGGAATCAGAGTGTCCAGATCGTGGTAATGCTGCGACCATACACTTTTCAGATACCATTGAAGCTTTCTCATATGAAGCCTTGCATTTGGAATCAACAGAATGCAGGAAGCCATGTAGCCCAGTGCCTGCAGGAATTTCCTTGCAGTGAGCTGAGGTAGAGTTGCCAAAGTCTTGAAAATTGAAGCCAGCTGTATTTGTTTTTCTGTAGTGAGGAAGGCCCTTTGTAAGGTTGTGTTTAAGAGGGCTCCCAGGAATACCATTTGTTGAGAAGGGATCAGATGTGACTTTTGTGTTCACTGAAAATCCCAACAGGAGGAGAAGACGTTGAACAAAATCCAGATGTTGAAGTAAAAGATCCTTGCTGTCTGCCTGAATAAGGCAGTCATCCAAATAAGGGTAAATCTGAATCCCCTGGAGTCTGCAATAAGCCACTACTGGTGCCAGACACTTGGTAAACACTCTGGGCGCAGTAGATAAACCAAAGGGCAGTACAGAGAATTGATAGTGTCTCGAACCTGCCTTGAACCTGAGGAATTTCCTGCGTTCCTGCCTGATGGGAATATGTAAATAAGCTTCCTTTAGGTCCAATGTCACCATCCAGGCGTCCTGAGAGAGCATTGGAATCAGCTGCTGCAGAGTAAGCATCTTGAATTTTGGAATTTCCAAAAAGGTGTTTAACACAGAAAGGTCCAGAATAGGTCTCCATGAGCTTTGTTTTCTCGGAACCAGAAACAGTCTCAAATAAAAACCTTTTCCCATCTCTGAGAGTGGAACAGGCTCTATGTCTCTCATGGCCAGAAGAGCATCCACTTGATTTAAGGCCTCTGACCATTGATGTTTTGGCAGATCTGGCCAACCGAAAGCTCTTGGCAAGGTATGAAAGTGGAATTTGTAGCCTTTTAAAATCATGTCCAATACCCATTTGTCCTGGGTAATATGAGTCCAATTTCTGTAAAAAAGAGAAAGTTTTCCTCCGAGAGGGGTATCCAGGTAAAGAGGTCCTGTAGCCCAACCTAGAGAGTCATTGAGTTTGCTTTCTTTGAGATTGGGATCTGTCTTCTCCCCTTCTAGGTGAAGAAGCAGTCCATTGTCTCGATCTGTAGGCCTGAGCTTGGCCACGACCTCTGGAGCCCTTTGAGGCCTGTCAGACGTGGGAAAGGACCAATTTTTGGAGGGCCAATTCCTGGAAAATCTAGGAGGCTGAACTTGCAAGAAATCTTTCACAGTTTGCATAAATTTTGCCTTTTCTTCCATCTTTTTAATAACCTCCTCAGCCTTAGATCCAAAAAGAACATCATGCTGAACAGGGACATCTAATAATTTAGCCTTAACCTGTTCAGGTAAACTTTGCTCACGAAGCCAAGCATGTCTCCTGATAACAGTACCAGAGGCTGCGGCCCTGCAAGAAGCATCCAAAGCATCAAAACCACAATGCAAGCTATGTTTGTTCAGTTGTTCAGTTGCATGCAATACATCCTGTAGTTCCTTATCTTCTGCACATGCAGGAAGGGAAGCAAGCTTTTGCTTTAAAACAGACAAAAGAAATTGCTGATACTTAAACATATGAAATTGGCAATTTAAAGCCCTAACAGAAAGGGTAGCAGAAGTATAAACCTTTTTGCCCCACCTGTCTAAAGCATGAGAGTCCTTCTCAGAGGGGATAGGATTCTTAGAAGAAGCAACTTTAGCAGCCTTAGAACCCTGAGAAATAGTTTCAGGATCTGCAGAAGGATTCTTAAATAAGAACAAATGAGACTCAGGAACCCTATAAAACCTATCAGGATTAGAGGGAGCAGGAGGCATGGAATCAGGATTCAAATTAGCCTCAGAAAAGGCATTATCCACAATGTCAAGAACAGGAGGGATAGCCAAGGGCCTATGTTGAGGAAGAAGAAGAAATTCTCTAAGCCTCTTCTTGGAAGCAGAATAATCCTGACCTTCCCAATGAAAATGTTCCCTCATCTCATGTAAGGTTTCCCCAAAAGAAAAATCTTCAGGCGGAGAGGCAGAGGGCAAGGAGTCCTCAGCATCCGAATCCTCATAAGGAGGAAAAGAATATTCCTGATCAGAGGAAGAGACAGAAGATTTAGAAGCCTGGTCAGAGGAATCCATAGGAACATCCTGTTGAGGCCTTTTCTCAGGGGGGGGGGGGGTGAGAACCCCTAATTATAGAAAGCAAATCTTCAGCCATCCTTAACAATTGCTTCTGTGTCCTGGGAGTAGATTCAGAAGTAGCTTGAGCAGGAGCTTTAGACTTAACAGGAGTCTTTGACTTTGCCTTTGAAATAGTGATGTGAGTAGGCCTGAATACCCCCTCAGAAGCCGGTACCTGCACAGCGGTTCCGGACCCATCCGAGGGAGCGACGTCCGAAGGTCCTGCAGCAGATAAAATAGAAGGCCTTGATGGCTCCCATGGGAGTCCGTATTGGCCATCGGTTCAGAAGTGGCGGACGACAGGGGCTGCAAAAGCGCCTCACTGATGACAGTCGAACCGGACGCCGGCTCCAGCTGCAACGAGTCCTGTTTGGACCTCGGAGGCCTGTCCTTGTCTTTGCGCTTCTTTTGAATTCCGGTAGTGTCCGACGACATTCTGTAATTGAAGCGTCTGCCAAAATAATTCAGAGCCCAGTCGTACCTGCGTTTGATAGTACGAGAATTAAACCTGGCACAGAACCGACAACAAGAAACGTCGTGGTCAGGGCCTAAGCAAGGTAGACAGTAAGAGTGGAAATCTTTATGAGGTATTTGTTTCCCACACGTAATAAAATTATTAACTTTTTCTGACATCGGAAGAACAAGAAAAAGATTTCCCAATGGGGTACTTAGCTATGAGAAGAGAAGTAAGAACTTCGGACCGACAACAACCAAAAAACGCTGTTCGAAAATCGCCAACCAACGACTTGCGAGCTGCTTTCCACCGCACGGCAAGAAAGACTGGAGAAGATGGCGTCGGCTGAGGGCTATGTACCAGAGCGTACTGACGTCAGGGTACTGGCTTGTACAGCCGACGCCGGACCCAGACTTTGGGATTCTGGCCGACCTCGGGCTGCCTGCCGGCAGGAGCACCCTACAGTTATGACTGCAACAGTGAAACACGATGAACATCCCAGGCAGGTAGAGGGGGTCTTCTTGGAGGTTTAATATTTTTGATCCCGCTTAGAAATTGTCTGAGGAGAGGGTGTGAGAAGATAGGTGGATCCACATTGTATTCTGCTGAAATTGCTGAAGCATGAATCTTAATGGAAGAATAGGACAGGCCATTGTGGAACAATTCTGCTAAGTATTCTAGGATATGTGTTAGGTTTGCCACTGTGACATCTGTGCCCTTTGATGTGCTCCAAATGAGAAATCTCTTCCATTTAGCTGAGTATGTCTTCCTTGTGGAAGGCCTGCGAGCCTCCAGGATAATGTCCTTCACCCTCTGAGATAAAACAGTTTGATTGGGATTTAAGGAATTTTCCAGGCAGTTAGCTGCAATGTTTTCAAGTTGGGATGCAGGGTCTTGAAATTGTTCTGCGTCAGAAGAGGCCATAGGGGGAGAGACCATGGTTTTGCCTGAGACATGCTTCTCAATAATGGATACCAGTGTTGTCTTGGCCAGTCCGGAGCTATTAGTATCACTTTTGGCTGTTCCGCCCTGATCTTCAGTAGAACCTTGTACATCAATGGGAGAGGTGGGAAGGCATATACTGTTAGGTCTTTCCAGCTGAAAGAGAGAGAGTCCACCCTCCAAGCTTGTGGGTGGTATGTCCTTGAGCAGAATGTCTTCAGTTGATGATTGAGTGGGGAGGCAAACAAATCTATCTCCGGCATTCCCCATGTCTTTGCTATGAGTTGGAAGATGTCTGGGTGCAGCATCCATTCGTGTGCATCCATGGCAGTTCTGCTTAAGCTGTCCACCAGTGCATTTTCTTTCCCTGGCACGAATTGGGCCTGTAGTTGGATATTGAGATTCAGGCATAGTTCCCAGAGATTCATAGCCATCTGGCATAGAGGGTAAGAATGTGTGCCTCCCTGCTTGTTTATGTACCACATGACCGTGGTGTTGTCTGTCCTTATTAGCAGGTGTCCTTGTTGGAGGAAGGGTTTGAATGCCTCGATTGCATGCCTCACTGCCAGCATTTCTTTTTGGTTTGTGTGCATGCTTAGCTGTCCTTGAGGCCATAGGCCTTGGATACATTTGTCCTCCATGTGTGCTCCCCATCCTCGGTCTGAGGCGTCCGTGGTGATGGTCTGCCTTGGTTTTGGTTTGTTGAAAGGCAACCCTCTGTTGGACTGGCAGGCCTGAGCCCACCACAGGAATTCCTTTTGAAGGCATGGAATGATTGGTATCATGGTTTCTAAACTGTGACTGTGCTGAGACCATACACTCCGGAGGTACCATTGTAATTTCCTCATATGCAGCCTGGCATGCGGTATTAGAATTATGCAGGATGCCATGTAACCCAGGGCCTGCAGGATTTTCCTTGCAGTAAGCTGAGTTTGTCTTGTCAGAATCATGAAGTAATCTGGAAGTTGTTTTTGTTTTTCCTCTGTGAGAAAGGCCATTTGGGTGGTTGTGTCCAGATCTGCACCCAAAAAGGTTATCCTTTGGGATGGTACTAGTCTTGACTTTTGGATGTTGACTGTGTATCCCAAGGCCTGTAGCAGGTGTATGGCATAGGCCAAGTCCTTCATCAAATTTTTCTTGTTGTCCGCTTGTATTAGGCAGTCGTCCAGGTATGGGTAAATTTGAATTCCCTGTAGTCTGCAATGTGCAATTACTGATGCCAGGCATTTCGTGAATACTCTGGGCGCAGTAGATAAGCCAAAGGGCAATGCTGAGAATTGATAATGCTCTGATCCTGCAAGAAATCTGAGGTGTCTTCTGCAGTTTGGTCGAATAGGGACGTGCAGGTATGCCTCCTTGAGATCTACAGTCACCAGCCAAGACTCCTTGCCCAACATGGGAAGAAGTTGCTGTAGGGTCAGCATTTTGAATTTTTGCACAATGAGATAAGTGTTCAGTGCGGACAGGTCGAGAATAGGCCTCCATTGATTTTCCTTTCTTGGTACAAGGAATAGTCTGGAGAAAAATCCTTGGCCTTGTTCTGAACATGGTACCTTCTCTATAGCTTTCATCTGAAGTAAATTGCTGATTTGTTTTAAAGCCTCTGCCCTCTGATTTGGTGGAAGGTTTGGCATTCCGCCCCTTTTTGGCAAAGTGTGGAAGTGGAACCTGTATCCTTTGTCTATTATTTGCAGTGTCCCATGTATCCTTTGTGATATAATGTCAGTTTTTTGAGAATAAGGCCAGCTTTCCGCCCAAGGGTGCTTCCAGTTGATCCCTGGTAGGCGGAATCAGAGTTAAGTCATTAACCCTGTCCTGGTGTAGTAGTTGTTGTTGTTGCTGTTGCACTACTCCTCTGGTTGGCAGGCTGCCACTGACGGCCTCTGTAGGAGCCCTTCGATTGACCTCTGCCTCTAGGGCACCTGTTCCTGCCTCTCTGGGCTCTGTCCGAGTCTGGACAGGACCAATTCTTAGTAGGCCAGTTTTTGCTGAATCTCGGTGGTTGAACTTGCAGGAAATCTTTAACTGTTTGCACAGATTTTGCCTTTTCTTCAACCTTTTTTAAGATCTCCTGAGCAGAGGAGCCAAATAGATTTTGTTTCTCCATTGGAGCATCCAGGAGTTTAGCTTTGACATGGTCTGGCAAAGATTGCTCCTTCAGCCAGGCATGCCTACGAATAACTGCCCCAGTCATAGCTGATCTAAATGAAGCCTCCAGTGCATCATAGCCA
This sequence comes from Protopterus annectens, assembly GCF_019279795.1. NCBI lineage: Eukaryota > Metazoa > Chordata > Ceratodontiformes > Protopteridae > Protopterus > Protopterus annectens. The sequence continues at coordinate 868,225,876 of NC_056730.1, read as the reverse complement.
CATTTTAAGAAATGATTACTAACCTGTTGTGATTTGTGTACCAAATCCTGAAGGGATTTACTGTCTAGGGGTTCAGGAGAAGAAAGTTTCTTATTCAGTTCATCTAACAAATACTCCTGGTACTGTATCATATGAAATTGACAGTTTAATGCCCCGACAGAAAGAGTTGCAGAAGTATACACCTTCTTTCCCCATCTCTCTAAAGCTCTAGACTCTCTTTCAGATGGAAGGGGATTTTTGGCAGTAGCGGCTGCAACCCCTTTAGGGCCCTGAGAAATAGTTTCTGGGTCTGCAGAATGGGCTTTATACAAATGGAAATGAGAATCCGGAACCCTGTAGTATCTGTCAGGTTTGGCAGGGGCCGGAGGGAGAGTATCAGGGGCTGTACTGACATCATTGTACACATCAATTACATTCAGAACAGGAGGTATAGCTAAGGGCCTATGCTGAGGCAAATGCAAAAAGGTCCTTAATCTTTTTCTAGAATCAGAGAAATCCTGACCTTGCCATTGAAAATGCTCTCTCATGGAGTGTAGAGACTCACCAAAGGAAAACTCTTCAGGAGGGGAGGCCGAAGGGATAGATTCCTCTGCATCTGAATCCTCATAAGGCGAGTAAGCCCCTTCCTGGTGGTCTGACAACTCAGATCCATCCGTGGAATCATCTGAGGAGTGTGGATCAGAGGGGTCAGGCCTGGGCCTTTTGTCTGGAGGAGGTTGAGAGGCCCTATCTGGGTGAGGTTGTGAACCCCTAATTAAGGAAATAAGGACCTCAGCAAGGCTGAGGATCTGTGAACTAGAGGAAGGCCTCTGGGAGGTAGATTTGGCAGGCAAAGCTTTTGAAAGTTTGGCAGCTTTAGCCCTTGAAAAGGCCTTAATGGACATGGAAGCAGGGGGCCTAGCTGCCCCACGTGCAGGGGTAGAAATGTCCAAAGGTATGGTGTCGGACAATTCCTGAACACTAGCTTCGGTAGGTAGTTCTGAAGCAGACTCAGCCGGGGCCTCCCGGGCCTCGGTGGTCGGAAGTATGGTTTCGGAAGAAGGAATCGCCAAGGACTCTGTTTCGGCCAAAACTGAGACACTCGCGGTAGGCCTAGCCGTGGTTTCAGTCGAAACCGTGGGCCGCGAGTGTCGGTCCTTTTCCTTGCGTTTTTTGACCGTATGCTAAGTCAGAGTCTCCGACGGCATTTTACAAGCAAAAGCGGCTCCAAAAAATTCCTCTGCAAACTCCGACCGACGTCTAAGAGTTCGTCGGTTGAAGGAGGCACAGGCTAAACAGGCCGATACGTCGTGGTCTGGGCCTAAGCAAGGAAGGCAGTAAGAATGGAAATCCTTATGAGGTATTTGTTTCCCACAAGTTAAACAATTATTTACTTTGTCTGACATCGGCTGAGGCAAGAAAGAGTCCCCAACGGGGTACTTAGCTTTTTTCGAAGTCTTCGGTAGCTGAAATCACTGGATCTGACAGACCGGCACTTGCGAACAGCTTCTGCTTCGGGCACCGCGCGGCAAGAAAGACTGAGGAAAATGTCGTCGGCTGATGCTTTTATACCCCAGACGCTCTGACGTCAGGGAAAGTGCGACATCAGCCGAGGCCAGACCCAGACTTTGGAATCCGGCCGACCGAAGGGCTGCCTGAGGCAGGACAACCCATATGTTATGACTGCAGATGCATCCTTGAAGGACATAAGAGCAAGAAAGAGAAGTCCTCTCCTCTTATCAGGAGACTACTCAACAGCCACTAACACCACAGCTGAAGGAGCCCTGAAATTTGACTGGTGGAAGCCAAAGAAATCTGTTCAAACAAACCCCAGAATTCCACTTGGTTCGGTTCTGAGGCTGGTGCCAGCATCGAGCTGTCCACAGCTAAAGCTCAAAAGTACAGTTTTGTACCTACCATAAATGTAGATGTTCGAGGATTCCATTGCTGCAGTGGGTTATTGGTATAGTCCTCCGGCTGAAATACCAGTCCTAATACCGAGAGATAAGGTCACATGCTGACTGGCGTCAGGGACCGACGCTGACAGTACGCCAGGGTACTAATACCGCTCGATCTTTCCATCGCCCAGATAGTCAGAAGACTTGAGAAGAGTCAGAAAAGAAAGAAAAGACAAAGTCCAAAAAAACCGGCAAATATAACACATATATACAAAACACTCAGTATACAAAACAATAATACAAAAATCTCACCTACACAACCAGGGTTAAAACAGAGGGGAAAAGTGGGATATCTTCAAGAGGGGATGGAACAAAGATCAGCAATGCACTTATGGGCACATCTACATTAGTCTTTATTCAAACGCCTCCAACCTTTTCGTGAGGCCATTTGGAGGAGGCTGGATCAGGCGTGGGAGAAGGAGGCAGCAGATTGCATAGGAGGCTGCAAAGCTGGCCCAAAGTGAGTTAGTGTGTAGACGGGTGATAAGCGCTAGAGCAAATAGAAGAGAAGACTTAGAGTAGTAGCATGCACTTTCCATCAGTTGCCACTTGCCAAACATGCTGTTCCAAAGGCACCCCTTAGGAATGAATGCTGTTGAAGAGGCAGTCCTCTTGGAGGAATATACTAAACCCCAGGAATGGTCTAAAGCCAAACCTGGGAATAATAAAATGCAAAATACAATGCACCCAGAAGGCTTGCAATTTTTGACAAAACACTGCTGAACCTGCAAAGCAAAAGCTGCCAAAACAACCTAAAAGTCGCCGCCCAAAAAATTTATGCCCTGCTTGTTACATCTCAAGTGCTCAAAATACGGGTCTGCATAAAAAAATCTTTTTTCCTGGTTTGGTTTAAAGCCACACTAGAAACCACCTTAGTCGAAGGGTTTAAGTTAACAAAACATGAGAAACTACCCTAGGTGCAAAAAGGAAAGAAAATAACTGCTTAAAGGACCTTATGGACAAGGAAAATCAAAGGGCTCAACTGAAATAAGGAAAGCAGACTTAGATGACAAGTATTTGCAGAAAGCAGTAAATTCAGCACTAAAAGGTTGGAGAGTTTAATTCAGCAGTAAAATCCGCGCTCAAAGAGCAGTAGGAGGAGTAGGGATGTTCCGAGATCCCGAGATCCCCCACAGGAGTAAGAAACTGCTTTAGGGTCTTTTTGTCTGAAAAGAGGTGAGAAATATGCTTTGAACAGCAATTGCTGCAATCAAGGCGGAGCCAATAATAAGGAGAAAGCAATTTGATGAAGGAGAATAAATTAGAAGAGAAGCTAATAACTCAGTAGAGATAACTCAGTCCAAAATTGAAAGTCTGCCAACTTTATACCCACTCTCAGATGCACCTTTCTTGATCTAGGTCTTCTTCCAAAACTTGCATTTTACTTACCCGTATTAGCAATTCATTTTGGACATTTCCAAAAGTTTCCTGAGAGAATTGAGACTCATGTTGAGAAGAGAGTTGAATGCTGGTTTCAACAGAGAATGAAGTGAGCTGGATGAGAGATGAGGAATCAGAGCTTTTCTCGAGAGAACAGACGAGTTCTGACTCGAGCAGCGAGGGATCAGTTTAAAGGCCCAATCACATTGGATCTAAGTCAATCCGAGCCTGTATCTGGAAGCCTCAAAATCATCCTTGGTCTGTCAGGCAGAGACCTTTTAGGTGGAAGATGAAAGAATCCAACTTTTTGGAAGCTGAAAGGCTGGGAAGGTCAACTACATATGAATGTTTTTACAACCCAGCTTTGTATTTAAAACTTTGGAGTGATAACAGGGAAGAAACGGGAGTTCCCCATGACTTCGCACATTCATGAAATGGAGAGAAGTTTAGTGTGGATGGATCTGAGGATCCATGATTTGTCTGCTTAACACCCTCACTCTGATCCGGCACTTCTGTTCCGCCAACACATGATCCTGTGGCTTAACACATGCTTCCATACAATCAACCCCTGCTGGAACTGTTGCCTGAAGAAGCTTAACGATGTCTCACATTAAAATCTTTGTTGTCCCCATGCAGTTGTGTTGTGCCCGCGAAGTAACACTCTGAACTTGAAGCAGTACATTTATGATGAGCTGTGTTGTTCAATAGAACGCTGTCCCGTTCTGCTGATGGTAATCCTGTGTAGCCTGTACATCAACTTGACACCTAACATCTCCTTCTCAAATGCCCCAGGCATCTGTCGTTAAAAGTCTGGCTTCGCCTGTATCCACTCTCAGAGCCATTTAGCTGAGCACAGGAGTCCGGGAGGTAATTGTCATTCCTTTGACCTCTACTTTCTTATTGAATGAAGTCACAGACCCTCCTTGTAGTGGTGACATTCCCCCAATAACCTCTGTAATGCTGCTGTATCATACGAATACATGAAAGGGTCCTGGGAAAATCAGAGCATGCCATGAACCTAACCAGAACCATTGCAGCTTTGCAGCTTCCTCATTGGTGAATTGGCATTGTGCAGCAGTGGATGATTAGAACCCTTGAGTTTGGTTAAGAACTGTCCTTGGCTGCTGTATTCAAGGTGAGATAGTTGACTCTTTGAGCGATAGACTGCTAGACTTTCGTGTTTGCAAAGGTTCATCTGGTTGCCTGCTGCTCCATGGGACTTACTACGACACCCTTGAAGGTCTTAGATTGGACTTTATTTCTGGACTCAGTTTTCCCAGCAATCAAATAATCTTAGATTCAGATAAGGTCTTTCGAGATTGAATCATGGTGAAGTAATACGATAGATTTGAATTAGCCAGAGTGTACTAAACAATCACCGCAATGCAGAGAACTGATTCAGAAAATTGAAGGTTGTAAAAGGCAACTGCTTCAGAACACCCAGATGCTTCCTGCAACCTGGCCTTATAGGCACATGAAGGTAAGTTTCCATCCAGTGAAAAAATACCCAGTGAGTTAAAAGAGCCTTAAAGCAAACCTAGCCTTTGCCTTGAATGAAGCTTTATAGATGTCCAGATATCGAACCTGGGAAGATCTCAGATGGGCCCAAAGTGTATAAAAGCTGTTGTAACGCCAACATCTTGAACGCCTTTAAAAACCTCAGCTGAACTGATAGAAATTAAAACACAATGAATCTGATGAGGTACTCTGTTGAATTGGTGAATAAGCCTCTTTCTTATAGAAACTGTTTGGAGGTTTTCAGCATGCCTTGGAAATCAAATCTGTTTAAAATGACAAACCTGCAAAATTGATAGACTGTTATGGATGATGAAAATCACCACCCACTTTGAAATGTGACGAAAATCACCCACTTTTCTTTTGATGAATGAGGCTGAACTGACTTCTGTCACTTGGTACCAAGTATGAAATTATTTTTGTTAGTCTGTTTTGACAAGACCTGACCTCTGCAGACGAGAATCCACTGAGCAGGTGGTGAACTCTAGATTTAGCCTGGCCCTGCCCGAGACCTGCCCCCTACCCTCTTAGACTGCTAATCTGAGATGAATCATGTCCCGCATTAGCAGGTGTCCACTCTTGAAGAGGCTCCACCTGCAAGAAATCCCCCCCTACCCTGGCAATCTTAAGCAGGATAGACACACCTTTGAAGCTTTTCAGCAACTTTTCTGTAAACAACGCCTCCCAAACAGATCCCAAACTCCTTGTATCCAGTGTGGAGCATCCTTTTTCATTCTGCTTCCAGGCCACCCTGCTGATCTGCCAACTGAAGCAAAGGAGCACCAGAACAGGGCCGAGGCACATGCCCTGAGAAATGCAGACATCGAAACCAGGCATGCACCAACAAGCCCACTTGTTCATGAATACTCAACTCAATCAACTCCAATTAAAACCACACTTCGCCCACAAAGCCAACACCTGATTTCAAACACAAAAGGAACCAATTTTGATAAACGCAGACATGAAATACCTGGACCAATTTTGAGCACTCTTAGATTTCTTCTTCCCCAAATCTATCTTTTCTATTTGGTCTCTTTATCAGAGGGTATTTTTATTTCTGAAACAGGCTTAGGCCCCTGAGAACTTTCCCCACCTTCCAAAAGCCAAGCCCGCACCCCAAAACATACACCTGCCTTTTAAACTTTTCTGGCACCATTTCCTTTAGCTAGGACAGAAACAGACATGCAAGTCCGGGTCAAAACAGGAAAACAACATTCAAACAGCCTCGGGCACATAAATCTACACTTTAATATTAACCAAAGCGGGGCTGGGGCCCTATCAGGTAAAACTTCTGGAACTTCTAAGGACCCACTCTCTTGGGTGATGCCTTCATGGAGTGAGTTCCGAAAGAGAAACTTACTTGTAAGCTTGGTGAGCGGGAACTCCGGAAATCCAACAGTAACCGCCTCTTTAAGTCAGTCTTCACATCTGAACACTGTCTAAAACTATCAAACTCCCATTCCTCTGCCCTTTATCAGGGGCCTGTGATCAGGCCTCATAGAACTATCTAATCTCTGCCCGCCATCGGCTCTTCCATTTTAGACAACAGCAGAACCTCTAAAGCTTTAAGCCTAGAACAGAAGCTGAACAACCCACACACCAAAAGAAGCTTGTTTGGCAGAAGGCCCAGAGCTCTTCAGAAGTCTTGGGGAGAGGCTGAAACTACTTTGGCTGAGATGCCCCTCAGCCCTGCTTCCACCAGAAGGGCCTGCTACCATCCCTGCCAGGGAAGCTTCTGCAACAGGACCCTTTCTACCCTACACCCCCCCGGCCCACTGAAGAACCTCAACCTGAGGGCAATCCTCAACCCGAAACTCAACCTGAGACTGCCTTTTCTCCTGTAACTAAGTGCTTCTGGGATCCAGCCATTAGCCGGAGCATGTTACGGCATATTATAATTGGAAACGCTAAAAAAAACACCATCCGAAGGCAACACCTGCAAAATCTAGGCTCCCCCTGTAGTGAACCTGGCCAATCCAACACAAGTGCAGCGTAGTTTGTGGGCCTATAAGTAATACCTGTATGCATTCCCAAACACTGGCGCGGGTAATCCTCGGCTCCCTAATACAGTTAGTGCGCTTGAAATACTGATCCGTTAAATACAAGGCTGCAAGAAAAGCCGCATCAGCCTCTAAGCATCGGGTTTAGCTCCTCTGTAATTCCTCTTCCGAAACTCCGGACGCTATAAAAACATACTCTGTTTTTTCTTGAGAAAAACAGCTCTTCGCAAGAACGCAGACCGCAAGAATGAGAGATACTGGCTTAGCCAACCTCCCATACGGTCTGAATTGTGCGTCTCCTTAGCTCTATAAGCGAGGGGGCGACACACTTGTTGGCATACTCTCACCAATGGATTCGAAGACTGTCAGAAAGGGATAACTCCGAAAACTTGCCCCCCAGGATCCGGAGCTGAAACTTTGTCCACAAGATCCTTCTGGCTCCTATGAGATTGCAGACGTTTGGATTAGAGATGGTGCTGGAGTAGAAGACAGTCAATGTTTGGAAGTGGCACAGACAGCTTCTGGGAGATGCTTGGATCTGTAACTCCCCAAACCAACAAGCGGATTGGGGTCAAAGTTACTACAGGATGAGGGGAAGAATTCAATTCCCAGGTCCAGCAGTAGCTGGAGGTGACAGGAACCTCAACTGAATCTGGGTCCTGAGGATTTCCTTATCATGTGGTCCACATCTGCTTCAGAGAGACCCCTGGCTGACCACATCAACCTCAAGAAGAAGCAGTGGATGGAGATCCTGGCAACCGGTGACTAGACCCTTTTTGAAGAAATGGAGATCAGATGTGAGGGTGGAGACTGGCTGTGGGAAAACATGGCTTCAGGAGAGTGGGAGTTTTAAATCAGTTCAGGATTGGCTCAGAGAATAGCACAGGATCTGAAGGTTTATAGGGCTTCAGAGGCAGGACCAAATTGTCAGACGCACAAGACTGAACAGCAGAGTTTTCTCGCTCCTTGGTCTTTTCTTTAGACTCTGTGACTTTATCCCCCTTTTGACTTGTAAGACGACTATTTGGAAGAAGGGGAAGCTCCAGAAACAGAGTACTGGAAGATTCTCCCACAGGGACAGAGAGAAGTCCCTTAAGGAAAAGCCTGTTACATTGTTCTCTCCATAATAGCTCAGTTGCCAAAGGCAGTGCAGACAGCACACTGTTAATCTAAAAGAGCAGCCCTGAGACAGTACACACAGTTAGTGTGTGCATCTAAATTTGGCATTTTGAGCCGCGGGACACACACTTTTTAAAACCCAAAGATTCATCAACCATAGTGCAACAACCACAACAGTAACGACAAAAACATAGCAACCCTAAAGACTAGAAACTTAATATACAAATTAAAAAAAAATATATATATATATATATATATGTGTGTGTATATATATATATATATATATATATATATATATATATATATATATATGTGTGTATATATATATATATATATATATATATATGTATATATACACACACACACACACACACACACACACACACACACACAATTACAGATTACATAAATATATTTTTTTAATGAAAATAAGAGAAAGAAATTAACTATGAAAAGGGAGTAGTAGAGAGATTAGAATACCAGATACTTAACTAAAAGAATGAAAATGGTGCATCAAGGGAAAAAATGTTACCTCACAATGTAACCCACACTTGAAAAAAGGAGATCCACATATATATCAAAGGAGCGGCAAACAAGATCTGAGGTAATATTGGGCTTTGCAAGCAGTTATAGCTAAGGGGAAGAGCCTGAGCTTGGGATCCAAAGTCTTGAGTGACCGAAGACGGATACTAGGTCAGATCATGAAGACCCATCCACTGAGGAACAGATGAAAAAGACAGCATCAGATCTAGAAATAAAATAAATCACCCTGGCAACAAAAACATAAAAAAAACACCCTGGCAACAAAAACATATAAAAATGGTGCTGGTGGGGAGGTGGGACTGGTACTGTAACACTGATCACACTTTTGTAGCAGCCATGGCAATATGGGTAGACTACCATAAGTTTACAATAATTGGAAGGAGGAATGATGATGGTCCAGGAGTCCCTGGGAAATGGTCCTAGCAAAGACTGCCCTAACCCTGTAAAAGTCTCATTTGTAGTGCTTTGCAATGGTATGTGCAGAGGACTAGCTCACTCCTTATGTACTACTTATAGAATTCAACTCTTTCCAAAAAGCCACAAATGAAACCAAGGTCCTGACAAAATGAGCCTTGTCCCTGCCTTTTTGAGGTCGGTACAACAAAAGGTAATAGCATGAGACAATCATTCTGAGATAGTCTGCTTTGACAAGTTGTCCTTTCTTCTTACCTTCCCAAGAACTGAATAAATGATTAGAGTTGCTGAAGGTTTTAGTATTGTCAAGGTAATATCAAAGGTGCCGGTAGACATCCAGAGTATGGATAGCTTGGCTCAAGGTAAACTTGGATACCACTTAAGAACTAATCCTGATTTATGCCTAAAGAAAAAAACAATCCTTCTGGAAAACGAGATCAGGTTGACTCACCATAACAGCTAACAACTCAGATACTCTTCTTACAGAAGTCAGAGCTAAACTGTTTTCCATGTCAAGAACTTCAAAATCATCCTGATGTGCTCATTCAAACAGAGTAAGAGATAATTTGTTCTAAAACAAGTTACGATCCCAAGGAGTAAGCTGTTTGTTTATAGGAGGCTTGGTATATAGCACCCCTTTCAAAAACATTTCCACACAGGAAAGTACTGAAAGGGGAGAATCCATTGACAGACATACTGAAATGGCCAGCAAATGAATCCTGATAGAAGAGAAAGAAAGGTCAGTGGATGTTAACACACAACAATATTGTACAGTAAACTACCAATTAACCGGCACCCATGGGAATTGGTAGATGTCGGATAACTGTAGTTTCTGGTTGCTTGAGAGTTACTATTAAAAATAGCCTTGACTAATACTGTATCCTATACTATTTGGTTTGACTTGTTCTCATTTTACTCCTATCTTCCTTTTTAAAATTCAAACTCTAAAAACGTAAGATACGTTTCTGCAAGGGGGAAAACAAAGTGCAACACATGAAAATTGTACTGTATTACTTCAGCATTTTTTTTTTGCTCATTGCTTAAGAGTGCTGGTTGCTTGAGTTCCAGTTAACCGAGAGTCTACGGTACAGTCAGAGAAATACCAGCCTTAAAATGGGTCATGGTTCTTATCCTGGGATTAACTAGAAAATATTTCTCTATTTGGTAATACAGGATTTCCTAGTAGCAGACTGCATTGCCTCCTTTAATACCTGCTGCATGTTTTCAGAAAATAGGTGACTGAAAAGTATTGAGAGTATCATCCATTCAGTTAGCTGAAGTTGTTTCAAGTTGGGATACATAAAAAACAACCTTGATCTGTGACAGAATTTCAAGTTTGTGAGGAAGTTCGTTGTAATAGGAGAACCAAGTTTAACTGGTACAGAAGAGAATCATCCCACTGATCTTTAGACATCCCACCGCAAAGCATTATATAGCTATGTCAAGAATCTAAATGGGAACACTCACATCTGCTCTGAGTTACAGCATAATGGCACTAAATATACAGAACCAACTGATATTGCCAATATCCTAGCAGATAGGTTCAGTGCTAACTTTACCCCCCTCTCACCCCCTAGAGGGCCCATCTCTATACGGGAAGAATGCAAAGTTCCTATAATCACGGCTGCACAGGTGTAAACACTCTCCAAAGCCAAGAACACAGCATCCATGGGACCTGACAATATCCCAGGCTGCGTTCTACACCAACTACAGAATGAACTGGCACCCTACCTAAGTACCATGTTCAATCATAGCCTCAACTCAGGCTTTGTACCCACTGAATGGCGCACCGAGACAGTTATCCCACTCCACAAAGGGGGAGCCATGACAGACCCCAGGAACTATCGCCCCATTAGCCTGACGAGCCTGGTCTGCAAGGCCATGGAACGTATCATCATGGAACTCATAAACAAAGACATTGGTAATCTCCAAACTCTAGACCCTACTCAGTTTGGATTTGTAAAAGGCAGATCATGTCTCCTAAACCTGATTGACTTCTTTGAAGTAGTCACCAAAGCCACAGATGAGGGTAAAATGGTTCACACAGATTATCTAGATCTCGCCAAGGCTTTCGACACCATTCCCCACTCTGGAATTATAGATAAGCTCACTAAACTAGATATAAATCCCTATGTCACAAGATGGGTTGCCAACTGGCTCACGGACAGAACCCACACTGTGAAAGTAGCGGATTCCAAATCCGACATCAGACCAGTGACAAGTGGAGTACCACAGGGTTCAGTCCTGGGTCCTCTCCTGTTTGGTATCTACTTCTCTGAAGTGCAGGTCAACACAGAAGGTCTTTGGCTAACAAAGTTTGCAGATGACTGCAAACTAGGAGCCATAACTGAAACTTCTAACGATGTGGACAAACTACAAAAGGGCCTCACTGAGACAGATACCTGGTGTCAAAACCATGGCCTGAAGCTCAATGCCAAAAAGTGTATTGTCATCCCCTTTGGTAAAAACTCTGTACCCATGAACTACCACATAGCTGGTAGTCTACTTAATGCCGAAAATGTGATAACAGACCTTGGGACACAGGTGGACAGTAGTCTCTCCTTTGATAATCACATCGTCACAGTGGTCAGGAAATCCTTCTACGTGGCTCATCTCATCACAAAAGGATTCGCATCCAGAAAAAGAGAGGTCATTGTTCCCCTCTACTCATCACTCAGACCCATTATAGAGTACAACACCCCTTTTGGTATGTACCTCACAAGACATCTACAACTGGAAAGACCACAGAAATACCTCACAAAGAGGATTACTGGCCTCAAACAGATGCCCTATGCAGACAGTCTCAAAAAACTACAGCTTTACTCCATCGCATATCGCCTACTCAGGGGCGATCTCTGCTGAACATACAAAGCTGTGTCAAACCCAGAGCTGTTGGACATGCTCCACTTAAAGAAATCCCAATCTCTCCGAGCTACAAGCTCTAAGGATCTTAACCTTGTCACCACAATAAACAGAACACGCTGGAGGGATAGATTCCTGTCCCAGAGACTTCCCATACTCTGGAAAAGACTACCTATCTATGTCAAACAGAGTTCCTCATTAGCACTCTTCAAAAAAATCTTGATGATTGGATGGGAAATTGGAAATTCACCCCGGGGATCACTTCTGTGGCTCTGCTCGACAGGGCCACAGGAAAATAATTTTCTTGGGTGGCGGAAGCCAGGGTACATTTTTTGGCTAGGCTTGTATGAGCTCTAGGGCCGATAGCCTAGTACCTACCTATGAACCTTCTGAATCTTCAGAATTACGCTGGACACCAAATAAAAGTATCTGATGTGCTCACCACATCCTGATTCAGTTTTCATTTGAGAGTCTGCCCTGGTCCTGCTTAGCTTGTCTGCCACAAACATTTGTACTTACAGGATTTAAAATGCCTACAGACTGAGATTGTGATGAAAAAAAGAAGTTATGTCCTAACATTCCATCTGTGTTGCCATCTTCATTCATTCATTACTGATGGGTGTCGGTTCCATCATCGGAACGGAGTCGGCCTTATACCAAGCTTGCGCCAGCCAAAAACTCTCGAGCTAAGCTTTACCCATAGTGCCCTTCTCCCAGTTACTTCAGATCGAGTTTGACCGTAACAAGAAAAGCAGAGGCTATATATCTGAGCAAGTTCCCTAGAATGACATTGGACCCAGGCAATCCCCCAGGAGCCTCTAGGAGGGGGAAGGACGCAATGAATGAAGATGACCAACACAGATGGAACGTTATGGTAAAACATAACTTCTTTATCTGATGTTGTTAATCTTCATTCATTCCTTACTGATGGGACAGAAACCCCAGCTACCTTACATGTCTTGGGTGGCCCTATTGAAGAATATTCCTAAACACCATCGAACCAAAGGAGGCTCTCCCCCTGGAGACCAGATATCGTCTATGGATGCCCGTGAATGAAAGGCAACTGAAGTTGCCACATATCTGGTGGAATGTGCTTTGATTTTGCCTGGGTTAGGGGTTTTTGAACGTTGGTACACCAGGAGTATACAATCTCTTAGTCATTTGGACAGAGTTACTTTAGACAAGGCTTTCCCCAATTTCGAGCCTGAAAAAGATGCAAACAATTGGTCTGATTTGTGGACTTCCTTAGTTCTGTCCAGATAAAATCTCAATTGCCTATATACATCTAAAAGGGGGAGGCAATATTCTCCCTTGCTCGAGAAGTTAGGAAAGAATACTGGTAGGTCAACAGAGTAGTTTACTGTGAAATCTTAAACAACTTTGGGTAGGAAAGAAGGATTTGTCTGAAGTGATACCCTGTCCTTATGAAAGATTATACAAGGATGTTTAGTACATAGGGCCTGAAGCTCGGAAATACGTCTAGCTGAGGTAACGGCCACTAGGAATAAGGACTTCCTGGATAAGAATTTGATATTGCAGGTAGCAGCAAGTTCAAAGGGAGGTTGCGTTAAAGCTTGAAGAACTACTGTGAGACTCCATGGTTCGGTGGGTTCCTTAATGGGTGGTCTAATATGAGATATCCCTTTTAGGAAGGTTTTGAAAAGACGATGGGAGATTAAAGCAGAGTCCCTGAAACCATTATGGAAATTGGAAATGACAGCTAAATGGACACTGATGGTTGATGCAGCAGCTCCTGTTTTGAAGAAATTTGACAAATAATCTAAAACTGTATTAACTGGAACTGAATAAAGGTCAATATTTCTTTGCTTGGACCATAACAAGAATCTTTTCCACTTACTATGGTAAATTTTCTTGGTGGATAGTTTATGCGAAGCCAGTATAATGTCACGGACCAAAGAAGAAAGATTATTCAGCCTGGGAATTTCTGGAAGTGGAGAAACCAAGCTGTTAGCTTAAGATTGGTTCAAGTGAGTCAACCCTTGGGGTGAGAAATGAGATATGGAGTTGGATCCAGGATCCATACTTGGCAGGGCCAATAGGGTGCAATGAGGATCACGTTGCTTTTCAGCTGGAGGGCTTTCTTCAGAAATTTTGGGATTAGGGAAAGAGGCGGGTAAGCATATAGAAGCCCCATGGACCCATCAGGAACCACAGCGTCTTTCTCTTCCAGTAAAACTTTGTATTGTAAGCCTAAAGAACTCTGTAATTGACTTTCAACAAAATATATATTTTTAGAAAGAATAGAACTGAAATGGATTTTGAGGATGCAGGCAGATTATCATCCTGGACTTAATATTGCATTGTGTATAAAGCCTGAGCTAGAAGCCAGGCGTACTAAAAAACACATTAAGAAGCACTGAGTTACTAGCATTTGATTATGTAATAAACTGGCCTTGATTGTCTTAATTGCCTATGGATGTTTGCTCATTTATCTTAGTAATGTTTTCCTACAAAAGGATGTCTCTGATGCATTGTTTTTAAGGATCTGATGAAGCATAGGTGGACCTATGCGAAAGTGCTTATCCGTTTTTGTTGCAATAAAAGTTCTAGTTTTTAATTGAAGTGGTCTATGTCATTTGTGCTTTTGGACTACTAGTGTTGCACTACTTCCTCATTTGTGTAGCCATGGTGGTCTACTTGGCTTTTTTTCTACAGTTTTATGGTTCTGCCTTTCCTAGACCTTTGGACCCAGTTGGTATTATTTTTCTTGTCTTTATATATATATATATATATATATATATATATATATATATATATATATATATATATATATATATATATATATATATATATATATAAAGGGACTAAGAGAGGAATGAGGGGAAATATCAACAATGGTAACAGACAGAATTACCACAAAGGTAAGGGAGAGGGGATACCAGCAATGGTATAAGAAGAAATACCTTAAAAAAGGTAAGAAATGCAGTAAAGGAAGTAAAAGCGACTTTCCATGAGAGAGGGTAAACGTGTGACTAACAAGAAAGTTAAAAGGATTTTCAAAAGTTAGAACATTTTAATTATTTACCTAGGCTCAGTCGAGAGCTGGCTTGACATGGCTTTTTGGCAATGCAGCAAACGAGATCGGAGGTAACTGGGAGAAGGGCACTACGGGTAAAGCTTAGCTCGAGAGTTTTTTGGCTGGTGCAAGCTTGGTATAAGGCTGACTTGGTTCCGAGGATGGAACCCATCAGTAAGGAATGAATGAAGATTAACAACATCAAATTCTATATTCCAGGCTACAACGGCTCGTCCACACAGAGTTAAGATCTGGTCCCCCCATTTGTTTATACACCATATTACTTTAGTGTTATCTGTAACTATTTGTAATGACAGAGTTGAGAGCATTTATTACTGCCAAAATCTCCTTTATGTTTATGTGATTCGGCACATCTTTTTTGTTCCAACGAGCCTGTACTTCTCACAGACACTGCTCCCCCGGCAAAGTTTGAGTTGTATGTAGTTACAGAATATGCTGGAACCACAAGGGCAAATGGGAAACCTGGACTGAGATAAAAATGGTCTCTCCAGTTGTTCCTTTTTCACAAATCCTTTAACAGGATTCTGGAATGTCAGGGGATGTTGACATTGGCATCATACTGATTTTAGATATCTCTGAAATGTTCTCATTTAAGAGTCTTTCTAAAGGAATCATGATCATCATGGATGCCATGAATCCTTGTATCCTAAGAAATTCCATACTGATGCCTTGGTTTGAGTGGAAAAAAAACCTCCTGGTTAGCTCTAGATATAGCACCACTTTTTCAAGAGGAAGAAAAGCTTTAAGGAATCAAGGAGACACAGCACTAACACTATCTGTGACAAAGTTGAGAAAGATTTTTAGATGTTCTTCTGAAATCAGTCTGTGCAGGAGAACTCTCCAGCAGGTGACAGATTCCAGACACTTTGAAGAATACTCTGCAAAGATAAGCAAGTCATCTAAATAAAAAAATTGTGAATATCTTGCAATCTGAAATAGGCTACCACTATAGCTAGACAAAAGGAAATGCAGACAACTGAAAGTGTGAACTGGTACAGAAAACCTTAAGAAGTGTTTGAAATCTAGTGCTACATGAGTGTGATAAGCTTCTTTTAATCTAGACTCACTAAAGATCTTAAATAGGGAATGAGCGTTAACAAGTTGTGAAGGGATAACATTTCAAACTCTGGAACTTTCACAAACTGGTTTAGAAAGGAAAGCTCTAGGACTGGTCTCCATGAAGCTTCTTTCTTTTGACATAAGAAAAAGATGAATGACAGGGAGGGGGAAAAGTTTGAGCTGATGAGGAAGGATCCCTTGAAAAGGGGGGAAGAGAATTTCCACTGCCATTTGCTTTACTGATTCACTCTTCAAATCCATTTGTCTGAAAGTATCTATTGCCAGAGAGAGAGAGAAATGGAGGGTCAGATTTTGGGGAGAAATTAGAGGCTTACCAAGGTGAAATGAAAAGGAGGGTCGGTAGATAATCATTCAGACTTGTTAAGACTGTCCTTGTTCCTGGGAGGCTCCTCCTTTCTTTTAAGAGACTTCTTGCCATTGAAGTCTGTGTACCAGTAGCTTGCTAGCTTATTTTGCTTTTTGTAAAATGTTGCGGAGGTAGCAGTGAAGCCCTTAAATTTGCAAAAGGGAGGTTGGAAAATCCAGGAAACTCCCTGGATCGTCTTCCCTCTCTCATCATACTTTTTAAGCACCTATGCAGTAGAAAATCCAGATGCAATTTCTCAAAGGAAAAACTTAACATTTCAGCTTTAACACCCTCAAGAAGGTTTTGTGTACAAAACCAAACAAACATCTTCATATCAGTTCTGGTAGGAGTAGCTGTAGAAATGGCATTAATTGAATCATCAACTTTGAAGAATGTTTAGTCACAGAGACAAAGAAACAATAAGCCTACACAACGATGATTTTCCTCAGACAAGGAAAAAGAAGCCATAATGTTCCTCATATTTGCAAGAGTCATGCATGAACTTTAATCTGTGAGCTTGACCATTTAGATTTCTAAAAATAGCCCCTCCCCAAAATATTTCAAAAGATCTTCCAGTTCTTGTCAAAGGGGTAGGGATTTGCATTTACCAGATGACTAGCAGCAGTTGGATTTAACTAAGGAAATCACTGCTATATCTGATCTGGGGTTAGAAAATAAAAACCAAGACCGAGGAACTTTAATCTATCTGCTTTCTTAGGGGAAAGAGGCTGGCTATCAATAAAGTTACTGCCAGTAATAAAAACATCCTCCAATCCTGGAAGAACACGAGGAACTGGTGTAGTTCCAAGAAATTACATTTACAAGAAATCATAACATTTCTTTAATGACAGTGGAAGATCATGATGTTCCCACTGAAATAACGGACTCGTTGTTGATACGTTTTCAGGAAAATGAAAATCCTTCCAAGGGACTGCCAGATGAAACTCTCTCTTCAGAATCAAAATCAGAAACCTAGTAAGAGGGAAACTGTCGCTCCCTTACTGTCATTTTCATGTTCAAAGATCTGCACACTTCAGAAACTGAAGGATTCCTTTTTCTCTTGCCAGAAACACCTGGTCTGGTAGGGTCAAATTGCCTGAACTAAGCCTTGAGCTAAGCCCAACAAATCACTCCTGTCCAATTATCTTTTTGACAGGAATTTCTGAAGCAGACTTGCTTTTGACAGGCAAAACCTCCCTGGGGACAGGCATCTTAGTCTGTCAAGGCAGAGAGGTATTCTCTGCACCTTACTCCAGGACTGACAAGCTTGGTTCTCCCCTGTCCACCAACAGCATTCCAACAGCTGCAGAGTACATGTCTAACCCCTGGGTCCATGGTGGTTTTAAGAACTACACCAGAGGAAGCCAATGAAAAAAAAAAGATTAATGGCTTGAGGAACCAGAAACAGCTACATAAGTCACTCATCTGCAACTGAGTTAATCTAGAAGCTGCTGAAGGGGCAAAGGCGGCTTGGAATGTTTTTCTTTTTGCAGCTGGAATAAGAAAAAAAGAACAGAAGAAATGGTGTGTTTCATTGTGAAGTCAAAAAAGATGCCCAAATCTAGAGGGAAGCCTGCAGCAGCAGCAGTAGTCAGTGAAATAGATAAGTATTTAAAAAAAGTCTTTTTCCCCCACCAACAAACTGTGAAAAACACTTCATAAACACTTACTCCCATTCCCCCAAATTTAATGCAACTCTTAAGAGAAAAATAGTTTTAACCAAGTTTTAACAGCTTTCTCCTCAAAAGTAAAAAGTAACGCTCCTAGTAAAAATACAATAAAATCACGTGAGTCTGTAAGTATTACTTCTATAGGGTAAAAGTTTTTCAGCCAAAATAAGATGTGAAAGCCCCCCCCCAGAAGGGAGCTTATATGCCCAGAAATGGAGAAGCATTAGCCACCGTTCATCCTCAAAAGCCCGCAAGAGAAGCACATTCGGGTGACAGGAAAGCTCTGAAGGACTTGGTGCCCAAACCACTCATTTTCTTCTGCTCTGCTTGAATCAATTAATGGTTTGAGAGCGTGAAAGCTGCATTTAAGCACTGGAAGCTGGTCAGCTATTATATCCTTGGCAGGACAGAACTCATAGCCATAGCTGCTGTAGCAATGACTAAATGATGAACATTTGTTAACTGTCTGTTGGGACAGGAGGGAAATGGATCTATTTTGAGTATTCTCCAGAGATGGTAAACTTCCTGGATGATGCCTGGGTGCAACATCTGCTTATCAGTGTCTGACCTAGATTTGCTCAAGTCTACTACTGTGTTTGGCTCTGACAGAATACAAGTTGCCTGCAGTGAAATATTGTACTAAATTTCTAATTGTCAAGCAACCACTGCTACTCTTCACAGGGGGCAGGACCGCATATGTACCACATAACTGTGTTGCTGTCTATTATGACTATCAAAAGTCCCAATGTCCACAGTTTACTCATGGCTTTGAAGACCTTCATCAGTGCCATCAATTCTTTGATGTTTGTGCCTAAAATGAGGGTCTAAAATTTCCTGGACTTTGATAACTTCAGAAACTACCCTCCATAACAATTCTGAAGCTCTTGCGGTGATTGAATGAATGAACTAGAGTGGGACAAGAAAGTCATTTTTGATGAAAGGGACTAGAAAATGAAAGGACAGAGGATGCTGGGTGATGGATCCAGATCGATTTGAGTGATCACTGAATTTTTCGCCTGTGGTGTCTGTTTAAAGGAACTCTGAGGATGGATGAAGCCTTGCAACAAAAAATTCTGAGGAATTTGTTGTCATGGAGCTGTTCTGAGCTAGATTTAAGAATTGTTGATGGTAAGAGGAGACTTCCTCTGGAAGGAGGAACACTACCATAAAAGAAGGTAAACAGAAGGCATCCCAGAAAAGTTAAAATGTACAAAGGGATCAGGGAAGACCTTTCCAGATTTAACCTGAAACCTAGACTGTAGAACAGATTCATGGAGAAGTGAAGGGATGCTGGAGTGTCTTGGGCAACAGGAACCATAATGAAGCAATCATCCAGGTAAGGATAGATGTGAATTCCCTGATGTCTGCAAAAGGCAATAACTGGAGCCAATCATTTTGGGAATATCCTAAGAATGGTAATGAAAAAAGGGCAAAGATGTAAATCAAAAATTCATCCCTAAAGTAAAGAATCTTGGACAACATATGTGGTCACTGGGAATATAGGGTTGTGAAGACAGGCATCCTTGAAGACTAGAGAGAGTATGAAGGCTTTGGAAAGAAGAAAAGGGAAAACAGTCTGTAAGATTAGTATTTTGAACTATGGGACTAGGAGAAAGGTATTTAATACAGATATGTCTGAAACTCTCCAACTCTCCAAGGAGGAACAGGATATATTACTCCAAGAGACCGCACATCTGACTGGACTGGGGGAAACAAGGGCTTGGTACTTTTGGGGCAGAGGAATCCTTGAATGAAGGGAAGCTTTGCCTGCTGACATCTGTAGCCATACTGAATTATTTTCAGTGAACAAACATTACCTGACATCTGTCTCTAGAGATGTAAAGCTACTGCCAGCAACACGGAAGAATAGCTGGACTGGGGCCAGGGATAAAATGCAAAGATAGTCAGACACTTTTCTTATGAAAGGTGTGTCCTTGGGAATCATTCATTTTCTTTTTGGGAGTCTGTAATTTTTTTCTTAAATTGCATTTCCCAGGACTTCTATTGAGAAGGTATGAAGGGCTTACAAAAGAAAGACCCTGGGCTGGTAGGATAACTCCTTTGGTACTTAAGGACAGGAGATAAAAAGAGCTGTTTGACCCCCTGCATGAAATTGTCCTCTCTCCTCCAACTTTTTAAGTACCTCAGCTGAGGAATTTCCAAATGAAAGTTTTTCTTAAAAGAAGCACTTAAAATCTGGGCCTTAATATCTCCAGGAAAATTCTGCAGGCTGACAATGGCATTCCTTTACTTTTACTGTAGATACAGTATCCACTACATCATATGCACACTTTACTGAGTTGCTGGGTGATTAGGGAGGCAAAATGGACCACATTTAACAAAGTGATTTACTGCCTGAACAAGGAAGGCTAGAAACATATTGTTGAATATCAACAAAGACAGAAAGCAAATACTCTGCCTTGTACATCTGGTAATAAATTGCTCCAAAAGCTAATGTGGAAACTGCCTAAACCTATTCGTACCTGTCAAAGGCCCAACAGTCTCCACCAGGGACAGGGTTAGATGAGGCAAAGGATTTTGAACTACAGTCCCTATCCAGGGAGATAACATCCAGGTCAGCAAAAGGGTTTCTGAAAAAAATGTTTAGAATCTGGAACCTTACAGAGTTTGCCTGGCTTCTTTGGAGCAGGGGATAGTGAATCAGGAGAAGCAGCAACAGCAGCATAAGTATCCCTAAGCCTCCCAGAATTGGAGGGACAGCTAAAGATCTTGAGGAACCCATACTAAGAAACTCAATGTATACTTTTTGAGACTCAAACTTTCCTCCTTTCCTCCAACTTGTTTCATCTTAGAAATGGTTAATAGAGATTTCATTACTAGGGAAATGTGAGGACAAGACATCCTCAGATTTGGACACATAGGGAAGAAAGCTGTGACGCATAATTAAGTCCCACTTCATCTAATTAAGACAGGACCTCCACTTCAAAGGATGCACGAGATCTCTTACTTTTAAGCCTGGATAGATGATGGAGTAGAAGACAGGAAAGCTTGTATTGCCTTAAAAAGACCTTTGCAAAGTTGCACTAATCTTCCTGAGAGCCCTTCTGAATAGAAGGTATAGAAGGGGAAAAAAGAAGTTATGTCTTATCATAATGTTCCATTTGTGTTGTCAATCTTCATCCATTCTTGACTCCTGGATACGGTTCCAATCCTTGGAACTGATCTGGCCATTACATAGCTTGCGCCAGCCAAAAAAAATCTCTCCAGCGACTGGTCTACCCATAATGCCACTGTCTACATTACCTCAGATCAAGTTTACAAGCTCTCAAAGATTTCCTAACTCAAGTCAGATGCCAAATCCAAGGTGTATCCTAACAGGGAAACCCAACATCATGTCGCTCCACCAGGAGATCAAAGGAGGGGGAAGGTGAGGTGGGATGCAAGAATGGATGAAGACTGGCAATACAGATGGAACATTATGGCAAGACATAACTTCTTTATCTGATGTTGTCAATATTCATTCATTCTTGACTCTTCGGACAGTCCCCAGCTACCTTAGATTTTAGGTGGCCCTATGGAAGGACATTCCTGAGAACCATAGAGCCAAAGAAGGCTCACCCCCTGGAGACCACACACAATTTGTAATCAAGGTATGTGAAGTAACTTTTAGATGTCCTTCATGGATGCATCTGCAGTCATAACAACTGGGCATACATTTGCCAAGCATTATCATTTGCCTCTATATTCCAGATCCCGAGCAGGGTTTGCCACTGCTGTACTGCAAGGGATCCTAAACACACCATAATTTACTTTTATCCTCCTCCCCTAGTTGGCTATGGCATTCTACCCACTTGTTATGACTGCAGATGCATCCATGAAGGACATAGTACAGTTTTGTACCTACCATAAATGTAGATGTCCGAACTGGATAGCATCTGCAGTCAGGATTACCCTCCCTCCTTCCCCTCTGTGGTACTCCTAGGGTGTTTACCCTCCTAATAGCTAGCTGGTGGGGGGGAGTCTTTTATGGTGTATTTGTTTGTATATATGTGCATACATGCTTATGTTTGTGTTTACCTCTATCTTTTTGGAAACATTGGCATCTATCCAAAATTTTAGCCTTCAAGAGGGCTACTGACATCTGGGGCAAGAAACACTGAGGAAAATGGCGTCGGCTGATGCCTTTATACCCGAAGACCAACAGAGATGACGTCGGGTGAAGTGCGACATCAGCCGAAGCCGGACCCGGACTTTGGAATCCGGCCGACTGAAGGGCTGCCTGACGACAGGACAAATATAGAGGCAAATGATAATGCTTGGCAAATGTATGCCCAGTTGTTATGACTGCAGATGCTATCCAGTTCGGACATCTACATTTATGGTAGGTACAAAACTGTACTTTATGTACTCACCATAACTTCAGATATTTGGGATCCATCTCGCCTACATTCTGAACTGATGGGTTCGGAGCCGATCCCTCGGCTCCGACTCGGCACGCTTATGCTATAGAGCGAGGCCTCCAATTGACTGAGCTATCTTTATCCCAGGATGCACCACCACTGATCCCCCAGATCTTGTTTGCCCGCATTCATGCACACATACACAACTTGGTTATATAACATTGTTAGATGTTTCAAGATGAAACAACAGGATTCGGACCTTCTGATATCCTCTGATCTCCAAGGAAGGGGGAAGGAGGGTGGGTTACTGGGAATGTAGGCGAGATGGATCCCAAACATCTGAAGTTATGGTGAGTACATAACTAAAAGATGTTATGTGATCCTATCTCGCCTACATTCTGAACTGATGGGACAGTGTCCCAAGCACCTAAATCCCGGGTGGCTCATTGGAAAACACTCCTGAGCACTGTGGAACCAAATGAAGCTCGTCCTCTAGATGCCACATCTAATTTGTAGTGAGAAATGAAGGTGTGCGGGGAAGACCATGTAGCCACAGCACAAATGTCACTAATAGCAAGCTTAGAATGAAATGCTACCGAAGTAGACATAGCCCTTGTAGAATGAGCCTTGACAGAGGTTGTAAGCTCTTTGTTAGAATAAACATATGCTTGAGTAATACAGTCCCTGATCCATTTGGCAATAGTGACCTTTGTGACAGCGTTGCCCAATCTGTTACCTGCAAAGGATACAAACAACTGATATGTTTTCCTTGTTTGTTTGGTCCTGTCTAAATAAAAACGTAACTGTCTGTGGACATCTAGTGTGTGGAATATGAACTCCGCTTTGTTAGAGTATTTCGGGAAAAAAACTGGAAGCTCTAACTATTGTTGTAAGCAGAAAGTAGAACAAACTTTAGGAACAAAAGAAGGATTTGGTCTGAGGGATACTCTGTCTTTATGAAAAACCAAGTACGGGGGTTTCACTGACAAAGCTTGAAGCTCTTAAACTCTTCTGGCAGAAGTAATTGCCACCAGAAAGGCTGTCTTCCATGATAGAAACTTTAGATCACATGTAGCTGCTGGTTCAAAGGGGAAAGAAGTCAAAGCGCGTAATACTATATCGAGATCCCATGAAGGTGCAGGATGAGAAATCGGAGGTCTTAATAGAGCAGCACCTTTCAAGAAGGTCTTACACAATCTGTTGCTCATTAAAGGTGGGTCTATGGATTCGTGAAAATTAGAAATTGCTGCCAATTGTACTTTGATGGTAGAAACTGAAGAGCCTTGATTGAAAAGAGAGGTCAGAAATTTTAGTATTTCTGCCACGGGAATAGAAATGGGGTCCAGGCCCCGGAGTTGAGCCCAAATAGCAAACCTTTTCCATTTGCTAGAATACAGTTTCTTTGTAGCAGACTTATGGGCCGAAGATAATATGTGTACAACATCTGAATCCAATGTATGACTCCTGACTATCGTCGGAAGAGGAGGAGCCAAGCCGTCAATTTTAAGGTATGTAGGGACTGGTGGAACAGTCCCGACTGATGAACCAGTAGGTCTGGTATCTGATCCAGAAACCATGGACCTTCCAGGGCATGTTTCCGAAGATAGGGGAACCACACTTGACGAGGCCAGTAAGGAGCAATCAAGATCATTTTGCTCCCCAAGAGAGATGCCTTTTGAATCACCCTGGGGAGGAGTGGAACTGGAGGGAAGGCATAAAGCAAGCCGGTGGGCCAAGGATGGACTAATGCGTCCATGGGGCTCTTCCCCGGAGCCGGGATTAGGGAGAAGAATTCCTTGCACTTCGCATTCAGAGGAGTCGTGAAGAGGTCGCAACACGGAACTCCCCATTCGCTGAAAATCTGACTTGCCACTGTCATATTCAGAGACCATTCATGAGGGGAGAGGATTGTTCTGCTCAATCTGTCGGCTATGACACTGGACTTGCCCGGTATGTGAGTAGCCACTAGGAAGCATTTGGTCGAGACTGCCCATTCCCAAACTCTCATGGCTAAAAACTAGTACTTAGCCCAGCCAATGTTGAGACCACGTCAAAGCTTGATAGCGGCAAACGAGATATGGGGGATCAGTGGTGGTGCATCCTGGGATAAAGATAGCTCAGCCAATTAGAGGCCTCGCTCTATAGCATAAGCGTGCCGAGTCGGAGCCGAGGGAACGGCTCCGAACCCATCAGTTCAGAATGTAGGCGAGATAGGATCACATCATCTCATGTTGCAGCAGTACAAATTTCAGGCATTGAAGTTTTAGAATGGAAAAGAGATGAAGTCGCCATAGATCTGGTAAAATGAGCCTTCATCAGCATAGGGAGTTTTAGATTGTGTGTGTAAATAAAGGAAATGCAATCTCTTAACCATATAGATAAGAGTAACCTTAGAAACAGGTCTGTCCAATGTTGCGCTTGCAAAGGAGACAAATAATTGCTCTGATTGCCTGAATTGTTTAGTTCTGTAAAGATGTAACTGCCTGATACTATCAAGAAGGCGTAAGCAATACTCACCCTTATTAGAATAGTTTGGGAAAAATACTGGTAAGTCTCTGGTTTGATTGATACTGACCTCAGAGACAACTTTTGGAAGGAAGGATGGGTTTTGTCCTGAGTGGCACTCTGTCTTTATGGAAAATGAGATAAGGGGGCGTTAGAAAAAGAAGTTATGTACTTACCATAACGTTCTATGTGAGTTATACATCTCGCCTTTTTGTTCTTACAAACGGAGTTCGGAGCCGATTCCGAGTCGGCCGCTTTCCAAGCTCAGACTCTCAGAGAAGCTCGAGACCTAGTGGATATCCCATGATTCCCTGCTGTAATTCCCCAGATCTAGCAAGCTGCAACGCAAGAAACCAAGGAAACCAAGGAAAGGTACCAACCCCCTGAATCGTGAATTCCAGAAGAAAAACAGGAACAGAGGAAGGAGGCAACCTGCCCAAGGATAGGCTGATCTAAAAAGACAAAAACTGACCTCCCTGCTAAGGCAACCATCACTCTCCACGGAGGGGGACAGAGGGAGGGAATGTAAGAACAAAAAGGTGAGATGTACAACTCACATGGAACGTTATGGTAAGTACATAACCTCTTTATGTGAAGTTGTACTATCTCGTCATTTTGTTCTTACAAACGGGTAGCGTCCCAAGCATCCTAATCCTGGGTGGCTCACAGGAGAACATTCCTGAGCACAGTGGAACCAAAGGAGGCCCTGTCCCTGGAAGCCCTGTCCACTTTATAGTGAGTGATGAACGTGTGAGGCTTAGACCATGTGGCAGCTGCACAGATAACATCTAAAGGCAAATGGGCAGCATACGCCAGGGATGTAGACACCACCCGGGTAGAATGGGCTTTAACGTCAGAGGACAGTGACTGATTGTTAGACGCGTAAACAAATTTGATACAGTTAGCCAGCCAACTGGATAAAGTGGTTTTTGAAACTGCATGTCCATTCCAGTTATCAGCAAACTAAACAAACAGCTGATCAGTCTGGCTGAAATCCTTAGTACGGTCAAGGTAGAACCTTAGCTGCCGGTGCACGTCAAGCTTGTGCAACATATATTCTAGTTTGTTGGTGTGATGTCTGAAGAAGGTAGGAAGTTCGATGGACTGATTTAGGTTGCTCTCCGAGCACACTTTGGGAAGGAAAGTGGGGTTAGTCCTAAGAGAAACTCTGTCTGGGTGAAAAATTAAATATGGCGGTCTGGAGGACAATGCCTGCAGTTCAGACACTACGTGCGGAAGTAATAGCTACCAAGAAAACAGTCTTCCACGAAAGGAATTTCAGATGGCATGAAGAGGCTGGTTCGAACGGGGAAAGCATCAATTGTGATCATATGAGATTTAAATTCCAGGGAGAAATAGGGTATCTAACCGGTGGTCTGAGGTGATGGGTTCCTTTTAGAAATGCTTTACAAAGCCTATGCGCCATAATGTTAGATCCATCACATCCTACATGAAAGTTTGAGATAGCAGCCAATTGTACTCTTATGGTGGCAGCTGCTGAGCCCTTATTGAACAATGAGGATAAAAACTCCAAAATTATATGAAGTGGCGCCACAAATGGATCAATGTTGTAGCGAGCAACCCAATGTACGAATCGTTTCCATTTGCTATTGTATAACTTCCTGGTAGACAGTTTGTGAGAAGAAACTATGATATGCTGGACGGCAGGGGACAAATCAGTAGACCTGGCTAAAGTGGGAATTGGAGCAGGCAAGCTGTCAGATTTAGGGAGAGAAGGGAAGGATGAAGAACTCCCGACGAATGGGTCAGCAGGTCCGGCACTGGGTCCAGGATCCACGGTTCTTCCAGTTGATATTTCTGCAGAAAGAGGAACCAAATTTGCCGAGGCCAAGACGGGGCTATCAATATAACTGTCCTTCCTAGACTTTTGGCTTTCTGAATAAATCTGGGAATTAAGGGGATCGGTGGGAAGGCATATAGGAGACCCGGGGGCCAATCGTGCATGAGTGCGTCCCTGGGTTTGTTCCCCGGTGGGGGATAAAGGGCAAAGTAGCTGCTGCATTTGGCATTCATTGGGGATGCAAACAGGTCGCAGCAAGGCCGGCCCCATCGGAGGAAGATCTGTTCTGCGCCACACTGTTTTAGAGACCACTCGTGAGGCAGCAGCATAGCCCTGCTGTCGGCTATCACGTTGGAAGATCCCGGGATGTGCATTGCTGTCAGAAAGCATCCGGTGGACACAGCCCACTGCCACATTCTCAGGGCCTCGCGGCATAGGGGATAGGACTTGGTTCCCCCTTGTTTGTTGATGTACCAGACTACCGACATGTTGTCCGTCTGGATGGCAATCGTACCTAGAGGTAGAGAGTTGTGAAAGTGCTGCAACGCTAGGAACACTGCTCTCATCTCCAGGACGTTGATGTGCAAATGAGTCTCCATAAAGTACAGTTTTGTAACTACCATAAATGTAGATGTCCGATAGGAATGCATCTGCAGTCCTTACAAATGGGTTGTCCTGTCGTCAGGCAGCCCTTGATCGGCGGATTCCAAAGTCTGGGTCTGGCTTCGGCTGGTGTCGCACTTCACCCGACGTCATCGCTGCAGTTATTCGGGTATAAAGGCATCGGCCGACGCCATTTTCCTCAGTGTTTCTTGCCCCAGATGCCAGGTGCCCTCTAGGAAGGCTAAATTTGGATAAATGCCAATGATTCCAAATATTAGAGAGCAAACAAAAAATAAGCATGTATGTACATATATACAAACAAATACACCATAATAGATTCCCCAGCTAGCTATAAGAGGGCAAATACCTAGGAGTACCACAGAGGGAAGGAGGGTGGGTAATCCTGACTGCAGATACATTCCTATCGGACATCTACATTTATGGTAGGTACAAAACTGTACTATGTCCTTCAAGGATGCATCTGCAGTCCTTACAAATGGGTAGAATACCATAGCCAAACTGGGGAGGAGGAAAGATAGAATTATGGTGTAGTTAAGATCCCTTGCAAAACAGCAGTGGCAAAACCTGCTCGGGATCTAGAGTATAAAGGTAAATTATAATGCTTGGCAAATGTATGCACGGAGCTCCTAGTAGCAGCCTCTAAAATGTCTTTGGTAGCCACTCCTCGTAGAAAAGCTGTGGTAGTGGCTGTAGCTCTTGTAGAGTGAGGCCTGATGTTTTCTGGAGTTTTCTTTCCATAGTAGGAGTAACAGAATCTAATGCAATTTCCTATCCACTTAGATATTGTCTGTTTTGAAATTGCTTTCCCTTCCACTCCTGCTGCATATGCTACCAGTAGCTGGTCAGTCTTCCTATTGCTCTTGGTCCTGTCCAGGTAGTAGCGTAATTGTCTGTGTACATCCAAGGTATGTAACAGTCTTTCTCCCCTGTTCTGCGGATTGGGGAAGAATGTAGGTAGGTGGATAGCCTGATTTAAAGATACTCTGGAGACTACCTTAGGCATAAAAGTAGGATTTGTTCTTATGGACACTCTATCTTGATGGAAGATCAGAAAGGGCTGTACTGCCATTAATGCCTGTAGCTCAGAAACCCTTCTTGCTGAAGTGATTGCCAGCAGGAAAGCAGTTTTCCATGATAAGTATTGCAATTCTGCTGTTGCTGCTGGCTCGAAAGGAGGAAGTGTCAATTTTTCTAGCACAAAGTTCAAGTCCCATGCAGGTAATGGTGGCTTCCTAGGAGGTTTTACATTTTTAATTCCTCTCAGAAACTGCCATAGCAGAGGATGTGAGAAGACTGGAGGATCCAAGTCGTATTCTGCTGAAATAGCTGATGCATGAATCTTAATGGAAGAGCAGGACAGGCCTTTGTGGAATAGCTCTGCCAAGTATTCCAGGATGTTGGCTATGTTTACCAGTGACACATCTTCCCCTTTGGTAGTACTCCAAATGAGTTATCTTTTCCATTTTGCTGAATAGGTTTTCCTTGTTGAAGGTCTGCGAGCTTCCAAGATAATGTCCTTAACCCTTTGAGATAAATTTGGGTTAATTTGTCTTATGCAATGTTCCAGGCAGTCAGCTGCAGAGTTTTCAGGTTTGGATGCAGGGTGTTGTAGTTGTTCTGAGTTAACAGCAAGGGAACTAGGGGTAAGGGCCATATCTGTTCCCGAGACATGCTCCTCAGTAATGGGTACCAATGTTGCCTTGGCCAATCTGGAGCTATCAGAATGATCCTTGGACAGTCCTCTTTGATCTTCAATAGCACCTTGTGCATCAAAGGAAGTGGTGGGAATGCATATGCTGTCAGTTTTTCCCAACTGAAGGATAGGGAGTCCACCTTCCATGCCAGTGGGTGGTACGTCCTGGTGCAGAATTTCTTTAATTGGTGATTGTGTGTGGATGCAAATAAGTCTATTTCTGGTAGACCCCATTTCCTTGTAATGGTTTTGAAGATGTCCGGATGCAGCATCCATTCGTGGGCATCCGTGGTAGTCCTGCTTAATATGTCTGCTAGAATGTTTTCTTTTCCTGGTACAAAGATTGCTTGTAACTGAATGTTGTAACTCAGGGCCACATTCCAGAGGTCCAGGGCCATCCGGCATAGAGGGTACGAATGTGTGCCTCCCTGCTTGTTGATGTACCACATAACTGTGGTGTTGTCTGTCCTTATCATCAATTGGCCTTGTCGAAGAAATGGTTTGAAAGTCTGAATTGCCAGTTTTACTGCCAGCATTTCTTTTAGGTTTATGTGTAGGTGCAGCTGTTCTTGAGTCCATAAACCTTGTATGCATTTGCCCATCATGTGGGCCCCCCAACCGAGGTCTGAAGCGTCCGTTGTGATGGTTTGGCTTGGTTGAGTGCTGTGGAAGGGCAATCCTTCGTTTTATTGACAGGCCTGAGCCCACCATAGGAATTCTTGCTTCAGGCATGGAATTATTGGAATTTGAGTTTCTAGGCTGTGCTTGTGCTGAGACCATAAATTCCTTAGGTACCACTGTAGCTTTCTCATATGCAGTCTGGCATGTGGGACCAATATTATGCAGGATGCCATGAAGCCCAATGCTTGTAGGACCTTTCTTGCTGTTAGATGGTTTTGCTTTGTTAATGCCAAGAAGTAGAGAGGGAGTTGCTCCTGTTTTTCTATCATTAGGAATGCCATTTGTTTGGATGTGTCCAGCTCCGCACCCAAGAAGGTTATCTTTTGGGATGGTATCAGCCTTGACTTTTTTACATTGACTGTATATCCCAGGGCTTGTAGAAGGTAAATGACTCTTTTCAAGTCTTCTGCTAGCTTGTTTTTGTTGTCCGCTTGTATCAGGCAGTCGTCCAGGTAAGGGTAGATTTGGATTCCCTGAAGCCTGCAATGAGCGATTACTGATGCCAGGCATTTCGTGAACACACTGGGCGCAGTAGATAAGCCAAAGGGCAATGCTGAGAATTGATAATGCTCTGATCCTGCAAGAAATCTGAGGTATCTTCTGCAATTTGGTCGTATGGGGACGTGCAGGTATGCCTCCTTGAGATCTAGAGTTACCAGCCAAGACTCCTTGCCCAGCATGGGAAGAAGCTGCTGTAGGGTCAGCATTTTGAATTTTGGAACAATGAGGAATGTGTTTAAGGCGGACAGATCGAGAATAGGTCTCCATTTGCTTTCTTTCCTTGGTACTAGGAAGAGTCTGGAGTAAAAGCCCTTTCCTTGCTCCATATATGGTACCTTTTCTACAGCTCTCATCTTTAATAATTGATGTACTTGTTTTAGAGCTTCTGCCTTTTGATTTGGAGGTAGGTTTGGCATTCCTCTCTTTCTTGGTAGAGTATGGAAATGAAACCTGTAACCTTGGTCTATTGTCTGCAAAATCCACTTGTCTCTTGTGATGTAATGCCAGTTCTTTGAAAATAAAGCTAGCTTCCCGCCTAAGGGTGCTTCTAGTTGTTCCCTGGTAGGCGGTGCCAGAGCCAAGTCACTGTGATTGTCCTGTAGTAGTGGTGGTGGCTGTGTCTGTGCCTCGCTGGTTGTTACCCTGCCACTGGCGTCCCCTGTAGGCACCCCTGGATTGGCTTTTGCCTCTTGAACGCCTATTCCTGCCTCTCTGTGCCTTAGAGGACTCTGGAAAGGACCAATTCTTGGAGGGCCAATTCCTGCTAAACCTTGGAGGTTGGACCTGTAAGAAATCTTTCACTGTTTGGACAGATTTTGCCTTCTCCTCCATCTTCTTCAGCACCTGTTGTGCAGGAGAGCCAAACAAATTGATCTTGTCCATGGGAGCATCTAATAGTTTTGATTTGACATGGTCCGGTAAGGCCTGCTCTTTTAACCATGCATGCCTTCTGATAACTGTGCCAGTCATGGCTGATCTAAAGGAAGCCTCCAGTGCATCATAGCCGCATTTTAGAGAATGGTTACTAACTTGCTGAATGTTATGTACCATTTCCTGAACATATTTCTTGTCTAAAGGTTCATCAGAGGACAGTTTTTTGGTTAACTGGTCTAGCATAAATTCTTGATACTGGATCATATGAAATTGACAGTTCAAGGCCCTAGCTGACAGAGTAGCAGAAGTGTAAACTTTTTTACCCCATCTCTCTAAGGATCTGGATTCCCTTTCTGAGGGGAGGGGGTTCTTAGCAGAAGTAGCTGCTACAGCCTTAGGTCCTTGGGAGATAGTCTCGGGATCTGCAAAAGGAGCCTTATACAAATGGTAATGTGTGTCCGGGACCCTGTAGTATCTATCAGGCTTAGCAGGGGCCGGAGGTAGAGAATCAGGAGCAGTACAAGCATCATTAAATGCATCATCTACAACAGAAAGAACTGGAGGTATGGCTAAAGGCCTATGTTGTGGTAAATGCAGAAAGGTTCTAAGCCTTTTTCTGGAGTCTGAAAAATCCTGGCCCTGCCACTGAAATTGTTCCCTCATAGCATGCAAGGTTTCCCCAAAGGAAAATTCCTCAGGCGGAGAGGCAGAAGGGATGGACTCTTCAGCATCAGAGTCTTCATAAGGGGAAAAAGGAGCCTCTGGATGGTCTGTATTATCTGAATCATCAGAGGAATCATCTGTGGAGACTGGCTCAGGGGGCTCTGCTCTAGGCCTCTTCTCTGGAGGTGGGTGAGAGGCCCTGTCTGGGTGAGGTTGGGATCCCTGGATTAAAGAAATGAGATCCTCTGCAAGACTAAGCATTTGGGACCTGGAGCTAGGCCTGTGAGAGGGGGTCTCAACAGGCACAGATTTAGTAGCTTTAGCTGCTTTAGCCCTGACAAAGGCCTTAATAGACATGGCTGCAGGAGGCCTAGCAGCTCCACGTGCAGGGGTTGAAATATCCAAGGGAATAGTGCCAGATAATTCCTGAGAAACCACAACTGCAGGTTGGATTTCAGAAGCCGATTCCACCAGGTTGGAAGAGGCCTCGGTAGAAGGTAAGTTTTCGGCTGAAGGAAGAACCGCTTGCTCGGTTTCAGCCGAAACAGAGACACTCGCGGTTGGCTTAACCGCGGTTTCGGCCGAAACCGCAGACCGCGAGTGTCGGTCCTTTTCCTTGCGTTTTTTGGAAATTTGTGATGTCGGAGGATCCGACGGCATAATATAAGCAAAATCAGAGCTGAAAAACTGCTCAGCAAATTCCGACTGACGTCTAAGCGTCCGTCGGTTAAAAGAAGCACAGGCTAGACAAGCTGCTACGTCGTGGTCTGGGCCTAAACAAGGTAAGCAGTAAGAGTGGAAATCTTTATGAGGTATTTGTTTCCCACAAGTTAAACAGTTATTCACTTTTTCTGACATCGGCTGAGGCAAGAAAGAGTCCCCAACGGGGAACTTAGCTTTTTAGAAGTCTTCGGTAGTAGAAGTATTCGGTAGTAGTAGTAATCTCTGGTTCTGACCGACCGGCACTTGCGAACAGCTTCTGCTTCGGGTGCCACGCGGCAAGAAAGACTGAGGAAAATGGCGTCGGCTGATGCCTTTATACCCGAGTAACTGCAGCGATGACGTCGGGTGAAGTGCGACACCAGCCGAAGCCAGACCCAGACTTTGGAATCCGGCCGACCGAAGGGCTGCCTGACGACAGGACAACCCATTTGTAAGGACTGCAGATGCATCCTTGAAGGACATCAGATATCCCCAGCTAAGAATAACAGGGATAGGAGTGGACCCTAGGCATAGAGGGGTATGGAGGGAGGGAGGGAAAATCCGACTGCAGTTGCATGTCTATCGGACATCTACATTTATGGTAGGTACAAAACTGTACTATGTCCTTCAAGAATGCAACTGCAGTCATAACATGTGGGTAGAATACCATAGCTTAGCTGGGGGAGGAGGTATGCTCTAGGAAAGAGATGGTGTGGCAATCAAACCCTGCAGGACTGCCGAAGCAAAGCCTGCTCTGGATCTGGAATATAGAGGGAGATTGTAGTGTTTGGAGAATGTATGCACGGAGCTCCATGTAGCAGCTTCTAGAATGTCCTTGGTAGGCACCCCTCTTAAGAATGCTGTAGAGGTGGCTGTAGCTCTGGTGGAATGTGGTCTGACATTGGCTGGAACAGTCTTTCCATGAAAGGAATAGCAGAATCTGATGCAATGCCCAAACCATTTAGAAATAGTCTGTTTTGAAATTGCTTTTCCTTGGACTGCAGGGACGTAAGCTACAAAAAGTTGTTCAGACTTCCTACTGGCCTTGGTTCTGTCCAGGTAGTATCGAAGTTGTCTGTGAATGTCCAAGGTATACAAAAGTCTTTCCCCCTTATTCTCTGGATTGGGGAAGAAAGCAGGCAGATGAATGGCTTGATTTAGAGAAACCCTAGATACCACCTTTGGCATAAAAGTAGGGTTGGTCCTTAATGAAACCCTGTCTCTGTGGAAAATAATAAAGGGTGGTATTGCCATTAGGGCCTGTAGCTCTGAAACCCTTCTTGCTGAGGTAACTGCCAACAGGAAAGCTGTCTTCCATGAGAGAAATTGCAAGTCAACTGAAGCTGCTGGCTCAAAAGGAGGTAGAGTCAGATTTTCTAAGACAAAATAGAGGTCCCAGGCAGTCACTGGGGCGTTTCTTGGTGGGTTAATGTTCTTGATTCCCTGAGGAATTGTGTTAGTAAGGGTGAGAGAAAACAGGAGGATCAGTGTTGTATCTAGCTGAAATAGCAGATGCATGTATCTTTATGGAAGAATATGAGAGGCCGTTCTTTAACATATCTGCCAAATATTCCAAGATGAGTGGGATGTTCAACAATGATGCATCATGTCCCTTGCTGGTATTCCAATTGCTGAATCTTTTCCACTTTGCTAAGTAAACCTTTCTGGTGGATGGTCTTCGAGCCTCTGTTAGTATCCGCTGAACTTCCTTGGAGAGAGATAAGCTGAAGTTATTTATGGGATCTCCCAGGCTGTTAGCTGCAGTGTCTGAAGATTTGGATGCAGTGTTTCGAAATTGTGTCGAGTCAAAAGTAGAGGCCACTGAGGGAGGGCCCGCCTCCTGGTGTGACATATGCTCCGTAGTAGTGGGTACCAGTGTTGTCTTGGCCATTCCGGAGCTATTATGATTCCCTTTGGCTTCTCTGCTTTGATCTTTAGTAATACTGAGGTCATCAGTGGCAGTGTTGGGAATGCATAGATTGCTAGGGAGTTCCAGTTGAATGAGAGGGCATCTATTTTCCAAGCTTTTGGATGGTATGTCCTTGTGCAAAATTTTGGTAGAAGATGGTTGAGGTGAGAGGCAAATAGGTCCACTTCTGGCTTGCCCCATGTCGAAGTGAGTTGTCTGAAGGCCTTCGGATGTAACCTCCACTCGTGTGGATCTGTGAAATTCCTGCTTAGGCTGTCCGCCAACACATTGTCTTTTCCTGGAACAAACTGGGATTGTAACTGGATGTTTAGGCTCAGCGATTTCTCCCAAAGCTGCATTGTCAGTCTGCAAAGGGGATAAGAGTGGGTGCCCCCTTGCTTGTTTATGTACCACATTACAGTGGTGTTATCTGTCCGTATCATTAAATGGCCTTGCTGGAGTTGGTGTTGAAAAGCCTCGATGGCATGCATTACTGCCAGCATTTCCTTTTGGTTTATATGCAGATGTGTTTCCTTTGGAGACCATTGTCCTTGTATACACCTGCCTTCCATGTGCGCCCCCCATCCAAGGTCTGAGGCGTCTGTAGTCATGGTCTGTGTTATCTGTGGTTTTTTGAAAGACATACCTGTGTTTTCCTGGCTCACCGAGGCCCACCATAGGAATTCCTTTTGTAGGCATGAAATGAGTGGTATGACTGTCTCCAAGTTGTTGCTGTGTTGAGACCAAATGCTTTTTAGGTACCACTGAAGCTTTCTCATGTGTAATTTTGCTAATGGAACCAGTAGAATGCAGGATGCCATGTAACCCAGGGCCTGTAGGAATCTCCTTGCAGTCATCTGGGTGAGTTTTGCTAAACCTCTGAAGTAATGAGTTAACTTCTCTTGCTTGTCTTCTGTCAGGTAAGCCATCTGAGAGGCTGTGTCTAGTTTGGCTCCTAAGAAGATTATTTGCTGGGATGGCTGCAGTCTTGACTTTTGGAAGTTGACTGTGTATCCCAGAGCTTGAAGTAATTGCATGACATAATCCAGGTTTTTTGTCAACATCAATTTGTCGTCCGCTTGAATGAGGCAGTCGTCCAGGTACGGGTAAATTTGTATTCCCTGGAGCCTGCAATGGAGCAATCACTGAAGCCAGGCATTTTGTAAATACTCTGGGCGCAGTAGATAAGCCAAATGGCAATGCTGAGAATTGATAATGCTCTGGCCCTGCAAGAAATCTGAGGTATCTTCTGCAGCTGTGTCTGATAGGGACATGCAGGTATGCCTCCTTGAGGTCCAGAGTAATCAGCCACGACTCCTTGCCCAGCATGGGAAGGAGGTGCTGTAGAGTCAGCATTTTGAACTTTGGTACTATGAGAAAGGTGTTTAATGCAGACAAGTCCAGTATTGGTCTCCATTGAGATTCTTTTCTTGGAACAAGGAACAGTCTTGAGTAAAACCCTGGTCTTGTTCTTGTTGTGGAACTCTTTCTATTGCTTTCATTCGAGTCAGCAGAGTGATTTGCTTGATAGCCTCTGCCCTCTGATTTTGTGGTAGGTTTGGCATGCCTTGTTTTCTTGGTAAGGTATGAAAATGAAACCTGTACCCTCGGTCTATAATGTCCAAAATCCATTTGTCCTTTGTCAGTCTGTGCCAGTTTTCTGCAAACAGAGATAATTTCCCAAGGGAGCTTCTAGTTGTTCCCTGGTAGGCGGTAGTAGAGGAAAGTCATTGAGTTTGTGGTTGATGGGCAGGTGAAACCCCTGCATCACTTCTTTGGTTTCCTGGCTGCCATTGCCGTCCCCTGTAAGGGCCTCTATATTGGCCTCTTCCTCGGCCACGTCTGTTCTTACCCCTTTGAAACTTTTCTGGATTAGGAAAGGACCAGTTTTTTGAAGGCCAATTCCTACTGAACCTGGGGGGTTGAACTTGGAGGAAATCTTTCACAGTCTGAACTGATTTTGCTTTTTCTTCTATGGTCTTTAACACATCCTTAGCATTTGCACCAAAAAGCTTGTTCTTTTCCAAAGGTGCATCCAGAAGCTTTGCTTTTACATGATCTGGTAGAGGTTGATCTTTTAACCAAGCATGTCTACGGATAACTGCCCCTGTCATAGCTGCCCTACATGAAGCTTCCAGTGCATCATATCCACACTGCAGGAAGTGATTGCTTACTTGCTGAGTGTTATGGACAGCTTCTTGCAAAGTCTTCCTGTCTAAAGGATCAGGAGAAGCTAATGTTTTTTGTAAATCTTCTAAGAGATAATCCTGATATTGTAACATATGAAAAAGGCAATTTAACGCTCTCATAGATAAGGTAGTGGATGTGTAAACCTTTTTGCCCCAACTCTCTAATGACCTCGCTTCCCTGTTGGAGGGCAAAGGATTTTTTGAGGTGGAGGCTGAAACTCCTTTAGGCCCCTGTGAAATAGTTTCCAAATCAGCAGTATGGGCCCTGAATAAATGGGAATGAGTATCTGGGACCCTGTAATATCTGTCTGGCTTGGCTGGAGCAGGAGGAAGAGAATCAGGGGTAGCACTAGAGTCAGAATACAAATCATCCAGAACATCAAGTACAGGAGGAATAGCTAAGGGCCTGTGCTGAGGCTTCTTTAGGAAAGTCCTAAGGCGTTTCCTAGAATCAGAATATTCCTGTCCTTGCCACTTGAAATGTTCCCTCATGGTGTGCAGAACTTCCCCAAAAGAAATATCCTCAGGAGGGAGGCGAGGGATGGAATCTTCTGCATCCGAGTCCTCATAGGTCTGGAAGAGCTCTTCCTGGCTATCAGAGTGGACAGAGCCCTCAGAGTCTTCATCTGAAGGAGTAGGGTCAGAGGGTTCAACCCGGGCCTTTATCAGGAGGAGGCTGGGATGCTCTCTCAGGATGGGCCTGTGAACCTCTAATCATGGAAATTAAATCAGTAGCCATGGACATAATTTGTGTCTCCGGAGTCGGCTGAGGTAAGGATTTAGAAGTAATATGTTTTGTTTTGCTGGCTGCCTTAGCCCTAGTGTAGGCCTTAATAGACATGGCCATAGGAGGCCTGGCAGCTCCACGTGCAGGAGTGACCTTGTCTACAGCAATGGTCTCGGGCATTTCCTCGGTTTCGGTATCCGGAGGAAAATCTATAACTGGCGGAGTAATGTCTGGAATCGGAGTCGTCGGTAATGTGGTGTCTTCGGTTCGGAGCGGTGGAGAGACCGTCTCAGAGGGAACCGGAGCACTCGCGCTAGGTTTTGGCGTGTAGTAGGAGGTAGACGCGGGCCGAGGATGTCTGTCCCAGTCTTTTCGCTTTTTGGGAGTTTGCGATGTCGGAAGGTCCGACGGCATGGTGTAAGCAAATTTATCGCCGAAAAAATCTTCAGCGAACTCCGCCCGGTGCCTGAGAGTGCGCTTGTTGAAGCGAGCACAGGCTACACAGGCCGAGACGTCGTGGTCTGGGCCCAGGCAAGGGAGGCAGTAAGAGTGGAAATCCTTATGAGGTATTTGTTTACCACAAAAAAGACAATTGTTAACTTTTTCAGTAATTTCTGACATCGGCTGAGGCAAGAAAAGGTCCCCAACGGGGTACTTAGCTTTTTTGATGACTTCGGTATCGTAGAATACAGGAGCTGACCGACTGGCACTTGCGAACAGATTCTGCTTCGGGCACCGCGCGGCAAGAAAGACTGAAGAAAATGGCGTCGGCTGATGCTTATGTACTCCAGCCGCTCTGACGTCGGAGAGAAATGCGACATCAGCCGACGTCGGACCCAGACTTTGGAATCTGGCCGACCAAGGGCTGCCTGAGTCAGGACAACCCACATGTTATGACTGCAGTTGCATTCTTGAAGGACATCAGAAGCATCAAAAGGGAAATCAGTTCTAGGTCTCTTAGAGGGGGAAGGCTGGCTTCCCCTAATTAAAGTAATAAGCTCTTCAGCCATTATAAGCATTTGTTTTTAGGCATATAAGCCTGACCATGCTGTTTGGACGTTGGTTTTCTAGGCGTGGGTCGAGTTTTAAGCCTGGATGAAGAAGATGGCATTGGTTTAAAATGCAAATCTATAGGCCTGAATACACCCTCAGAAGCCAGTGCCTGCACAGCGGCTCCAGACCCATCCAAGGTAGATACATCCGCAGGTTCCATAGTCGAAGAAGCATTTCATGGCATACTGGACTCCGAATGGTTCTCAGTAAAGGCCTGCGAATCTGAAGTAGCGGGTATCAGGGGCTGTGAAAGCGCCTCACTGAGTACCGGCGAACTGGCGACTGGCTTAACGGAAGCATCATTGGCAGTTTTGGACCTAGGCGGTCTGTCTCTGTCTTTATTCTTACATTTTACGGAATATCGGTAGTCGAATGGCTTACAGAAGCCATTTCTGGATAGTTCACACAGAGTACCAAAATAATTTGCTGCAAAAATAGACAGACAATGAATAGTTCGGGGGTTGAATAAGGCACAAAACCGACAGCAAGGGACGTCGTAGTCTGGGCCTAAGCAAGGAATGCAGTACGAATGAAAATCTTTATGAGGTATTTGCTTTCCACAGGTAAGACAATTGTTAACTTTTAATGACATCGGTTTAAGAGCAAGAAAAAGGATCCCCAATGGGGTACTTAGCTTTTTTGAAGACTACAGTTCTGAAACTCGAAAATTAAAATTTCAGGAGTCGGCCGACCGGCACTTGCGAACTGCTTCTGTTTCGGGCACCACGCAGCAAGAAAGACTGATGTGATGTCGTCGGCTGCATGTTTTATACCCCTGACGACCTGACGTCATGGAATAAGAGACAGCATCCGATGCAGGAATCCAAGACTCTGGTATTCAGGCCGGCTGAGGGCTACCTGCAGGCAGATAACCCAAATGTAATGACTGCAAAGTACAGTTTTGTACCTACCATAAATGTAGATGTCCGATAGGTATGCATCTGCAGTCCTAACATATGGGTTGTCCTGCCTCAGGCAGCCCTTGATCGGCGGATTCCAAAGTCTGGGTCTGGCCTCGGCTGATGTCGCACTTCACCCGACGTCATAGCTGCTGGGGTATAAAGGCATCAGCCGACACCATTTTCCTCAGTGTTTCTTGCCCCAGATGCCAGGTGCCCTCTAGGAAGGCTAAATTTGTATAAATGCAAATAATTCCAAACAGTAGAGTGCAAAATATATATATATATATATATATATACATACATACAAAAACAAATACACCATAATAATTTCCCCCAGCTAGCTAGAAGAGGGTAGGTACCCTAGGAATACCACAGAGGGGAAGGAGGGTGGGTAATCCTGACTGCAGATGCATACCTATCGGACATCTACATTTATGGTAGGTACAAAACTGTACTATGTCCTTCAAGGATGCATCTGCAGTCCTAACATATGGGTAGAATACCATAGCCAAACTGGGGGAGGAGGCACTAAGATAAAGATGGTGTAGTCAAGATCCCTTGCAACACAGCAGTTGCAAAACCTGCTCGGGATCTGGAGTATAAAGGAAGGTTATAATGCTTGGCAAATGTATGCACGGAGCTCCAAGTAGCAGCTTCTAAAATGTCTTTGGTAGCCACTCCTCGTAGAAAAGCTGTAGTGGTGCCTGTCGCTCTTGTGGAATGAGGTCTGATATTTTCAGGAGTTGTCTTTCCATGAAAAGAGTAGCAAAATCGTATGCAATTTCCTATCCATTTTGAGATTGTCTGTTTTGAGATTGCTTTTCCTTGCATCCCTGTTGCATATGCTACCAGAAGTTGGTCAGTTTTTCTGTTGGTCTTAGTTCTGTCCAGGTAGTAGCGTAATTGTCTGTGCACGTCCAAGGTATGTAGCACTCTTTCCCCCTGTTCTGTGGGTTGGGGAAGAATGCAGGTAAATGAATCGCTTGGTTCAATGATACTCTGGAGACCACTTTTGGCATAAAGGTAGGGTTGGTTCTCAGAGACACTCTATCCTGATGGAAGATAAGGAAGGGCTGTACTGCCATTAATGCCTGTAATTCAGATACCCTTCTTGCTGAAGTGATTGCTAGCAGGAAAGCAGTTTTCCAAGACAAGAACTGTAAATCTGCTGTTGCTGCTGGTTCAAAGGGAGGAAGTGTTAACTTTTCCAGCACAAAGTTGAGATCCCATGTAGGTAAAGGTGGTTTCCTTGGAGGCTTTACGTTTCTGATTCCTCTCAAGAACTGCCTGAGTAGAGGATGAGAGAAGACAGGAGGATCCATGTTGTATTCTGCTGAGATTGCTGATGCATGAATCTTAATGGAGGAGTAGGACAGGCCATTGTGGAACAGTTCTGCTAAGTATTCCAGGATGTGTGCTATGTTTGCCAATGAGACATTTTCTCCCTTTGCTGTACTCCACATGAGGTATCTTTTCCATTTGGCTGAAAAAGTTTTCCTTGTGGAGGGTCTGCGAGCCTCCAGGATAATGTCCTTAACCCTCTGAGATAAATCTGGGTTATTTTGTCTTATGCAATATTCCAAGCAGCTAGCTGCAGTGTTTTCAAGTTTGGATGTAGGATCTTGTAGTTGTTCTGTGTTAGAAGTAAGGGACATAGAGGTAGAGGCCATGCGTGTGTCCGAGACATGCTTCTCAGTAGTGGGTACCAATGTTGCCTCGGCCAGTCTGGAGCTATCAGGATTACCCTTGGCTGATCCTCTTTGATCTTCAATAGAACTTTGTACATCAAAGGAAGAGGTGGGAATGCATATGCTGTCAGATTTTTCCAGCTGAAGGAAAGGGAGTCCACCCTCCAAGCAAGTGGGTGGAATGCTCTTGTGCAGAATTTCTTCAATTGGTGGTTGTGTGGGGAGGCGAACAGGTCTATCTCTGGTAGTCCCCATTTCTTTGTTATGGTTTTGAAGATATCTGGATGCAGCATCCATTCGTGGGCATCCGTGGTAGTTCTGCTTAAGGTGTCTGCTAGTGAATTTTCTTTTCCTGGTACAAATCTGGCCTGAAGTTGAATGTTGAGATTCAGGGCCACATTCCACAGGTCCATTGCCATCCGGCATAGAGGATATGAATGTGTACCTCCCTGTTTGTTGATGTACCACATGACTGTGGTATTGTCCGTCCTTATCAGCAAATGACCTTGTTGAAGGAATGGTCGGAATGCCTGGATTGCATGTTTCACTGCCAGCATCTCCTTTAGATTTATGTGTAGATTCAGCTGGTCTTGGGTCCATAGACCTTGTATGCACTTGTCCACCATGTGTGCCCCCCAGCCTAGGTCTGAGGCGTCCGTGGTGATGGTCTGGATTGGATGAGGTTTGTGGAAAGGCAGTCCTCTGTTCAACCGACAGGCCTGAGGCCACCACTGGAATTCTTGCTTCAGGCATGGAATTATTGGAATCTGGGCTTCTAGACTGTGCTTGTGTTGAGACCATACATTCCTTAGGTACCATTGCAACCTTCTCATATGCAGCCTGGCATGCGGAATCAATATTATGCAGGATGCCATGTAACCCAGGGCTTGCAGGACTTTCCTTGCAGTAAGCTGAGTTTTTGTTGTTAATGTCATGAAATATACTGGTAGATGCTTTTGTTTTTCTTCTGTGAGAAAAGCCATCTGAGTTGATGTATCCAGTTCTGCACCCAAGAATGTTATCCTTTGGGATGGTACTAGTCTTGATTTTTGCATGTTGACTGTGTATCCCAAGGCTTGCAACAATTGTATGA
Organism: Protopterus annectens; assembly: GCF_019279795.1. Classification (NCBI taxonomy): domain Eukaryota; kingdom Metazoa; phylum Chordata; order Ceratodontiformes; family Protopteridae; genus Protopterus; species Protopterus annectens. Next base: position 868,183,987 of record NC_056730.1, on the reverse strand, counting down.
CCTTTTCCAAATCTTTTGTTAATTTTGCCTTGTTGTCCGCTTGTATTAGGCAGTCGTTCAGGTATGGGTAGATTTGAATTCCCTGAAGCCTGCAATGAGCAATTACTGATGCCAGGCATTTCGTGAATACTCTGGGCGCAGCAGATAAGCCAAAGGGCAATGCTGAGAATTGATAATGCTCTGATCCTGCAAGAAATCTGAGGTGTCTTCTGCAATCTGGTCGTATAGGGACGTGCAGGTATGCCTCCTTGAGATCTAGAGTCACCAGCCAAGACTCCTTGCCCAGCATGGGAAGAAGTTGCTGGAGAGTCAGCATTTTGAATTTTGGAACAATGAGGTATGTGTTCCGAGCGGACAAGTCAAGAATAGGTCTCCATTGATTTTCTTTTCTTGGTACAAGGAAAAGCCTGGAGTAAAATCCTTGGCCTTGTTCCATAGGGTACCTTTCTATAGCTCTCATCCTTAGTAAGTTGTTGATTTGTCTTAGAGCCGTCTGTTTTTTGCTTGGTGGTAGGTTTGGCATTCCTCTCTTTTTTGGTAGAGTGTGGAAGTGAAACCTGTAGCCTTTGTCTATTGTTTGTAAAGTCCATTTGTCTCCTGTAATGTAATGCCAGTTGTGGGAAAATAAAGCTAGTTTTCCGCCCAAGGGCGCTTCCAGTTGTTCCCTGGTACGCGGAATCAGAGCCAAGTCATTGTGTCTGTCCAGTGGAAGTGGTTGTAGTTGAATCTGTGGCAGTACTTCTCTGGTTGGTAGGTTGCCACTGACGTCCCCTTGTAGGCACCCCTGGATTGACCTCTGCCTCTCTGTGCTCTGGAGGTGTCTGGAAAGGACCAATTCTTCGAAGGCCAATTTCTGCTAAACTTCGGAGGTTGGACCTGTAAGAAATCCTTGACTGTTTGGACAGATTTAGCTTTTTCCTCCACCTTCTTTAGGACCTCCTGTGCAATGGAGCCAAACAAACTTTGTTTCTCCATAGGAGCATCTAGGAGTTTTGAACATGGTCTGGTAAGGATTGTTCTTTTAACCAGGCATGCCTTCGAATCACTGTTCCAGTCATAGCTGCTCTAAAGGAAGCCTCCAGTGCATCATAGCCACATTTTAAGAAATGGTTACTGACCTGCTGAGAGTTATGTACCAATTCCTGAAGGGACTTGCGGTCTATAGGTTCAGGGGAGGACAGTTTTTTTATTTAGCTGGTCTAACAAAAATTCCTGGTACTGAATCATGTGGAATTGACAGTTTAAGGCCCTGGCCGAAAGAGTAGCGGAAGTATAAACTTTTTTACCCCATCTCTCTAATGCTCTAGATTCCCTTTCAGAGGGGAGAGGATTTTTGGCAGAGGCAGCTGCCACAGCCTTAGGGCCCTGTGAAATGTTTTCAGGATCTGCCACAGGAGCCTTATACAAATGTGTCCAGGACCCTGTAAAATCTGTCAGGCTTGGCAGGGGCCGGAGGAAGAGAATCAGGGGCAGTACAGGCATCAAAATATGCATCATCAACAACTGTTAGTACTGGAGGAATGGCTAAAGGCCTATGCTGTGGTAAGTGTAAGAAAGTCCTTAGCCTTTTCCTAGAATCTGAAAAATCCTGGCCCTGCCATTGAAAGTGCTCCCTCATAGCATGTAAGGTTTCCCCAAAAGAAAATTCTTCAGGAGGAGAAGCAGAAGGAATGGAGTCTTCTGCATCAGAATCCTCATAAGGAGAATATGGGCCTTCCTGAGGGTCTGAGATATCTGATTCATCCGAGGAATTGTCTGTGGAAACAGGTTCCGGGGGTTCAGCCCTAGGCCTCTTCTCTGGAGGGGGTTGAGAGGCCCTGTCCGGGTGAGGTTGGGATCCCCTGATCAAAGAAATGAGATCCTCAGCCAGGCTGAGCATTTGAGAACTAGAGGTGGGCCTGTGTGAGGGAATTTTAGCAGGTAAGGCCTTAGAAGATTTAGCTGCTATAGCCCTGGCAAAAGCCTTGATAGACATAGATGCAGGGGGCCTAGCAGCCCCACGTGCAGGGGTAGATATGTCTAAAGGAATAGTATCTGACAAATCCTGGGTGCTTGCTTCTGCAGGAGCAATTTCTGAAGCCGATTCAACCATGCTCTGTGAAGCCTCGGCTACCGGAGGCCTGTTTTCGGCCGAAGGAAGAACCGAGGACTCTGTTTCAGCCGAAACCGAGACACTCGCGGTTGGCCTAACCGTGGTTTCAGCCGAAACCACGGACCGCGAGTGTCGGTCCTTTTCCTTGCATTTTTTAACTAATTGTGCTGTCGGAGTCTCCGACGGCATTTTGTAAGCAAAAGCGGGACCAAAAAACTCCTCTGCAAACTCCGACCGGCGTCTAAGCGTCCGTCGGTTGAAAGAAGCACAGGCTAAACAAGCTGATACGTCGTGGTCTGGGCCTAAACAAGGAAGGCAGTAAGAGAGGAAATCCTTATGAGGTATTTGTTTCCCACAATTTAAACAATTATTTACTTTGTCTGACATCGGCTGAGGCAAGAAAGAGTCCCCAATGGGGTACTTAGCTTTTTAGAAGTCTTCGGTAGTAGAAATCTCTGGATCTGACCGACCGGCACTTGCGAACAGCTTCTGCTTCGGGCACCGCGCGGCAAGAAAGACTGAGGAAAATGGCGTCGGCTGATGCCTTTATACCCCAGCAGCTATGACGTCGGGTGAAGTGTGACATCAGCCGAGGCCAGACCCAGACTTTGGAATCCGGCCGACCGAAGGGCTGCCTGAGGCAGGACAACCCATATGTTAGGACTGCAGATGCATCCTTGAAGGACATCAGTGAAACACAAAGAACATCAACCACTCAAAGTATAAAAACATATACAAAAAGGCGACAACTAAGTTAGTTCCTGGTATCAATCAAAGGGGGTACAACCTACCTCAACCCAGGAAGAGATGGTAAACAGTCCCAATTACTTTGCCAAGGATGGTCTTCATCCTCCCCACAGACCTTTGTATTTAGCCAAATACTTGTATACCCCCCATAGCGCTTTTTTAGGCAATGGCAGTCTTCTAAAGATTCCAACATAAGTAAACAGAATCTGGACAAAATTAAGGTACTGCTGTTCAATGTTAGGATCCTTAACAAAAAATTCCATTTCCTACAAGCATTCCTTGTCCTGGAAAACACTGATGTATGCATCACAGGCACCAGGTTAAAGGCCATTGAAAACACTATCAGTGCAGGGTTTCAATGCCTACCAGACATTCAGGCCCACCATGTTAGACTAAGACACTAAAGGCAGTGGTGTCTCCATATTAGAAAAACGCATCTCCAGACTACTTAGACATGTTAATGACCTGGAAATGCTCTACGTTCAACTTACTATTAACAAAACCCCTCATAAAAATTACAGCTAACTAAAAGACCCTCTCTATATCCCCACTTGGCCCACACCTCCTACCTAACTAGTACGAAGTCCCTATGTATTAAGTCTCCTGGGAGAATGTTGTCTTAACTACCTCTCCATAAAATGGTAGATGTGTACAACCTCAAACATGTATGCCCAGATGTTACTGGATTTTACCAATACAAGCTCTATGGACCAGTTAGTCTGCATCCAAAAAGGGGTAGCAAAATCCTGGATTTAGTCTTTTCCAAATATGGGGTAGTTTTGCTCCCCCAACTCTAACACATTCCCTAGACAAATCAGACCGCAAGACAATCGCATTCATCCTAAGACTGAAGCATCTTCCAAAACCTTGGTATTCAGAGATTATGCAAAGGCTAACCTACAAAATCGAATCTCTGACTACCAAGGTATTGTCTTGCGGTCTGATATGACTAGGAAATTGGGGGGGGGGGGGGGGCAAACTTACCCCATATTTGGAAAAGACCAAATCCATGATTTTACCACCCCCTTTTGGGATGCAAACTAATTGTTCCATAGATTTTGTGCCCTTTCCATCTTGCTAATCCCTACTGCTTCTGAAGAATCCTTCACTGCCACACTGTATGTGCATGTAAATGCCTGCAAAGATGCATCTAAAGCCCTCAGGAAAAAAATGCCAAATTCAGAAGTAAACCCACATGGTGGAACTTAAATATATAAAAAAAACACTAACACAAGAAAAAATAATGCACACAAAAAATAAATCTAACTTTCAAGATGCCAAAAAATAGAAGTTATGTTCTTACCATAACGTTCCATGTTAGTTGTCTTCTTCTCGCCTTCTTCTTGCTGGATGGGTTCGGAGCCGACCTCGGCCCGACTCCACTCTAAAAGCTCGAGAGTTGGTTCCACCGGCTCGAGGCTCCCCTTATATCCCACAATGCTAGGCGTGAGTTACCTCAGATCTCGTTTGTAAGCTAGGCCCAGCTTATAACAGTAACAGAATAACTATAAACAAAGTCCACCTCTATAAACCAGGGAGAAGAGAAGGGTGACCTACATCCTGATCCAGGAAAATATGCACAGCAGCATATACCTAAGTAAAGAGGTGGTAGAAAGAGAGGTCACAATCAAAAACTCCTCTAGGTCTGTCCAGGCCAGGGGGAAGGAGGGTGGGACGCAAGAAGAAGGCGAGAAGAAGACAACTAACATGGAACGTTATGGTAAGAACATAACTTCTATATGTTAAGTTGTCTATCTCGCCTTCATTCTTGCTGGATGGGACTGCGTCCCTAGCACCTTATCCCGGGTGGCCTAACGGAACAGACTCTTGAGAACAGTGGAACCAAAATTAGCTCTATGCCTAGAAGCTAAATCCAACTTATAATGAGAAATAAAAGTGTGAGGAGTAGCCCAAGTAGCCGCTGCACAAATGGTGTCAATAGGCAGTCTGTCTTGGAAGGCTATAGAAGTAGCCAAAGCTCTGGTAGAATGGGCTTTAGGTTTGTTAGGCAGCTTTTGGTGTCTAATTTCATAAACAAGGGAAATCAGAGATGTTAGCCATCTAGATAATGATATCTTTGAAACTGAAAGTCCCTTTCTGCCTTCTGCATAGGAGACAAACAGCTGGTCAGATTTTCTGAATTGTTTGGTTCTATCCAAATAGTACCTTAACTGACGATGAACATCTAGCCAATGCAATTTTTGTTCAGACCTGTTAGAATATTCTGGAAAAACACAGGAGGTCAATGCTTTGATTTAGGTTAGACTTGAGGCTATCTTAGGTAAAAAGACGGGTTGGTTCAGAAGATACCCTGTCCTTATGGAACAACAGATAAGGAGGTCGACAGCTGAGTGCATGAAGTTCTGAAACTCTTCTAGCTGAAGTAATAGCTACCAGAAAGAGTGTCTTCCATGATAGCAATTTTAAAGAACAGGAGGCTGCAGGTTCGAAGGGGTAGAATCAAAGAACTAAGAATTAAATTTAGGTCCCAAGGAGGAGGAGGATTTCTTAAAGGAGGTCTGAGTAGAAAAACTCCCTTCAAAAAGGCTTTGCAAAGCTTGTGGGACATTATGGCAGACTCTGAAATGCCCACATGAAAGTTAGAAATAGCTGCCAATTGAACTTTAAGAGTAGAGGGAGATGAACCTGCATGGAAGAGTTCAGCTAGAAAATCAAGGACCATTTGGATGGAAGCAGTGAAAGGATCTATGTCCCTTCCTTGAGCCCAATAGGCGAAACGTTTCCACTTACTCAAATAAATCTTTCGAGTGGAAGATTTATGGGAAGCTATCAAAATATCTCGAACAGAGTGATATATTTGAGGAAGCCTGGCTAAGGTTGGAATTGGAGGAACCAAGCAGTGAGGTTCAGAGAGGGGAGGGAGTGATGTAACTGACCCGATTGATGGATCAAAAGATCTGGAACTAGGTCCAGATGCCAAGGTCACTCCCACAGAAAATGATGTAGAAAGGGGAACCAAACCTGTCGAGGCCAGTAAGGAGCAATGAGGATCAACGAGGCCTTCTGAGCGATAGCTTTCTGTATCACTTGAGAGATTAGTGGGAAGGAGGAAATGCATACAGAAGTCCCCGGGGCCAAACCTGGACTAGAGCGTCTCTGCTGGGCTGGCCTGGTAACGGGAATAGGGTGAAATAATCTCTGCACTTGCTGTTTTGGGGAGTAGCAAAAAGGTCGCAGCAAGGCTGACCCCACTTCAGAAAAATTTCTCTCACAACAGAGTCTTTCAGAGACCACTCGTGAGGCATGAGGATAGCTCTGCTCAACTTGTCCGCGATTTGATTGGACTTCCCGGGGATGTGTGTTGCTATCAGAAACCGCTGAGAAGAAATCGCCCATTGCCACAGTCTGAGTGCTTCTCGACACAGGGGGTAGGACCTGGTTCCGCCTTGTTTGTTGATATACCACACTACAGACATGTTGTCTGTCTGAATTGCTATCGTTCCCAAGGGAAGAGAGTCTTGAAGGGCTTGCAATGCTAAAAGCACTGCTCTCATCTCCAGAACATTTATGTGCAAGTGGCATTCGTCTGGTTGCCATGTGCCCTGGACAGTTCTGCCCTGATAATGCCCCCCCCCACCCGATCAGGGAGGCGTCCGTTGTCAGAGTAGCAACCGGAGGGGAAGGAACAAAGGGTCTTCCCAATAAGAGCTGAGGGGAAGACATCCACCGCAGAAGATGATTTCTGCATGTCTGCGTAATCATAATGGTGTGGGACATCGGAAGTTGCTGGTATGACCATTGCGTGAAGAGCATCCATTGAAGGATTCTCATGTGGAATCTGGCTAATGGAAGCAGAGGTATGGCAGCCGCCATAATCCCCAACACTTTCAGAACTAGCCTGGCTTTGATTCTGTTGCTGCTGAAGAGGAGCGAGACCAGTTTGTGTATGTCTGTTATTCTCTGATCTGTTAGTCTCGCAGACATGTTGACTGTGTCTAGATTTGCGCCTATGAAGGTAATAGTACGACAAGGCGACAAAACAGACTTTTCGCAATTTATTGAAATGCCTAAAATTTGACAAATGCGAAAGGTGTAGTCCCTGGCCATTAGAAGAAGATGCTTGGTGGGAGCTGTGAGGAGCCAGTCGTCCAAATATGGAAAAACCTGGAATCCTTGTCATCTCAGGTGAGAAGCTACCACTGCCATGCATTTGGTAAACACCCGGGGGGCAGTGGTGAGACCAAAGGGCAGGGCCCTGAATTGAAAATGACTGGTTCCCAGCCTGAAGCGGAGGAATCTTCTGGAGCGTCTGTTCATTTTTATGTGATAGTACGCATCCTGAAGGTCTATAGAGCACATCCAGTTTCCTTTTCCCAATAGGGGAAGGATGGACTGCAGCGTGACCATCCGAAATCTTGTTTTCTTGACTGACTTGTTCAAGATACTGAGATCCAAAATTGGTCTCCAGTCCCCTGTTTTCTTTGGAACTAAAAAGAACCTGGAGTAGATTCCGGATCCTTGCTGGTCTGCTGGAACTGGCTGAATTGCTCTTTTTGCAAGCAGCTTTGAAATTTCCAAAGCTGCAGATCCCTTTGAGCGGTGGAACATCTGGAAGGGATTTTTTGATTGGTTTGGAATGCGAACGAAGGGAATGGGATAGCCTTCGTAAATGATGGACTGTACCCATTTGTCTTGAGTCAGGGATAGCCAGGCTTCTGGGTACAGTGACAATCTTCCCCCGACTGCCTCCGAAGGTGGGCAGTCGGGCAACATCTCAGGGATGCTGAAAGGGCTTATCAGAAAAGGTTTCTCGATTGCCCTGGTTCTGCGGACCCCCCCTGCCTCTAGGGCGACGTCTACCATTGTTGTTCCCCCCTCTGCCTCTGGCGGGGAACCGACTCTGTGCGTCAGGCTAAGTCCCTTGAGACTGTTTGCGGAACCACATTTTTCCACTTTTCTGGCCTTTGGGGTAAGGCCTAGAAGGAGTAGAAAAACGGACACCAACGGCAGAAAGAGTCTTGCCATCCGTCTCGCACCTAGTCAAGGTTTCCTTCACTTGAGGACCAAAAAGAGATGATCCATCAAACGGGGAATTAGTGAATGACGTTTTAAAGGGGTCTGCAAAGTTGCATAGCCGCATCCAGGCATGCCTGCGTAAGGCCACACCTGTCCCTGCGGCCCTGCTCGCTCCATCAGCCGCATAAGAAAGGAGACGCATGGAGGAGTTAGCTATGGAGTTCAGGGTAGCCAGCTGAGTGTTCATCTTGTCTTGAAAACCCACAGCCATAGGATCCTTCAACATGTCACTCGCTTCTTTGATCAAGTCTCTTTGAAGACGAGTAAAATGGCATAGGTAGTTCAGCGAACGCATAGCAAAGGTTGCTGACGAGAACATCCGCTTCCCGTACCTGTCCATAGACCTAGATTCTTTGTTAGGGGGATGAACAGGCACTGAAGGATCAGCTAGTTCCTTCTTGGTGGCAGCAGCTACCACCATAGCATCCACAGAAACACCTTTTGTGAGAAATTGCTTGTCAGTTGATGCTGTTATAAATTTGAAAGGTCTCCTGGGGGTTGGGTCCACTGAATCAGGAGCCGTCCAGGCCTTCTTTGCAACCACCTGCATGAGGGGATCAAAGGGGGAGGACACCCAGAAGGTGGAAGGGCGAGAGCCAAACGCCTCAAGATACACAGATTCATCCTCCGAACGGTTAAGGGCTGACCAATTTCCCCTCTGTTTCAGGATTTCTAGAATGTCTGCGAAAGAGACATCTTCAGAAGGGGAACGTGGGGAACCCTCGGAATCCTCTAAATCTGTGTCAGAGGTGACAGACTCAGGTGAGTCTATGTGCTTCCTCTTACACTTTCTCTTCCTAGGGGGCTCCCCTGCCAATTCAGGGGGGGCCTCGGAAGAGGATGAGATCCCCACAGGGGATTCTTGAGGAGCTGGCTCTCTGCGGTCTGGGATGAGGGAGTGAGTCGACATAACCAAAGGCACCGAAGAGGGAGGGGCGGATGGAGCCGACTGTGGAGTCGAACAAGGTTCCAACACACTCCGCATGACCTCGAATGCACCCCTGTCAGGCAGAGTCAGAGGTCCCCGCTCCGAGAAGCTGAGAACCTCCCTCGGCGCCGACAGAGATGGCTCCGAGGCCGATGTCGGAGCCGAACTTACCAGCGCCGAAGCACCGAGAGGGAGAGGGGGGTCGGACAAGGGTCCGATGCCACTCACCCCCTCTGAGCCGACGATGGAAGCTCGGCGCCGAGATTCTTCAAAAGAAGAAATCGGAGCCGACGGGAGCGAAGACAATTGTATCGGCTCCGACGCTACCACAGTCTCGGTCCCGAGCGCCCGGCTCGAGCTCAAAGGAGTCGGAGGAGGAATATTTATTGGAACAAGTTGAGGCATCGACTGATGAGTCGGACTCTGGAGCATTTGGGCCAGTGCCTCGGACTTCAAAAGTCTACTCACTACCCTCTGGAGGTCGTGATCTGAGAGCCTCGATGACCTGGAGGAGTGAGATCTGTGGCTCCGTTCAGACAGCAGGGGAGACGCTGTAGCCGAATGAACGGAGCCAAGGGACGGTGACCTCGATCTCTTTCTAGATGTCGGCTCCGATGGTCTGATTGGAGCCGACCCAGGAATCTCTAATGCCTCGGCTCCGGCCGGAGCCGAGGAAACCACAGATACTGTAGTCAAAGACTCATCGGCTCCAGCCGGAGCCGATGAAGCAGTAGGCTTCGAAGCCTTAGGCCTCGACTCTGAAGCTGGAGCCGAGGTCTTGGAAGCCTTAGAAGGTTTCCCCGATGACACAGAAAGGGAACCTTCAGGCTTAATCAAACCCCTCAAAATGAGTTTGTTTTTTCTCTCCTGCAGGACTCTAGGGCTGAAGCCATGGCATACAGCACAAGAGTCCTGCAGGTGTAAAGGTCCCAGGCAATACACACAAGAAGTGTGACCGTCCGTCAGAGACATTTTCTGACAGCACGAGTCACACTTCTTGAAGCCTGAGACCTTTGTATCCTTGGACATACTCAAGGAACCGAAGTGTAATCACACACAGAAAACACACACACACAGATTACACTGAAGGGAATTATTTAAAATAAAGGTAAGTTAAGTTAAAAACTCCCTAATCAAACACATACACACCCTAAGGATAGGGAAGGAAGGGCCCGAAGGCCTTAGGGAAAGAACTATAAGTTCTTTGGAAAAAAAGGGGGCTGGATAAAAGGTAGAAGGGATAATATCCACTTACACTAAGGGGAAAGAAAAATATACTAAGCTAGCTAAAATTTAAAGAATTTAAACTAGTTTAACTTTCACTAACCTGGAGCCGGTAGAAAACACACCTCGATAGCTGTAGTGGCAAACGAGATCTGGGGTAACTCACTCCTAGCATTGTGGGATATAAGGGGAGCCTCGAGCCGGTGGAACCAACTCTCGAGCTTTTAGAGTGGCCGAGTCGGAGCCGAGGTCGGCTCCGAACCCATCCAGCAAGAATGAAGGCGAGATAGACAACTTAACATCTCTGCTTATAAACCAAACAAGAAACACCAGACTCTGACCAACTCAACAAAACACACGAGGCAAAAATAGTCACCCAGTTGAAAGAATCACACCACCTCCTTTACTTATATTAAAATGTCAAAAAAAAACAACTTCCAGCACTATACAGTGACAACAGTAAATGCTACCACATACTCAAACCCAAAAAACAAACCAGAAAACATGGACAATCTACCAGCAGAAAATTTAGCTCAAGTCAGCCCACTCTCTTCTTCTTCATTATCATCAGATCAAAAACCCACAACATAAACCTCCCACTCAAATTACCCAAGGACAAATTACTAAGGAATTATCTAAGCCCAAGAACACTGTTTATCTGGGGCAATACAACATACCAGGCTACCTACTGGCCAGCATGAAACTGGATTTGTCTGATCCTCCTACAGAAACTATTCAATATTTGCCTCAAAACAGGCTTTGTGCTGGATGAATGGAGAACAGCAACAGTCACTCCCTTGCACAAAGGTGGAGTTTGAATGGACCTACTTAATTACAGACCTATAAGCTGGACCAATCTCACCTTTAAAACTAGGAGAAGGAACAGTATGGAATTAATATACAATGACATGGGTAACCTACAGACCCTCAAATCCAATCCACTTCATACCTGTCAAGGGCAGGTCCTTCCTACTTCACTTGATCAACTTCGTTAGTGAAGAAATGGATGACGGCAAAACAGTGCAAACTTCATATCTAGGTATTTCAAAAGCATTCAATACCATCCCACACTCAGGGATTGACATTTAGCTGGAAGTGTTTGTCTGATACCAATGTAACTTGATGAACAGGAAATTGGTCCACAGACAGATCTGTCAGATCTTTTGGAGGAAGTACAGCAACTAACTATGTCACTAGTAGTGCACCCCAGGGTTCAGTCCTTGGGGCACTCTTCTTGGCATTTATTTCTTGGAGATCAAAGTAAAATTGATGTAGTCACCATAACTAAGCATCTGTGTTGTTCATTCTCATTTTTCTTCAACATATGGGTTCGGATCCAATTCTCGGCTCCAACTCATAACCAGACTTCGGATCCAGCTTTTAAGCTCCTCCTTCTAACCATAATGCCCTACTCCATCTCCATTGTCTTGGATCAAGTTTACTGCCCTATTTCTCAAGGGCTAAAGAGAAACAGGTACAGAAAGAAAGAAAAGACAGGGCTCAAAGATGGAACTGTAGGTTCCAAACACAGTCCAATAGGTATTTCCAGAAGAAAAAGGATGGGGGATGGATGGGAGGGGAGTTGACAAAGAATGAAAACTGGCAACACAGATGCCTAGTTATGGTGAGTACGTACCTTAAATCTGATGTTGCCCTTTTCATTCTTCCTCAACGTATGGGACAGCCTCCAGCTATGTTGATCATCAGATTGTATGCACCAGCCAATGTGTTACTTGCATAGTGGGGGGAGCTTTACTTGAAAGGGCAGGGGTTGATATAGAATGGACCACTCTACAGCTAGAGTCCACTGTAGAACCTGCATAAAGAAGCATTCCAGAGAAGTAGAACTATAGCTGCTGCCATTGAACCGATTGCTTGAAGTACCAACCTTGCCAGAGAAGATGGGTGGGCAAGGATAGTATGAACATGGCTTCTGAAAGATGTAACATGATGAAGAGGCAAAAATGCTACTCCTGTGTTGTATCCAAATCTGAACCAATGAATTCCAGGTTCTGAACTGGTATGTTTTGATTTTGGAAGATTGATCATAATTCCCAAAATTTTGCAAATCTGGAGCAAATCGTCCTTGGCCTGCTGTAGCAGATGCTTGGAAGGGGTGGTGAGGAGCCAGTTGTCTAGATGTTCATAAGGCGCCTAAGAAGCATAATCCCCTTTTGTCTGATAGCTTTTCAGGTATTTTTATGTGCAATAGAGATATGACAGTAAAAAGTGCTGATGTTTTTTCCCCTTCTTTTTTTTCTTCTTCTTATTCAGTTTTAAGAAATACAGGCACTGAAACGTAAAAACAGAAGAAAGCCTGGACAAAACGGCGTGATAAAGAAAGACTGATGTGCTTTTTCTTAGTTTTGCATAGGGGATGACTAGATTAAGGCATCTTGATTTAATACATTTGAAGGGGAAGCAAATGAAGAAAACAATGAATACAATGAAATGTTTTCCTCTAGCACATAAATTTTCACAGAGCAATGTGGAAGGCTTCTGATGAAGGGCAGCTATGTATCTGGTTCTCCGGTTTACATGGAGACAATCTGATAAGGAGTAATAAAACAGAACATTTCTTTATTCCAATGGATAGGACATGCTGTCTTCTGAAAGCATTCAACTTGTTTTCTACATCTGGAAGAGGAACAAAGGCCAAACAAAAACAGACTGCAATTAGTGCAGGTAGAAACAAAGGCTGTATCATGTATCTTGGCATGGATAACCTTCATTATATGTTCATTCAAGCCTATGAGTGCGGCTCTCAGTCTGAGACAACTGTTCCTATTAGGATGATTAAGCTTCGTTACCTGAAGATATACATAGTTTTGATGTGTTAGTATTAAGTTAATAGGTTCAGGGGGTGTTCTAGAGTGTTTTTTAGGGTTTTCAGTAAAATAAAAAGTCTTGTAAAATGTGACCGTTTCAAATGGATAAGACAAGAAACTACTGTATAAAAGAGCAACCTGCCAAATATTAGTGTATACATGTAACACAGAAGCTGAAACTAGACATTTAAAAAAACTTACACATAGCAGGTGGGACTAATAACTTATCATAACAACACTTTCCACATTATTTTTAAATGTGAATGGCCTCATAGATATATACAAAAATAAAGAGCAATGAACTATATTAGAAATGTAGAGTACAAATAGCTATGCTACAGGAGACACATGTGGAAAGAAATGAGCATGTGAATTTGATAAAGAACATATTTCAGGAAGGTTATTCAGCGGAATATCTGGGGCAAAGAAAAAGGGGGGGTGTACTTATATTAATTGTGAGAGGAGCTGCAACAGTGATAGAAGAGGACAAATAATAATGGTAGATTTGTACTACTAAGGGGCTACTGACAACAAAGGAGGATTACACTGGCATGTATTTATATTCATTCTAAATCTGCTACAATAAAGCAGAAGAAAATTCTGGGACAAAATCAGGTTTTAGCAGAGAACACTGCTTGTAGGTGGGAAGTGGTATTCCTTTTGCAACAGTGAAGATGTAACTGGGGGCCCAGAATGGAAAATATAATAAAACAAGTCATATATTTGAAGAAATTTCTGAAAATATTTGGTATGGAAGATGTGAATTCAGTAGTGGGAGTTCAGAGAGAATGTACATCTTATTCTCCAAGGTATGAAAATTGGGCTAGGCTACACAGAAGTTACATTTCTCAGGGCATGTGCATTTAAATGAAAGTTTTGAATGCAACGTAATGAAATAAAAATGTGTCATCGGCGCTTCCTCATCTATCTGTTAAAAAAGAGAGGGATTTAAGGAATGAGTAGTGGAAATTGGGAGTTATTTGAGAAGACATTGATTACTTCTGAAAATATAGCTAGGGAGTGGAATAAAATTCAAGTGGAGTTTAAAAACAGGTTGGAAATAAAAGAAAAAAAGATATGGTTAAGAAGTAACAAAAATTACTTAGAGGGACTGACTAAGGTTAAAGTATTGCAGAATACAATGAATCTCACAGAAGAGTTGCATCTGCAGACTGCTAAAGAGAAAATAAGGGTCTACCTTGATCATATGCAAGGAGTTTAGAAAGATTGCCATTAAGCAACTTTTTTTTTTCGAATAATCCCACACACAAACACTTTTAGCACAATGGCTCAGGCAACAGAAATTATAAAAGGTTTTTGCCAAGCTTAGGAAGCCTATGACAATAAAAATAACAGAAATTAATCAATAAAAAATATACACAGAAATGTTTATGGGATAATTAAATATGCCAAGGTTAGAGGAAGATGAAGCTCAATTACTAACAATTAGGACAGGAGGAGATAAGAATGGTGATATATAACCAATCTACAGGAAAATCCCTGGAATACATGATACTCCTGTGGAAGTTAGGAGGTGATAAGATCTGGACAGTTTTGTTTAACACTATTTTAAAAGTAGGAGAAGCACCAGCATGCTGGAAGAAAGCTGTAGTTGCTGTAATACCTAAAGATGGTAAAGGCTCATCTGACTCAGCTTCATACAAGTCTATTCTACCTTTAAACCTTGATTACAAAGTGCTAATGTCTACAATAGCTAAAAGAATAGTAAAAGTTATGCCAAAATTGATAGATATGGATCAATGTGGTTTTGTGGAGGGGAGGAAAACATCTTGACAACATTAACGGAACAACGAGGACCCAGAGGAAAGCAGAATGCAAGAAAATATCACTGTTGTTGGTAGGTATTGAGGCAGAGAAAGCATTCAACAGAGTAAATTGGGATTTTGTGTGAAGGGCAATGGAAGGATTTGCATTTCCTGATAAAAACTGTAAGGTTCATTAGGAGGAAAATATGAGGGATTAGAGGTGAAAATTAAAGTGTGGGGTGGGGTTCCTCTCTGTTAAGTTTTGTATGAGCAGCAGAACCAAGCAGGGGTATCCTCTTTTCCATCTGTTACATGCATTACACGTAGAACCACTGGCAAAGAAAATAAGGGATTCTGAAATTCAAAGACATAATTGGTATGGCAGTCATGAAAAGTTTGGTTATTTGCAGAGGATTATTATTTTATACCAGATAAAGTCAGAAAGGGGCATTTGAGTGCTGTGGAGTAATATGAGACAGCTTCAAGTCTTTTCAGGACACAAAATGAATGAATATACAACATTAATGAAGCCAATAGCTTTAAACTACGTACCCACATACGAATGGTTTAGCAATACCTATACTTATTTTGGACATGACAAAATGAAGTATGAATTAAAAATAAGGATTAAAAAGGATTCCGTCATGACAGCTAATGATATGTGGGAAGAGACTAAAGAAAGGATAATACAAAAACTGAGAAATTGGAAGATCTATTTTAAAGATATGGCTAGAAAGATACAAGCAATGAAAATGTTTTTAGTCATTTTAGTTTTATACATAGGTCAGGCATATATTCATCAAAAAGAGGAGATGCTGTGGATAGCAGTTGATAAGGAGTTGAAGGATTTTACCTGGGAGGGGAAGAGGGCAAGAGTCAAGTGGGATAAGTCAATCCTTCCAATAGAACAAGGTAGTCTTGGATTACCTGATTTGAAGGGGTATTTCAGAGCTACACATTTAAGGCTCCTATACATAGCACAAGCAGAAAACTAACTCAAAGTGAAAAGGGATAATGAAGAAATGGGGGAAGTTCAAGAAACAAGGAGAGACTGGAATTGTAGACACACTGTCTATTCTCTGGGTAAATGCTAAGGCTGTTTAATCATCTTCTAATTGTCTTCAGAGCAAACAAACCGAATGTGATTTAACATGCTTGACTGGAAGTCCTTACAGCAATAACCCATGGCTGGATGTGGGTAAATCAGCATCATCTACACCCAGCCATGGGTTACTGCTATTATACAAAACACATTTAAGAAACAAAATACATACTTTTCTTAAATAATGCCCCTGTATAAGGCACTGTGGTTTTCTTCCACTTTGCTTTTGTATCCTGAGGCTTTCTTGATGTACTATGCATTTGTACGGAGTTTACATTCCCATGCTTACACAGTACATCAGTGCATTTAAAAGGTAGATCTCCTTTTTATATACATACACATCCCCCATAAAGTACAGTTTTGTACCTACCATAAATGTAGATGTCTGATAGGTATGCAACTGCAGTCCTGACATATGGGTTGTCCTGCCTCAGGCAGCCCTTGATCCAGATTCCAAAGTCTGGGTCCAGCGTCGGCTGATGTCGCCCTTTCCCCGACGTCAGAGCGCCTGGGGTATAAAAGCATCAGCCGACGCCATCTTCTTCCGTGTTTCTTGCCCCAGATGCCAGGTGCCCTCTAAGGAAGGCTAAATTTTGAAAATAGAGAAAAAAATTCCAGACAAGTACAACAACATAAAAACAAATAGAAGCTGCTACACGGAGCTCCGTGCATACATTTTCCAAACATTACAACCTGCCTTTATATTCCAGATCCAGAGCAGGGTTTGCTTCTGCAGTCCTGCAGGGCATTTTAGCTACACCATCTTTGTCTTAGTGCCTACCACCCCCAGGTTGGCTATGGTATTCAACCCATATGTCAGGACTGCAGTTGCATCCTTGAAGGACATAGGTACAGTTTTGTACCTACCATAAATGTAGATGTCCGATAGGTATGCAACTGCAGTCAGGTTTTCCCTCCCACCTACCCCTCTGTGGTATTCTTTTGGGTTTCTACTCCTCATTTTTGGCTACCTGGGGTAATCTTTTATGGTGTATTTGTTTTTATGTTGTTGTACTTGTCTGGAATTTTTTTCTCTATTTTCAAAATTTAGCCTTCCTTAAAGGGCACCTCGCATCTGGGGCAAGAAACACTGAAGAAGATCGCGTCGGCTGACGCTTTTATACCCCAGGCGCTCTGACGTCGGGGAAAAGGCGATCAGCCAACGCCGGACCCAGACTTTGGAATCCGGCCGACCGAAGGGCTGCCTGAGGCAGGACAACCCATATGTCAGGACTGCAGTTGCATCCTTGAAGGACATCTGGACATACCAACTCTGGGATTGCACTACAGTGAGGAAAAGGGCAAATTTCCCCATGTTGGCCAAGTGCATACTTATCCTGTTAAAAAATTCAGTAGAGTGATAGTTTTGTAAAGTAAGAGTTCAGTGTCATCATCTCGGTAAAATTATCTTTGGGTAACTGGGCTTTTGATTATTAGAAGTAGACCCAAAATCAGGACACTTGAGAAGTACAACAGAGACAGGACAGAGAAAATAAAGGAAAAATTGGGTACTTCAGTTTTGCATAACGTACCCTAATTTTCCTTTTATTTTCACTGTCCCATCTCTCTTGCACCTCCAAACTGTCTAGATTTCAAACTTTAAATTTATTTACTTTTACGGGCAAGAAAATTAAAATGCTGTAGCATATAATTAATACAAGAAAGTTAGGATGACTGGACTTTTTTCTACTGGTACATGCTCGATTTACAACAGGCACGCTAGTTGGGCTGCCCAATCAGTGTGCTCATTTTTGAATGTTAACAGCCATTCATTGCATAATATACACTATTTGCCATCTACAATCACACAAACATATGAAGATTTCTGACAAAAACCTGAAAAAAAATATGCAGTGCCCCCAACAGGATATTTATCAGTCTGAAGACCTTGTGCTGAAGCGGACCACATGAAAAACACCAGACAAGATGCTAATGAGAGGCTGCAAACATGGGCTAATGGCATGGAAGTCCCGAGTTCTGCCATAACCATATGACCTTCCTATACTAGCATGACTACTCATGCTAGGGCAGATGTATGGCACACAAGGAATGGAGCTGAAGCCCTGTAGACAGACAGTACACTTGTGTACACTTACCATAAATGCAGATGTTAGAGTGTATTCACTGTTGCAGTCATTACATTTGGGTTATCTGTCTGCAAGTAGCCCTCAGCCAGCCTAAATACCAGAGTCTTGGAATCCTGCGTCAGATGCAGTCTCGTCTTCCATGACATCTGGTCGTCAAGGGGTATAAAACATGCAGCCAACACCATTACATCAGTTTTTCTTGCCCCAGATATCAGGTGCTCCCACAGTGGGAAGCAATTATATGTTATGTTACACCTCCATTAAAAAGTAAATACACCAGAAAGATTAAAACAAGAAGGAAAGGTACAGCGCCAAGAGAAGTCAGGGGGCTGGAGGGAGGGTAACCAGGACTGCAACAATGAATACACTCGAACATCTACATTTAAGGTAAGTGTACACAAAGTACAGTTGTGTACACTTACCATAAATGTAGATGTTCGAGTGTATTCACTGTTGCAGTCATTACATTAAGGTAATCTGCTGGCAGGTTGCCCTCAGTCGGCCTTATTAACAAAGACTTGGGTCCTGCATCGGTTGCTGCCCTTCTTCCATGACGTTGGGTCGTCAGAGGTATAAAACATGCAGCTGACACCATTACATCAGTTTTTCTTGCCCCAGATGTCAGGTGTCCCCCAAATGGGGAGCAAAATATATACTACATACATATATATATATATATACATACATATATATATATATATACAAAATTTAACACACAAAAACTATACCTCCAAACAAAAGCAAATACACCAAAAAGGCTTTTAAGCATAGTAAAAGAAAGGAGAGGTATAGTAAGAGAAAAACAGGGAGCTGGAGGGTGGGTAACCAGGACTGCAACAGTGAATACACTCAAACATCTACATTTATGGTAAGTGTACACAACTGTACTATGTTCTTCGTGTTTCACTGCTGCAGTCATTACATTTGGGAAGAATCCCAAAGCTATGGTTGGGAGGATGGATTTATACAGCATTAGGAGCAGCTAAAAGGCCCTGCAGGACAGCAGTGGCAAAGCCAACTCTGGATTTAGAGAAGAGAGGTAAATGGTAATGTTTGGTGAACGTATGAACTGAGGTCCAGGTAGCAGCTTCTAGAATGTCTCTGGTAGGAACCCCTCTGAGAAAGGCTGCAGAAGTACATGCAGCCCTGGTGGAATGAGATCTGATCCCCTTGGGGATAGGTTTACCATGGTGCATATAGCAGAAACAAATAGAATGGCTTAACCATTTGGAAATGGTTTGCTTTGAAATAGCCTCTGCCCCTGCAGCAAATGCCACCAACAGTTCAGATTTTCTTAGATATTTTGTCCTGTTTAAGTAGAATCTAAGTAGTCTGTGTACATCCAATGAATACAGAATCCGCTCACCCTTGTTCTGTGGATTGGGAAAGAAAGTTGGCAGATGAATGGTCTGATTAAGAGCCACACTGGATACCACCTTAGGTATGAACGATGGATTGGTCCTGAGAGCCACCCTGTCCGGATGAAAGACAATGAAAGGCTCCACTGCCATAAAAGAGCCTGTAATTCTGAAATCCTTCTAGCTTAAGTGACTGCTAAAAGGAAAGCGGTTTTCCAGGAGAGAAATTTTAGGTCTGCAGTAGCAGCTGGCTCAAAAGGAGGGAGAGTGAGTTTTTCCAAAACATAATTGAGGACCCATGCAGGAGTTGGTGCTCTCCTGGGAGGTCTTACATTTTTGGCCCCTCTGAGATACTGCTTTAGCAGAGGATGAGAGAAAAGGGGGGTTTCTGTATTGTAATGAGCTGAAATGGCAGAGACATGGATTTGTATGGAAGAAAAAGATAGGCCCTTGTGAAGCATCTCAGTTAAGTATTGCAGAATCTGAGTAATATTAGGCATTGCTGTGCTTATCCCTTGTGATTGGTTCCAGGCACAGAATCTTTTCCATTTGTCAGCATAAGACTTTCTAGTACTAGGCCTTCCAGCCTCCAAAATGACATCCATCACAGGTTTGCTAAGGGATGCCAAGGGTGAAATTAGTTGATTAGCCACGCTGAAAGATTCAAAGTTTGGAGCAGAGTGTGCACAATTTGGTAGTTCTGCTGAGAGAGTAGGTAAGGTGTCTGAGGCAGGTGCCACGGAGGAAGGTGTGACACATTGCGCAGGAGTGGGTACCAGTGCTGGCGAGGCCAGTCCGGAGCAATCAGAATCATTTTTGGTTTGTCCTTTCTGACTTTTAGTAGAACTTTGGAGAGCAGAGGCAGAGGGGAAAAAGCATAGACTGATGGGTTTTTCCAGCTGAATGATAAAGCATCCACTTTTCAAGCTTTTTTGTGATGAATTCTTGTGCAGAATTTGCCCAACTGATAGTTCTGGGGTGAGGCAAAAAGATCTATGTCTGGGCTCCCCCATTTGCATGTCAGGATGTTGAAAACTTGTGGTTCCAGTTTCCATTCATGTGGGTCCATAAGACTTCTGCTTAGTTCGTCTGCCAGAGTAATTAACTTTCCTGGCAGGAATTGAGCTCGTAGTTGTATTTGGTAGGTCAAGGCCGTGATCCACAATGCCATAGCTAGTCTGCAAAGGGGGTAGGAATGTGTATCCCCCATGCTTGTTTATGTACCACATAACTGTGGTGTCTATCATTAGTTGTCCTGGATGAAGGTAGTCCTTGAAGGCTGCCAGGGCATTCTGTACAGCTAGCATCCCTTTCTGACTGATATGTAGGTGCATTTGATTTGGGCTCCATTTGCCCTGAATACACTTTCCTGCCGGATGAGCCCCCCAAGCATAGTCTGATGCATCTGTTGTTAGGGTTTGGGCAGCAGGGGGTGGAGTGAATGGCAGTCCCTTGTTTTGGTGGCAGGCCTCTGCCCACCATAGGAACTCTAGTTGCAGGCAAGGTACAATAGGAATCATTGTTTCCAGGCTGTGACAATGTTGACTCCATAACCCATTCTAACTTAGACTGACTTCATCAGCCCCCTTTATTGGACCATCTCTCTTTTTTCTCTCAAATTTCTGTTTGCCTCCTTCTAAATCCATATTTTTTCTGTCTCTTGCTACCTTTAGCTGACCTCCTATAATCCTGCTACCTTTGCATTTCATCACTATCCTGTTTCCCCCTCCTTTCCAACTGGATACTCCCGACCGACTACTAGTCTAATACTTGTACCAAACAGATAATATACTTTTCCCACTTTCTGTCTACCTTATTTTCTGCCTTTTCCTTATCTTTAACATAATTACCTGTTAAACTTCCAACCTGCTTTTAACACTTTATATTAACAGATTTCTTGCTTTTGCTAATACCTAATTTGTTATCATGACTACTGACTAATGATATTTTTTAACTTGACTAATGATATTTTTAACTTTACTTTGTATCTTAGATACTGGAGCTTATCTCCTTAGCCCCTTAACTGAACTTTGTCTGTCATCTACTCAGACTAGTCCAGGAAAACTGTATATTCATTTGTATTTTGCCTCATTACATTATGTTAGTGTTAGTTTAGCAATGATTTCGTATTTTGAACTGTATTGTCTTATTCTTGAGATAGTGGAGTTTTTTCTCTCAGCCTCTGCTGAAAATGGACATGTATCCAGCCAGACTAGCCCGGTTAACAAATGTAAAATAAAATAAATAAAAATAAAATAAAAGTACCACTGAAGTTTCCTCATATGCAGTCTTGTATATGGAATTAGAAGAATGCAGGAGGCCATGAACCCCAAGGCCTGCAGAATTTGTCTTGCAGATAGCAGGGTTTTTGTGGCCACCTGTTTGAAGTAAGTCACCAATTGAATTTGCTTTTCTTGTGTAAGGCAAGTCATCTGGGCAGTTGTATTCAAGCTTGCACCCAGGAATGTAATTTTTTGAGAGGGTATCAGTTGTGATTTCTTTTCGTTTATGGTGTACCCTAGACAAGTTAGAACCCTTTTTACAAACGCCAGATGCTTTAGAAGAATGTCCTTGTCTTCTGCCTGAATTAGACAATCATCCAGGTATGGATATATATGAATACTACTTTCCCTGCAAAATGCAATTACTGGTGCCAGGCACTTTGTGAAGACCCTGGGCGCAGTAGATAAGCAAAAGGGCAGTGCAGAGAAAAGTACAGCTGTGTACCTACCATAAATGTAGATGTTCGAGTGTATTCACTGTTGCAGTCATTACACTTGGATTATCCTGCTGGCAGGCAACCCGCAGTCGGCCTGAATTCCAAAGTCCTGGTCCGGCGTCGGTTGCTGTCGCCTCTTAACTGACGTCAGTGCACCAGGGGTATAAAAGATGCAGCAGATGCCATTTTCAACAGTTTTTCTTGCCCCAGATGTCAGGTGCCCCCAAAAGGGTAGGCTAAAAAACATTGTTTATAAAAGCATGCACTAAAATAAACAATACCTTCATCTACAAGCAAATACACCACATAGGTTGTATAGGCTAGATGAGTCCCAGCAAAGAAAGGGGGATGGTGGGTGAGTAACCTGGACTGCAACAGTGAATACACTCGAACATGTACATTTATGGTAGGTACACAACTGTACTATGTTCATTACACTTGGGTTAAATCCCAAAGCTGAGGTTGGGCGGCTGGGTCTAAATAGAATTAGGAGTGGTTATAAGGCCATGCAGAACTGCAGTGGCAAAGCCTGCTCTGGATTTAGAGTAAAGAGGTTAAGTGGTAGTGCTTAGTAAAAGTGTTCACTGAAGTCCAAGTTGCAGCCTCCAAAATATCCTTGGTTGGTACTCCTCTGAGGTAGGCTGCTGAGGTGGCTGCTGCCCTGGTAGAATGTGGTCTAATGCCCTTAGGCACTGACTTGCCATGTTGTGAATAGTAGAAACGAATGCAGTGTCCTATCCATTTTGAAATAGTCTGCTTTGAGATGGCCTTTTCTTGTGATCCTGCGGCATATGCCGCTAAAAGTTGCACAGTCTTTCTGAAAGCTTTAGTTTTGTCCAAGTAGAAGTGCTACTGTCTGTGTATGTCCAAAGAATGCAGAAGTCTCTCCCCTTTATTCTGTGGGTTTGGGAAAAAAGTAGGCAAATGAGTAGTTTGGTTAAGAGCCATACTGGATAAATGTTGGGTTTGTCCTTAGAGAAACCCTGTCTGGATGGAAGACAATAAAAGGTTCCACAGCCATTAATGCCTATAACTCTGAGACTCTTCTTGCTGAAGTTATTGCTAGGAGCAGAGCGGTTTTCCATAATAAGAATTTTATCTCAGCTGTATTGGTTGGCTCGAAAGGAGGCTGTGTGAGTTTTTCCAAGACAAAATTTAGGTCCCATGCAGGTATTGGTGCTCACCTTGAAGGTCTTATATTTTTGGCCCCCCTGAGGAACTGCCTAAGCAGTGGATGTGAAAAAATAGGAGGGTCTGTATTGTAATGAGCTGAAATGGCAGAGGCATGGATCTTAATTGATGAGAAGGATAGGCCTTTGTCCAGCATCTCAGTTAGAGATTGTAAAATCTGAGGTATATTTGGAACAAGCATGTCAATTCCTTGTGCCTGGTTCCAAGCACAGAATCTCTTCCATTTTTCTGCATAACATTTTCTGCTGCTGGGCCTCCTGGCCTCCAAAATAACATCCATAACCGCTTTAGAGAGAGGTGTATTCTGAATGGTTACACTATCCGCTATGCAGCTAGATTTAGGGTTCTGAATTGGCTGTGCAGGATCTGATTGTTTTGTTGGGTCAGTAAATAAGGAATTTGAGGCAATGTCCAGGCAGGGCCTTGGGACAAGCTCCTTAGGATTGGGTACCAGTGTTAGCGTGGCCAATCTGGGGCAATTAGTATCATTTGTGGTTTCTCTTGTCTGATCTTTAGGAGTACCTTGGGGAGGAGAGGCAGTGGAGGAAAGGCATATACTGTAAGGTTTTTCCAGCTGAATGACCAGGCATCCTCTTTAAATGCTTGTTTGTGATATGTCCTTGTGCAGAATCTCTGAAGTTGGCAGTTGCGAGGGGAGGCAAAAAGATCTATGTCTGGGCATCCCCATTTCCTTGTTATCATGCTGAAGATTTGTAGATCTAGTTTCCACTCATGAGGATCCATGAGGTTTCTTCTTAGTTTGGAACAACAGGAACCAAACCAAACAACAAAAGCAAGATCCACCAGGATTTATTATACACAGAAAAATCTCTCTCTGACGTCTCGGCCAAAGCCTTCAAGGAGAATAAAAAACTTACATAAGAAAGCAGTTTATATACACACCCAAAATAAAATGATTAAACAATTAATCAATTTGAACAACATATTAACAAGATAATACTCTCCAGTTGAGCTCTTCATTTAGCCCAAAAGGAAACATGGTTTTAAATTTTAAAATATATACAGCTTCTTTCTGCATTAACACAGTTTTAATATTAATATTTTTAAACATAGAAATACACACCTGTTCCAATATAGTTCCTTTCAAGCCATCATTGCAACTGTTGTGGGCTTCTAAAAAATGTACTGCAACTGGGCTATCTTCCTTACAATTTTTAATATCTCTTAAATGCTCTAAAAATCTTATTTTAAATGCCCTCTTTGTTTCTCCGATGTAAAACTTGTTACAAGGACATTGTAGAGCATAGATAACACCCATAGAATTGCAACTAAACAGACCCCGACTATCAAATTAAGTGTATGACACATCTGTGTGATAGTAACACATATAAGGCTGTGGAACCTGAGGTTTTTTTCACAGCTGTTGATGAATATAAGGAGTTGGTTAATAAGGGACTAAGATTGGGCTATTTTTGTCAGTCAGATGTTAAAAAAAAGTTTCAGGTGGAGGGCTGTAAAATGGCCTTGTTTTACTGTCTGCCTAAAATTCATAAGAATTTGCAAAAACCTCCTGGAAGACCGATAGTATCAGGGTCTGAGTATTTCCTTCATAACCTGGGTGTATTTTTACATCATTTTTTGTCTCCCTATGTTACTAAATTGTCTTCATACATAAGTGATGTATTTGACTTTTTGAACAAGATAAAAAGCGTCAAGATAAATCGTAATATGATATGGGTTAGCATTGATGTAAAGAGTTTGTATACAAGCATCAAACATCAATTTGGTTTGGAAGCTTTAAAGTTTTTTTTAGGAAATTCACCTGCCTCAGAATATGTGATGGAAATGGTGTATTTCTGTTTAACTCACAATTTTTTTGAATTTAACAATGTTTTATATCATCAGCTACAAGGTACAGCTATGGGGGCTTCATTTGCCCCCATGTATGCCAATCTGTTTATGGGTTTTTTTGAGGTAGAGGTAATCTATAAACAAAGATTTTTTCAAGAACATGTTATTCAGTACTTTAGGTACGTTGATGATTTAATATTTTTGGTTGATGGTAATAGGGATGAAATTATTGAATTTTTTAATAAAATCAATGTTAACAAATACCATATTAAATTTGATGGATTAAATATGGGGCATGTTATTCCCTTTTTGGATGTAATATTAGATATCTCAGATGGGGAGAATATTATAACATCGCCCAATAAAAAATTTGAAGGGACATGCCAGTACTTACATGGCATGAGTGGGCACCCCTCTCATATAATTGAGGCTTTACCCTATGGTGAAATGTTACGGATTTCAAGACTTTGTAATAGATATGATATATTCCACAAAGAAATGGGTCTTTTGGTGGAATCTTTTTCCACCCGAGGTTATAGTAAGAATGTGTTGGACAAAAGTTTTACAAGGTTGTGGTCAGGGGTTAAACCTAGACATGATAGATCCATTTACCATAGTACTTGTAACATTATGAGAGGTAATAGGATACAACAAAAGAATGCAAGTTCAACTAAGGAAAATATTTATTTTGTAACTACGTATGGATGCTTTACTAAACAGTTTCTTGACATTGTTAGCCAATTTTGGCTTTATTTTTGTTCTCTTAGGAATGTACAACAATGGCTTAATGTGAATATTAAGTTTTCCTACCGTAAGGGTAAGAATATAAAAAATTTTTTGGTAAAATCTAAGATTAAGGTGCCTGCTTTAAGAATGTATATGGAACCTGTTAGAGTTGGGACTTTTCCCTGTGGGAAATGTAAGGCTTGCAAACATATTGTATCTACTTTTGACTTTATAAATAAGGTTAAATTTGATAGTCGGGGTCTGTTTAGTTGCAATTCTATGGGTGTTATCTATGCTCTACAATGTCCTTGTAACAAGTTTTACATCGGAGAAACAAAGAGGGCATTTAAAATAAGATTTTTAGAGCATTTAAGAGATATTAAAAATTGTAAGGAAGATAGCCCAGTTGCAGTACATTTTTTAGAAGCCCACAACAGTTGCAATGATGGCTTGAAAGGAACTATATTGGAACAAGTGTGTATTTCTATGTTTAATAATATTAATATTAAAACTGTGTTAATGCAGAAAGAAGCTGTATATATTTTAAAATTTAAAACCATGTTTCCTTTTGGGCTAAATGAAGAGCTCAACTGGAGAGTATTATCTTGTTAATATGTTGTTCAAATTGATTAATTGTTTAATCATTTTATTTTGGGTGTGTATATAAACTGCTTTCTTATGTAAGTTTTTTCTTCTTAGTTTGTCTGCCAGAGCATTTGTTTTTCCTGGCAGGAATTGTGCTTGCAGGTGTACTTGGTAGGTCAATGCTGTGTTCCACAAAATCATGTCTTGTTTGCAGAGGGGGTAGGAATGTGTGCCCCTCTGCTTGTTTATGTACCACATAACTGTGGTGTTGTCCGTCTATCAGCAGTTGTCCTGGATGAAGTAGGTCCTTGAAGGCTGTCAGGGCATTTTGTGCAGCTAGCATCTCTTTTTGATGTGAAGATGCCGTTGGCTTGGGGGCCATGTGCCCCGAATACATTTTCATGCCACGTGGGCCCCCCAGGCATAATCTGACGCATCTGTTAGTGTTTGCCTGGCTGTGGGAAAAGTGAATGGCTGTCTCTTGTTGTGGTGACAGGCCTGTGCCCACCATCGAAACTCCTGTTGCAGGCAAGAAACGAGTGAAATTAATGATTCCAGGCTGTGGCAATGTTGAGTCCAAACACTTTTTAGATACCATTGTAGTTTCCTCATATGCAGTCTTGCATATGGAATTAGCAGAATGCAGGAGGCCATGTAGCCCAGAGCCTGCAGAATTTTTCTTGCAGATAACTGGGTCTTTGTTGCCATGCTTTCGAAGTAAGAAGTCAGTTGCCTTTGTTTGTCTGGCGTGAGATAATCCATCTGGGCAGTCGTATTTAAGCTTGCACCCAGGAATATTATCTCTTGAGAGGATACTAGTTTTGATTTCTTTTTGTTTACTGTGTACCCTAGGCAAATCAGTAATCTTTTTACAAACGCCAGATGCTTTAGTAGAATGTCTTTGGTCTCGGCTTGAATAAGGCAGTCGTCTAAGTAGGGATATATTTTGAATTCCACTTTGTCTGCAAAATGCAATTACTGGTGCCAGGCATTTTGTGAAGACCCTGGGCGCAGTAGATTAGCCAAAGGGCAGCGCAGAGAATTAGTAGTGCATTGAGCCAGCTAAGAATCTGAGGTATCTTCTGCAAGATTGTCTGATTGGGACATGCAGGTATGCCTCTTTGAGGTCCAAAGTTACAAGCCAAGCCTTCTTGCCCAGCATGGGCGGAAGCTGTTGTAGAGTCAACATTTTGAATTTCAGAACGTCCAGAAAAGTATTTAGAATAGATAGATCCAGAATTGGTCTCCATGCTTTGTCCTTTCTTGGTACTAAGAAAAGCCTAGAGTAAAATCCTTGTCCCTGCTCTTGTTGTGGCACTGGCTGAATGGCCCTCATGTGCATGAGAGATGAAACTTGTTTTTGTGCCTCTGCCCATTGATTGTGTGGCAGGTCTGGCATATCTTTTGCCTCTGGAAGGGTGTGAAAGTGGAACCTGTAGCCCTAAGAGACTATATTTAGGACCCATTTGTCCTGGGTGATCGTGTGCCAATTTTGTGAGAAAAGTGCTAGCTTTCCCCCTAAGTGTGCTGCCAAGAGATAAGTGCTTGGCATTGGTAGAGGGAAGTCATTGGGACTGTTTCCTATATGGCTGTGATTTGTCTTCTCTGCTTTTGGAGGTAGAAGCACCCCACTGTTTGGGCCTGTATGAGCCCTGGGGTTGTTGTCTGCCTCTAGGGCGTCTGTATCTGCCTCTTTGTGGCCTGTCTGACACGGGAAAGGACCAATTCTTAGAAGGCCAGTTCCTGCTAAATCTGGGTGGCTGTACCTGTAAGAAATTCTTTACTGTCTGCATAGATTTAGCTTTATCCTCCATTTTCTTCAACACCTCTTCTGCCTTAACTCCAAAAATGTACCATGCTGTAATGGAGCATCCAATAATTTTGCTTTAACATGATCAAGCAGGGTCTGTTCCTTTAACCAAGCATGCCTTATAATAACAGAACCTGTTACAGCGGCCCTGCAAGAGGCCTCCAGTGAATCATAACCACATTGCAAAGTATGTTTTCTCACTTGTTCAGCTGCATGCAATAAATCCTGCAATTCCTTGTTCTCAGAACATTCAGAATTTGTCAACATTTTCTGTTTTAACAGAGACATTAAGTATTGCTGATATTTAAGCATATGAAACTGACAATTTAAAGCACTTACAGCCAAGGTAGCAGAAGTGTAAACTTTTTTCCCCCATCTGTCCAGTGCCCTAGAATCTCTGAGGGGACAGGGGTTTTTGTAGTAGCAGCCTTGACCCCTTTGGGACCCTGAGAAATAGTTTCTGGGTCAGCAGCAGGGTTTTTATATAGAAATGTAGGAGAATCTGGAACCCTGAAGTATCTGTCTGGCTTAACAGGTGCAGGAGGTAAAGAGTTGGGAGACAGGCCAGACTCTGAAAATCCATAATCTACAATGTCTAAAACAGGTGGAATAGCTAGAGGTCTGTGCTAAGGTAGTAGAAGAAAGTCTCTGAGCCTCATCTTAGAATCTGAGTAATCTTGGCTCTCCCAGTGGAAATGCTCCCTCATGGTATGCAGAGTTTCCCCAAATGAGTAATCCTCAGGAGGAGAAGCTGAAGGAATAGATTCTTCAGCATCAGAATCCTCATAGGGAGGAAGAGAGTATCCCTGTTCTGAAGAGGAGTCAGAGGAAATGGAAACCTGATCAGAGGAATCATATTCAGTATCTTGCCTAGGCCTCTTATCAGGAGGGGGATGGGAACCCCTGATCAAAGTAATCAGGTCTTCGGCTATTTTGAGCATCTGTTTCTTGGGCATGAAGTCTGTCCTGGAGAATGCGGTACTTGTTTCCATGTCTTTAAAACTGTTTTAGTCTTTGTCTTGGATGCTGAAGTTGGCTTGATATAAAGTTGTGTAGGTCTGAAAACACCCTCAGAAGCCGATGCCTGCCCAGCGGCTCTGGACCCATCTGAGGGATTAGTTTCCGAAGGCACAATACCTTGAGTATCCAGAGGCCTAGATGTCGCCATGTGGGAGTCGGAAGCGGCCTGTGGCTCTGAGGTAGCGGGTGTCAGGGGCTGCGAAAGCACCTCACTGAGAACCGGCAAACTGGCGACTGGCCTAAAAGAGGCTTTGTCATCGGTTTTGGACCTCGGATGCCTGTCCTTTTCTTTTTCCTTGCACTTTTTATGAATTTTGGTCGTCGGTTGTTCCGACGGCATTATATAGTTAAACCTTCGGCCAAAGTAATGAAAAGAAAATCGTACCGATGCTTAATAGTGCGTTGGTTAAATCTAGCACAAAACCGACAACTAGCAACGTCGTGGTCAGGGCCTAGGCAAGGAATACAGTAAGAATGAAAATCCTTATGAGGTACTGCTTCCCACAAGAAATACAATTGTTAACTTTTTCTGACATCGGTCTGGAGCAAGTTTCCCCAAGAGGGTACTTAGCTTTATAGAAGACTTCGGATCTGAAATTCAATTTAGAAAATCTCAGGAGTCGGCCGACCGGCACTTGCGAACTGCTTTTGCTTTGGGCACCGTGCGGCAAGAAAGACTAAAGAAAATGGCGTCGGCTGCATCTTTTATAACCCTGGCGCACTGACATCAGGGAAGAGGCGACAGCAACCAACGTCGGACCAGGACATTGGAATTCAGGCCAACTGTGGGTAGCCTGCCAGCGGGATAACCCAAGTGTAATGACTGCAACAGTGAAACACGATGAACATCTGGTAATGCAAGTAGCCTACTTTGATAGGGAGGTATCTTCTGCAAGATTCCCTGATTGGGATATGCAGGTAAGCCTCTTAAGTCTAGAGTTACCAACCAGGCATCTTTGCCTAGCATAGGTAGTAACTGTTGAGTCAACATCTTGAATTTTGGAATGTCCAGAAGTGTGTGAATAAGTCCAGAATTGGACGCCATGATTTGTCTTTTCTGGGTACCAGGAAAAGTCTTGAATAGAAACCCTGTCCCTTTTCCTCTTCTGGTACTGGCTGAATAGCCCCCATGTTCATAGGTTCATAGGTTCACACTAGGCTATCTGCCCTAGGGCATTTATAAGCCTAGCCAGAGTGTGTATGGCTTTCGCCACCCATATTAAATTAATTTTGCTATGCCCTTTTTCAAGGTTAGTATACTGTGACTCTGTCTAACAGTGACACAGAAGTGATACCCGGGGTAAACCTACGATCTCCCATCCACTCATTAAGATTCCTCTTGAAGAGAGTCAATGAGGGACTCTGCCTAACCTGGACTGGGATTTTATTCCAGAGTGAAGGGAGCCTCTGGGTTATGAATCTGTCCCTCCAGCATGTCCTATTTATTTCAGTGCTGAGGTGAACTCATGAGGGACAGAACTTGTTTCTAGGCCTCTGCCCACTGATTTGGGGGAAGATCTGGCCATCCGTTTGGGATTGTCAATGTGTGGAAATGCAATCTGTATCCCTGGGATACTATATTTAAAACCCATTTGTCCTGGGTAATAAGTTGCCAGTTTTGTGCATGAAGTGCCAGTTTTCCCCCCAAAGGGATGGCTAAAAGGTAAGTGCTTGGTGATTGTAGAGGGAAGTCAGTGAGACTGTTGACCATAGGGAGGTGCCTTGTCGTTTCCAGATTTGGAGGTGGAGGTACCCCATTGTTTTGTTCTAAAAGTCCCTTGTGACTGAAACCTGGAGCCTTTGGAATGTCTTGATTTGACTTGAGTGTCTCTCGAGGGGACTGGAAAGGACCAGTTCTTAGTAAGCCAGTGCCTACTAAATCTTAGAGGTTGCACTTGTAAGAAATATTTCACAGTTTGCATAGATTTAGGATCATCTTCCACCTTTTTTAACCCTTCTTCAGCCTTATTACCAAAGAGACGGTCCTGTTGTAAGGGAGCATCCAACAATTTTGCTTTAACATGGTCAGGCAGAGTTTGCTCTTTTGAGACAAGCATGCCTTCTTAGCACAGATCCAGTTACAGCAGCCCTGCAAGAGGCCTCCAAGGAATCAAAACCACATTGCAAAGTATGTTTTCCAACTTGTTCAGCTGAATGTAATAAATCCTGCAAATCTTTATTTTACACACAGTCAGAGATTAACATAATTTTCTGTTTAAGTAGTCCCATGATATGCTGTTGATATTTAAGCATATGAAATTGACAGTTTAAAGCCCTGATTGCCAAGGTTGCAGACGTGTAAACCTTCTTACCCCATCTATCCAGCACCCTGGAATCTCTATCAGAAGATGTAGGATTTTTAGCAGTAGAGGCCTTAAAGCCCTTGGGACCCTGAGAAATGGTTTCAGGATCAGCAATAGGATTTTTGAAAAGGAATTTGTGGGAGTCAGGAACCCTGTAGTATCTGTCTGGCTTACAAGGAGCCAGAGTGCAGAGAATCAGGAGTCATACTAGATTCTGAGAAAACATCATCAAGAAGGTCTAGAACAGGAGGTATAGCCAAAGGCCTATGCTGAGGAAGAAGAAGAAAATCCAAAAGTCTCTTTTTAGATTCAGAGAAATTCCCTTAAGGTATATAAAGTTTCCCCAAAAGAAAAATCCTCAGGGGAGAAACAAAAGGAATGGAATCTTCTGCATCAGAGTCCTCATAAGTAGGAATAGACAAATCCTGTTCTTTAGAAGAGTCAGAAGAAATAGAATCCTGTTCAGAAGATTCATAATCAATGTCTTGCCTATGCCTCTTAGAAGGAGGGGGTTGGCTACCGCTGATCAGAGTAATTAAATCTTCAGCCATATTGATCATTTGTTTTTTAGGCATATGGGCCTGCACATGTGGCCCAGGTGTCGTTCTTTTAGATATAGATATAGATTTTGGCCTTAGTTTTGAAGACGTCGGTCTAATATACAAATCTGTAGGCCTAAAAACACCCTCAGAAGCCGGTGCCTGCACAGCGGCTCTGGACCCATCTAAGGTAGAGACATCCGCAGGTTCCATAATTGAAGCATCTCGCAACATACCGGACTCTGAATGGGTCTCAGTAGAGGCCTGCGAATCAGAAGGAGCGGGTATCAGGGGCTGTGAAAGTGTCTCACTGAGTACCGGCAAACTGGCGACTGGCTTAGGAGAAGCGCCATTGTCAGTTTTGGACCTCGACAGTCTGTCTCTTTTTTCCTTTGCGTTTTTTTTAGGTATTCCGGTAGTCGGATTGCTAACCAACAACATTTCTGGATAATGAAATCTTGAGCCAAAATATTTAAAGCAAAAATATGCAGATGTTTAATCGTGCGTTGATTAAATTTAGCACAAAACCGACAGCAAGGCACTTCGTGGTCAGGGCCTAGGCAAGGAATACAGTACAAATGAAAATCCTTATGAGGTATTTGCTTCCCACAAGTAATGTAATTATTAACTTTTACTGATATCGGTAAGGAGCAAGAAAAAAAGTTTCCCCAACGGGGTACTTAGCTTTTAGTTGAAGATTTCGGTTCTGAAACTCGAAAACGAAAATTTCAGGAGTCGGCCAACCGGCACTTGCGAACTGCTTCTGCTTCGGGCACTGCGCGGCAAGAAAGACTGATGTAATGGCGTCGGCTGCATGTGAAACATGATGAACATCTGTACTATGTTCTTCGTGTTTCACTGCTGCTGTCATTACATTTGGGTTGATTCCCAAAGCTAAGAAAGGGAGGAGGAAGAGAGCATTAGGGCCAGCTATTAAGCCCTGCACGACTGCAGTGGCAAAACCAGCTCTGGATTTAGAAAAAATAAGGCATGTGGTAATGCTTGGTGAAGATATGTACAGAGCTCCAGGTAGCAGCTTCTAGGATGTCCCTGTTCATATTTCCTGAGAGGCTTAGTCCTGTCCAAGTAAAATCTAAGTTGTCTGTGCACATCCAAGGAGTGCAGTATTCATTCCCCTTTGTTCTGTGGATTAGAAAAGAAGGTTGGCAAATGAATGGACTGATTAAGGGCCACACTGGATACCACCTTGGGCATAAAGGAGGGATTGGTCCTGAGGGACACCCTGTCCGCGTGAAAGGTGATGAAAGGCTCAACTGCCATGAGGGCGTGTAATTCAGACACCCTTCTTGCTGAAGTGATGGCTAGAAGGAAGGCTTTTTTCCAAGAAAGGAATTTCAATTCTGCATTTGCAGCTGGCTCAAAGGGAAGTAGAGTGAGCTTTTCCAATACAAACTTAAGGTCCCAGGCTGGAGTAGGGGTTCTCCTGGGTGGTCTTAAGTTTTGGCCCCTCTGAGAAATTGCTTCAGCAGTGGATGAGAGAAGAGAGGTGGCTCTGTATTGTAATGTGCTGAAATGGCAGTGGCATGAATTTTGATGGAAGAAAAGGAAAGGCCCTTATGAAGCATCTCAGTTAAGTATTGAAGAATGTGTGGTAAATTGGGCACTTGTGCCTATCCCCCGAGTTTGACTCCAGAAACAGAATCTTTTCCATTTTTCAGCATAGGACTTTCTAGTACTAGGCCTCCTTGCCGCCAGAATGACATCCATCACTTGCTTAGTGAGGGATGGTAACGGAGAGATCATGTAATTAGCCAGGCTGCAAGGTTCAGGGATTGAAGCTGTGGGTGCAGAATTTGGCCCTCCTGCTGTGGCAGCAGGACAGGAGTCTGAGGCAGGTGCCATGGGTCCATACGTGACATACTGTGCAGGAGGGGTGTACACCAGTGTTGGCGTGGCCAGTCTGGTGCAATCAGTATTGCCCTTGGTTTGTCCTGTTTGATCTTTAGTAGCACTTTAGAGAGGAGAAACAGAGTGGGAAAGGCATAAACTGATAGGTTTTACCAGGTGAAGGACAGAGCATCCACTTCCAAGCTTGTCTTTGGGGAGTCCTTGTGCAGAATATGTCCAATTGGTAGTTCTGAGGGGAGGCAAAGAGGTCTATCTCTGGGCTCACCCATTTGTTTCTCAAAATATTGAATATCTTTGGTTCCAGTTTCCAGTCGTGTGGGTCCATGAGATTTCTGCTTCGGTCATCTGCCAGTGTATTTAGCTTGCCTGGCAGGAATTGAGCTTGTAGGTACACTTGGTAGCTCAAGGCTGTGTTCCACAGAGCCATGGCTAGTCTGCAGAGAAGGTATGAGTGGATTCTCCCCTGCTTGTTTATGTACCACAAAACAGTGGTGTTGTCTGTCTTTACCAATAATTGTCCTGGAAGAATGTGGCCCTTGAAGGCTATCAGAGCATTCTGTACAGCTAATATTTCTTTTTGATGGATATGCAGGTGCATTTGACTCTGGTTCCATGTGCCCTGAATGCACTGCCCTGCCAAGTGAGCCCCCCATGCATAGTCTAATGCATCTGTTAGGGTTTGGGTGGCAGGGGGTAGAGTGAATGGCAATCCCTTGTTGTGGTGGCAGGCCTTTGCCCACCAAAGGAACTGTGTCTTTAAGCAAGGGATGATTAGGAATAACGGATTCTAGGTCCTGAGAATGTTTGACACCATAGGCTTTTTAGATACCATTGTAGTTTCCTCATATGCAGTCTTGCATATGGAATTAGTAGAATGCAAGAAGACATGAACCCCAAGGCTTGCAGTATTTTCCTTGCAGACAGCTGGGTCATTGTGGCCAAATTGGACAAATTCTGCACAAGGATTTCTCATAGTCAAGCTTGAAAAGTGGATGCCCTGTCTTTTACCTGGGAAAGCCTCTTGGTTTATGCCTTTCCCCCTCTGCCTCTCCTCTCGAAGGTTCTGCTAAAGATCAAACAGGACAAGCCAAGGACAATACTGATTGCAATAGACTGGCCTCGCCAGCACTGGTACCCCCCTCTTGCGCAGTATGATACTGCTGGAGCCATAGCACCTACCTCAAACACCTTCCCTGCTGTCCCAGCAGGTGGGCCAGATTCTGCACCCTCAGCTTCAAACATGAACCTTGCAGCCTGGCTAATTCCTTGAGCTCTCCAATAGCATCCCTCAGTAAGCAGGTGCTAGATGTCATTCTGGAAGCAAGGAGGCTTAGTACTAGAAATTCCTATGCTGAAAAGTGGAACACATACTGTTCAGACACTCAGAGGATGGGCACAACGGTGCCCAGCTTACCTCATATTCTTCAGTACTTAATAGAAATGCTCCAAAAGGGCCTATCCTTTTAGTCAATTAAAATTCATGCCTCTGCCATTTCAGCACATTATAATACCGAACCACCCCTCTTCTCTCACCCCCTGCTAAAGCAATTCCTCAGAGGGGCTAAAAATTTAATACCCCTCAGACGAGCCCCTACTCCAGCCTGGGACCTTAGCTTTGTATTGGAAAAGCTCACTCTCCCTCCATCTGAACCAGCTGCAACTGCAGAGTTGAAATTCCTTTCTTGGAAAACAGCCTTCCTTCTAGCCATCACGTCAACAAGAAGAGTGTCTGAATTACAGGCCCTCATGGCAGTGGAGCCCTTCATTATCTTCCATGCAGACAGGGTTTCCCTCAGGACCAATCCTTCCTTTATGCCCAAGGTAGTGTCTAGTGTGGCCCTAAATCAGTCCATTCATTTGCCTACCTTTTTCCCAAATCCACAAAACAAAGGAGAACGAATACTGCACTCTTTGGACGTGCACAGACAACTTAGATTTTATTTGGACAGGACTAAGCCTCTCAGAAAGTCTGAACAGATGATAGTTGGCTTTTCTGCAGGGGCAGAGGGAAAGGCAATTTCAAAGCAAACCATTTCTAAGTGGATAGGCCACTGCATTCATTTCTGCTATAAGCACCATGGAAAACCTACCCCACAGGGGATAAGGCCTCATTCCACCAGGGCTGCATCTACCTCTACAGCCTTTCTCAGGGGTGTCCCTACTAGGGACATCCTGGAAGCTGCTACCTGGAGTTCTGTACATACCTTCACCAAGCACTACCACTTGCCAATTTTTTCAAAATCCAGAGCTGTTTTTTCCACTGCAGTCTTGCAGGGCCTCATAGCTGGTCCTAATGCTATCTAATTGCCTCCTGCCTTCGTTAGCTTTGGGAATCTACCCAAATGAAATGACTGTGTATTCACTGTTGCAGTCCTGGTTACCCTCCCTCAAGCCCCTGACTTCCATTGACTACACCTCTATTCTTGTTTACTAATCGTAAAGCTTTCTGGTGTATTTGCTTTTTGTTGGAGATGTAACATTGTATACAATTGCTTCCCATTATGGGGGCACCTGACATCTGGGGCAAGAAAAACTGATGTAATGGCATCGGCTGCATGCTTTATACCCCTGACTATCTGACGTCATGGAAGATGAAACAGCAACCAATGCAGGACCCAAGACTGATAATCAGGCCGACTGAGTGCTACCTGCAAGCAGATAACCCAGATGTAATGACTGCAACAGTGAATACACTACATTTATGTAAGTGCACACAACTGTACTTTCTCTTCTAAGTATCAGGGCTATTCAACCTGTCCCAGCAGAAGAAAGGAGACAAGGTTTTTATTCAAGACTTTACCTGGTACCCAGAAAAGACATCTCCTGGCATCCTATCCTGGACCTCTCTATTCTAAACACCTTTTTGGTAATCCCAAAATTCAAAATGCTAACACTTCAACAGCTGCTTCCTATGATAGGCAAAGATGCCTGGTTGGCAACCTTAGACTTAAAGGAAGCTTACCTGCACATTCCAATAAGGAAATCTTGCAGGAAATACCTGTGCTTCAGGGCAGGCTCTATGCACGATCAGATCTCTGCACTTCCCCTTTGGCTTATCTACTGCGCCCAGAGTATTCACAAAGTGTCTGGCTCCAGCCATTGCATTTTGCAGGCAGAGAAATATTCAAATATACCCATACCTGGACGATTGTCTGATTCAGGCAGAAAGCCAGGTCTTGCTATTAAAACATCTGGCATTCGTAAAGTAACTTCTAACCTCTCTGGGGTACACCATAAACGAAAAGAAATCTCACCTAGTACCCTGCCAACAAATTGTATTCCTGGGAGGAAGCTTGAACACAACTTCCCAGATGGCTTACCTCACTCCAGAGAAATAAGTTTATTTGACAACCTACTTCAAACTACTGGCCACAAAGACCCAGCTATCTGCAAGAAAAATTTTGCAAGCCCTGGGGTTCATGGCCTTTTGCATTCTACTAATTCCATATGCAAAACTGCATATGAGGAAACTACAATGGCATCTAAAAAGCCTCCTATGGTGTCAACATTCTCAGGACCTGGACTCAATGATTCCTATCATTCCTTGTATAAATACTGAGTTCCTTTGGTGGGCAAAGCTACCACAACAAGGGATTCCCTTTCACTCTACCCCCTGCCTCCCAAACCGTAACAACAAACGCATCAGACTATGCAGGGAGGGCTCACTTGGCAGGGCAGTGCATTCAGGGCACATGGAACCACGGTCAAATGCACCTGCATATCAACCAAAAAGAAATGTTAGCTGTACAGAATTCCCTGACAGCCTTCAAAGACCACATCCTTCCAGGACAATTACTGGTAAAGACAGACAACACCACAGTTATGTGGTACATAAACAAGCAGGGGGGAACCCACTGCATCTCTCTGCAGACTAGCCATGGCTCTGTAGAACACAGCCTTGAGCTACCAAGTGCACCTACAAGCTCAATTCCTGCCAGGCAAGCTAAACTCACTGGCAGACTACCTAAGGAGAAATCTCATGGACCCACAGGAATGGAAACTGGAACCAAAAATATTCAACCTGGAACAGGTTGAATAGCCCTTATGGTTAGGAGAGAGAGAACCTGCTTTTGAGCCTCTGCCCACTGATTTGGGGGTAGGTCTGGCCAACGGTTTGGGGCTGGGTAAGGAGTGGAAGTGGAATCTAACTATATTTAAAACCCATTTGTCTTGGGTAATGAATTCCCAGTTTTTTGCATTCAGGGTGATCTTTCCCCCTAAAGGAACAGTCAGTTGAGCAGGGCTTGGAAAGTTTAAAGTTAAGTAATTTTGACAGTTTACCATAGGGGGGTGCCTTACTACTCCCAGCTTTGGAAGTGGGAGCCGCTCACTGCTTAGGCCTGTGAGTACCTTGAGACTGAAGCCTGGGTAGTCTGCTGGTTCTGAGTTTGGACTGAGAAGGCCTGCAAGAGGCAGGAAAAGACCAATTCTTAGAAAGCCAGTGCCTACTAAATCTGGGAGGCTGTACTTGCAGGAAATCTTTAACAGCTTGCATAGATTTAGCTTTTTCCTCCATCTTTTTAAGCACTTCTGCTTTGTTGCCAAACAGGTGGTCTTGGTTAAGGGAGCAATTCAGTAATTTAGCTTTAACATGATCTGGCAAAGATTGCTCCTTAAGCCAAGTATGCCTTCTAAGTACAGACCCAGTGGCAGCAGCCCTGCAAGATGCCTCTAATGAATCAAAACCACATTGCAAAGTATGTTTTCCAACTTGTTCAGCAGAATGCATTAAATCCTGTAATTCTTTATTTTCAGCACAGTCAGGAATCAACATAATTTTCTGTTTAAGCAATCCAATAATATGCTGCTGATACTTTAACATATGAAACTGGCAGTTTAAGGCCCTAATGGCCAAAGTTGCAGAAGTGTATACCTTCTTACCCCATCTGTCCAGGGCCCTGGAATCCCTATCAGAGGGCGTATGGTTTTTGGCAGTAGTAGCCTTAATGCCTTTGGGTTCCTGTGAAATGGTCTCAGGATCCGCAGTAGGATTCTTAAAGAGGAACTTGTGAGAGTCACATACTCTATCATACCAGTCAGCTTTTCTGGGAGCCGGAGGTAAAGTGTCAGGGGCCAAGCTAGATTCCAAGGCGGCATCATCTACAATCACCAGTACAGGAGGGATAGCTAAAGGCCTGTGTTGAGGTAGGAGTAAGAATTCCCCAAGCCTCTTTCTGGAGTCAAAGTGATCCTGGCTTTCCCAGCGGAAATGCTCCCCAAGACTGTGCAAGGTTTCACCAAAAGAAAAATCTTCTGGAGGGGAAGCAGAGGGAATGGAATCCTCTGTATCAGAATCCTCATAGGTAGATAAACGCAAATCTTGGTAATCAGAAGAAACAGAAATATCAAAATCCTGATCAGAAGAATCAGAAGGAAAATCAGTTCTAGGTCTCTTAGAAGGGGAAGGCTGGCTTCCCCTAATTAAAGCAGTAAGGTCTTCAGCCATTCTAAGCATTTGTTTTTTAGGCATATGGGCCTGACAATGCGGTTTGGACGTCTGTTTTCTAGGCGTAGGTCGAGTTTTAGGCCTGAATTAAGAAGATGGCTTCGGTTTAAAATGCAAATCTGTAGGCCTGAATACACCCTCAGAAGCCGGTGCCTGCACAGCGGCTCCGGACCCATCCAAGCTAGAGACATCCGCAGGTCCCCTAGTCGAAGAAGCATCTCGAGGCATACCGGACTCCGAATGGGTCTCAGTAGAGACCTGTGAATCTGACGTAGCGGATATCAGGGGCTGCGAAAGCACCTCAATGAGTACCGGCAAACTGGTGACTAGCTTAACAGAAGCGTCGTTGGCAGTTTTGGACCTACGCAGTCTGTCTCTGTCTTTATCCTTACTTTTTTCAGAATATTGGTAGTCGGATGGCTTACCGAAGCTATTTCCGGATAGTTCTAAAGAGTACCAAAATTATTTGCTGCAAAAATAGACAGACGACAAATAGTTTGGGGGTTGAGTAAGGCACAAAACCGACAGCGAGGGACAAAGTGGTCTGGGCCTAGGCAAGGAATGCAGTGCGAATGAAAATCTTTGAGGTATTTGCTTCCCACAGGTAAGACAATTGTTAACTTTTACTGACATCGGTTAAAAGCAAGAAAAAGGATCCCCAACAGGGTACTTAGCTTTTTTGAAGACTTGGGTTCTGAAACTTGAAAATGAAAATTTCAGGAGTCGGTTGACCGGCACTTGTGAACTGCTTCTGCTTCGGGCACCGCACAGCAAGAAAGACTGATGTAATGGCGTCAGCTGCATGTTTTATACCCCTGACGTCATGCAAGAAGAGACAGCATCCCTCTCAGGAATCCAAGACTCTGGTATACAGGCCGGCTGAGGGCTACCTGCAGGCAGATAACCCAAATGTAATGACTGCAACAGTGGATCACGACGAACATGAGATGTATTGTATTCCTTGGCAGGGACATGTTCTATATGTAAGAACTACTGAAAATGTGATTTAATGAAGAACATTTAATGATTCTACTGCTGGAGACGATCATCTGTGGGAAGCCAGGACAAAGAATTCTGAAAACAGCAGGCCAGTCTGGACAGTACGGAAAAAGGAAGGAGTTTTCTGCTAGGCTCAAAGCCTTAATGATGAGCTCCTCTGGCACCAGAGTAGTACAGGACAGAAAGGAAAGAACCTGCCAAATATGAGCAAAATTACCTTAACAAAAGGCATAATGTACCCTTTTGGATGCTATAAGCACCAAATAAGACTGCAATGTAGAAGCTTAACAGCATGCAAACTATGCTAAAATGGGGGAGAAGTTGCTAGCAAGACACTGCCATTTGACCCCAGAGAGACATCAATGAGGGAATAACTAGGCAAACGGATTGAGGAAGAACTAAAACCTAGGTACTGCCAGTCTTCATTCCCTGGCACAACTCCTGAAAAGGAATATCTCAGACCTAAACATGACACGAAACAGGAATTCATGGAGAACTTTATCTTTGATGGGAGGTGCTTCAGAAAAGAAGTTTTTGAGTACCCAAGAAAGCTAACCAGGAAGAGTACTGTATGTGACTAATACCTGACTTAATGAAACTACAGGTCAACACATCTTTAAAAAAGAGTAAGAGCAAACTACAAAAAGGAGTGAAATCAAACTATAGAGGCAAACAGAGATGGGGATAAGTAGGATATCTCATATATGCATGAGAGCTATATTCCTATAAAATGAAAAATAGAAGTGCGGTAGGGACAGAACTAAACAGAAAGTCTGCAAGGACAGGATGGATCACCCCAGTACACAGACCATGGCAACTGCTTATGAAACTATCCCCGAAGGGTCAAATATAGCTACGAATAATTAGTCTTTGACGAGGGACTACAGCAACTGAATCGATACTAGTCATTGAAGAGTCAATAACAAGATGAACAAGTAGTCTGATATCCAACCGGAGTGGAATAAAATTGTTAGCCTGCTTGAGAAACCTGTCAGAGTGCCCATAAATAAGAGTGGTGTGGTCTAAATAAACTTCTGAGGCATAACCAACTAAACAGATTATAAACTCAGGTTCAGCTTTAACATATTAGCATAAAATTAACCACTCTTTTACCCACATAGCTTGCATTTTCCAAGTGACAAAACAAACTGGCAAAGAGAAGCAAATAAAATGATTTTACAACAACTCATTCAACACAACTGACAAACTACAGACTGTACGAGATTCTTTTAAATGTACATAACAGAACAAAAAAAAAACAAGTCAATGAAAGGAAAATTACATCTGTGTACTTGCCTGAAACAGCCACCCCAGCATTCAGAAAGGTAAAATAAGCACACCTCAGCAGTCTTAACAAGTGCATACAAGAGTTAAAAAAAAAAAAAAACATCTTGCAGTTGGACTTTAAACCACATAGACTGCAATGTTACTAAGTGATGAACATATTTAATTTATCCCCATGGATCAAAAAGCAGTGCCATTAAACTGATTTGATAACAATCCAAAAATTACCTCGGCATCACAGCATGGAGTGCATAAAATGCTGCGAATAAACTGCAAACTGGTACTTTTCCCTATCAATGAACATGTTTGCTTTATCCTTACTATATAAAAATAATTTTAAAATATGCAGCTTCCCTGCACTGACAGAGGAAAAACATGCATTTTTAAACTCAATGACATTAGCATAGGATAGTGATAGGAAACCTTTTAGGCTTAAGTGTGCCAAAAATCCAGAAAATGTCTATCGTGACTCTGCTGGTTTCAACCACCCACCCCCCAGACACAAGAGAAACAATTCTTTATATATTCATTTATTTAAAAAATACAGTCCAATCATGTGTGCTGCTATGCAAGTAAAAGAAAAAACACTGACTTACATTAGGGAAAATGATATGCTTACTGATACCTGGGCTTAAAAATAGTGCACCAAAAAATTACCCTACTTTTAATAGTAATTTGGAACTGAACTGAATAAAATATGGAACACATTGCATTTGATTTGATGATCAATTAATGACTATTTTGTTGGTGAGTTTTAATAGTTAAACGCAAGGTCACAAATTTCTTGTATTTTTGTTCATTCAGTTTCTTTGGCAACTCGGGAGTTGGTGAACGCTGGTGTCATCCAAAATGTCATGGTGCGTCACCTTTGACACACGTGTCATTGGTTCACAGTCACTGGCATAGAAAAAGCATCTGCTGCTTCCAAAGACATTAATGGGCACACCACTGTGCATTCTCGAGGGTGGCCCATTAAAGTCTATGGACATACCACACATTACCCTATAGTAATGTCACAACTGGAGAAGCTAAATTATTTGGTCTGTGGTTTAATACAAGTTCACAAAGCTTTTTACTAAAAAACTGCTCCAAAATGTAAGGAAGAGCAAGCAGGAAAACCCACTGTGGCACTTGACTCATCAAATGCCATGATTAGAAACATTGTCACATCGCTTTAAACAGAAGCTTTCTACAACACAAAGAACAAACAGAAAGGTCAACAGTTACCAAACAATCCAAAATAAAAGCACTTCATCCAAATTGTTTGTATTTTCGTCTTTTCCCTGTTAGGGGTTGCCACAGCAGAACTCCGGTCTGCTAATGATTGGCAGTAGAGTTTTACGTGCTGGCTTGCCGGGCCTAACGCACAACCTTCAACGAAGGAACGCCCGTTCATGCATGTCGCCATACAGAAAACGCTCCGAGAATCGAACGGGCAACGTCTAATTGTGAGGTGACAATGCTAAAAGCACTTCATCCAAATAATCATGTAAAATCTAAAATGAATGTGACAAAAATCAGGAAAGTACAGTTTTGTACCTACTATAAATGTAGATGTTAGAGTGTTCACCCTGCTGCAGTCATCACACTTGGGTTGAATCCCAAAGCTAGGGATGGGAGGTGGAATCAAACAGGGTTAGAAGAGGTTAGTAGGCCCTGCAAAACTGCAGTGGCGAAGCCAGCTCTAGTCTTAAGAGTATAATGGTAAGTGATGGTGTTTGGTGAAGGTGTGTACTGAACTCCAAGTTGCAACTTCCAGAATATCCTTGGTTGGCACCCCCCTGAGGAAGGCTGCAGATGTAGCTGCTGCCCTGGTGGAGTGGGGGCCTTATGCTGGCAGGAACTGGTTTTCCATGATGGGTGTAGCAAAAAGGTATGCAATGTCCTATCCATTTTGAAATGGTCTGTTTTGAGACAGCCTTTCCTTGTGATGCTGTAGCATAGGATACAAAGAGCTGGTCAGATTTTCTGAAAGCCTTAATTTTATCCAAGTAGCAACGTAGTTGCCTGTGAATGTCCAAGGAG
This sequence comes from Protopterus annectens, assembly GCF_019279795.1. Lineage (NCBI taxonomy): Eukaryota > Metazoa > Chordata > Ceratodontiformes > Protopteridae > Protopterus > Protopterus annectens. The sequence continues at coordinate 868,140,490 of NC_056730.1, read as the reverse complement.
TGCAGGAGTCTTTCTCCTTTGTTCTGTGGATTTGGAAAAAAGGTGGGTAAATGGATGGTTTGATTTAGAGCCACACTGGATACCATCTTTGGCATAAAGGAGGGGTTAGTTCGTAGAGAGACTCTGTCTTGATGAAAAATGAGGAAAGGCTCCACTGCCATTAGTGCCTGTAGCTCAGACTCTTCTGGCTGAAGTAATTGCTAGCAGCAGGGCAGTTTTCCATGATATAAACTTTAAATCAGCTGAGAAAGCTGGCTCAAACGGTGGTAGCGTAAGCTTTTCCAGAACAAAGTTGAGGTCCCAAGTTGGCGTGGGTGCTCTCCTGGGAGGCCTTATGTTTTTGGCCCCTCTGAGGTACTGCCTTAGAAGTGGATGTGAAAATAAGGGAGGATCCGTGTTGTAGTGAGCTGAAATAGCTGAGGCGTGGATTTTAATAGATGAAAAGGAAAGTCCTTTGTGTAACATCTCAGTTAAATATTGTAGAATCTGAGGTATGTCCGGCTCAAGGGGATTTTGGCCTTTAGCTTGGTTCCAGACGCAAAATCTTTTCCATTTGTCTGAGTAGGCTTTCCTGGTGATGGGCCTCCTGGCCTTCAGAAAGACATCCATAACAGCTTGTGATAGAGGAGCTGGCTTGGTTGTTTAGGTGATTTTCCATGCAGCCAGATTTAAGGTCTTGAGCTGGCTGTGTAGAATCTGGCTGTCTTGCTGTGTGAGCAAATGAGGAATTTGCGGTAAAATCCATGGTGGGCCGTAGGCCATGTTCCTTAGTAGTGGATACCAGTGCTGGCGTGGCCAGTCTGGGGCAAAGGGTATCATTTGTGGTCTTCTCCATTCTGACTTTCAGTAGCACCTTTGTTAGAAGGGGCAGTGGAGGAAAGGCATATACTGTCAACATTTTCCAACTGAATGAGAGTGCGTCCACTTTCCAAGCTCGATGGTGGAATGTCCTTGTGCAAAATTTTGGTAGCTGATAGTTTTGGGGGTTGGCGAACAGATCTATATCTTGGCGGTCCCATTTTTGAGTTATCATTGCAAATACTTGTGGATCCAGTTTCCACTCGTGGGGATCCATGATGTTTCTGCTTAGGTCGTCTGCCTGTGTGTTCTTTCTTCCTGGCAGGAATTGTGCTTGTAATTGAACTTGGTAAGTCAGTGCTGTGTTCCACAAGGTCATTGCTTGCCTGCATAGAGGGTTGGAGTGTGTACCCCCTTGCTTGTTTATGTACCACATTACTGTGGTATTGTCCGTCCTTATTATAAGTTGTCCTGGATGTAAGAGGTCCTTGAAAGCTGTCAGAGCATTCTGTACAGCTAGCATTTCTTTTTGATTGATGTGCAGATATCTTTGATCTGTAGTCCATTTGCCTTGAACACACTGTCCTGCCATGTGTGCTCCCCAGGCATAGTCCGATGCATCTGTTGTCATAGTTTGCCTGGCTGGGGGTAAGGTGACAGGCTGACCCTTGTTGAGGTGACATGCCTGTGACCACCATAGAAACTCCTGTTGAAGGCAGGGAATGAGAGGTATCATTGTTTCCAAGCTGTGGCGAGTCCATACGGTTTTCAGGTACCATTGAAATTTCCTCATATGCAGTTTTGCAAATGGTATTAGTAGTATGCAAGATGCCATGAATCCCAAGGCCTGCAGAACTTTTCTTGCAGGGAGTTGGGTCTTTGTTGCCATTATTTTGAAGTATTGAGTTAGTTGTAGTTGCTTGTCTGGCGTGAGATAAGCCATCTGGGCCGTTGTATTCAAGCTGGCACCCAGGAATGTCATGTTTTGTGAGGGCACTAGTTTTGATTTCTTTTTGTTTACTGTATACCCTAGGCAACTTAGAAGGTGTTTGACAAACGCCAGATGTTGTAAGAGAATGTCCTTGCTTTCTGCTTGGATGAGGCAGTCGTCCAGGTATGGGTATATCTGAATTCCTCTTTGTCTGCAGTATGCAATTACTGGTGCCAGGCATTTTGTGAAGACCCTGGGCGCAGTAGATAAGCCAAAGGGCAGTGCAGAGAATTGGTAATGGGTTGAACCTGCAATGAAACGGAGGTATCTTCTGCAATTTTGTCTGACAGGGACATGCAGGTATGCCTCCTTGAGGTCCAACGTTACTAGCCAAGCCTTCTTGCCCAACATGGAAAGAAGCTGCTGTAGTGTTAGCATCTTGAATTTGGGTACTTGCAAGCAGGTGTTTACAACTGAAAGGTCCAGAATGGGTCTCCATGCATTGTCCTTTCAGGGGACTAGAAAGAGCCTTGAGTAAAATCCTTGGCCTTGCTCCTGTGTAGGCACCAGTTGAATGGCTCTCATGTCCATGAGAGCTGCAATTTGTTTTTGTGCCTCTGCCCATTGATTTTGTGGCAGGTTTGGCATTCCTTTTTTCCTTGGCAAGGTGTGAAAATGGAATCTGTATCCTTGTGAGATAATGTCTAGGACCCATTTGTCCTTTGTGATGATGTGTCAGTTGTCTGCAAAAAATGCTAATTTTCCTCCCAAGGGAGCTGCCAAGAGAGTTTTCCTTCGCAGTTTGAGGATTAAGTCATTGTGTTTGTCTTCTAGTAGCTTGGGGCCTGTCTTCTCCTCCCTTCTGTGTTGCAGTGCCCCATTGGTGAGGTTTGTAAGGAATTTGTGCTTGACCTCTGCCCCTTGGACGTCTGTATTTGCCCCTCTGTGGCCTGTCAGAAGCTGGAAAGGACCAATTTTTTATTGGCCAACTTCTGCTGAAGCGAGGGGGTTGTACCTGTGAGAAATCCTTGACCGTCTGCATAGACTTTGCCTTATCCTCCATTTTCTTTAAAACCTCTTCTGCTTTGACACCAGCTGTAAAGGTACATCTAGTAATTTTGCTTTAACATGATCAAGCAGAGTTTGTTCCTTTAACCAAGCATGCTTGCGTATGACAGACCCAGTAACAGCTGCTCTACAGGAAGCTTCCAAGGAATCAAATCCACATTGTAAAGTATGTTTGCCCACCTGTTCAGCTGCATGCAACATATCCTGCATTTCCTTGAATTCAGGCTGTTGAGAGTGTGTGCTCATCTTTTCTTTTAATTGAGACATTAGGAATTGTTGATATTTCAGCATGTGAAATTGGCAATTTAATGCTCTCATAGCTAGTGTAGCTGAGGTGTAAACCTTCTTCCCCCACCTATCTAGTGCTCTAGAGTCCCTGTCAGAGGGCACAGGATTTTTAGCCATAGAAGCCTTAGCCCCTTTGGGACCCTGGGAGATGGTTTCTGGGTCAGCAACAGGGCTTTTGTAAAGGAATTTGTGTGAGTCAGGCACTCTATAATATCTGTCTGGTTTGGCTGGAGCAGGAGGCAGAGAATCTGGATTTAGACTAGATTCTAACTAAACATCATCCACAATGTCTAAAACTGGAAGGATAGCAAGTGGTCTGTGTTGGGGAAGTAAAATAAACTCTCGGAGCCTTTTCTTTGAGTTGGAGTAGTCCTGACCTTCCCGGTGGAAATGTTCCCTCATGGTATGCAAGGTTTCCCCAAAGGAATAGTCTTCAGGGGGAGATGGTGAGGGAATGGAGTCTTCAGCATCAGAATCTTCATAAGGAGGAAAGGAGTAATCCTGTTCCTCAGAGGAGTCTGAGGAAATAGAAACTTGATCAGAGGAAGCATAATCCTCCTCTTGTCTTGGCCTTTTGTCTGGGGGGGGGGATATTGAGCCCCTGATCAGAGTAATCAAATTTTCAGCTATCTTAAGCATCTGTTTCTTAGGCATGAGGCCTTGAACTGGAGACTGATGTACAGTCTTTTTAGGTTTTAAAGGAGTCTTAAGCTTAGCATAAGATGTTATGGTGAGAGTAGTCGATCTAAAGACACCTTTTGTAACCGAAGGTGTTTCCACAGCACCGGTTCTCCGTCTGCAATGTTGTCGGTAGGGCCTAAAGAAAATGGCTGCGTCAGCCTACTACTCTCTGACAGAGAATCCGAAGCAGTCTGGCGTTCCAATTCTGTGGTCATCAGGGGCTGCGTAGGCACCTCACTGAAAACCGGAGAACCGGTGACAGGCCCAGCCGAGGCCTCAGAATCTGGCTTGGATCTAGGCTGCCTGTCCTTATCTTTGTGTTTTTTATGCACGCCAGTAGTCGGTTGCTCCGACAGCATAGTATAATTAAATTTCCTACCGAAGCAGTGTCGAGCGAAATCAAAGCGTCGCTTTATAGTTCGCTTATTGAACCTAGCACAAAACTGACAACCAGTGACGTCATGGTCTGGGCCTAGGCAAGGTATACAATAAGAATGAAAGTCTTTATAAGGTATTTGCTTCCCACAAGAAATGCAATTGTTAACTTTTTCTGACATCGGACTGAGGCAAGAAAGTACTTAACTTTGAAGACTTCGGACTGAAATTCGATTCGAAAATCTCAGGTGTCGGCCGACCAGCACTTGCGAACTGCTTCTGCTTCGGGCACCGCGCGGCAAGAAAGGCTGAAGAAAATGGCGTCAGATGCCACTTATATACCCCTGATGCACTGACGTCAGGGAAGAAGCGACAGCAACCGACGCCGGACCAAGACTTTGGAATTCGGGCCGACTGCGGGACCGCCTGACGGCAAGATAACCCAAATGTGATGACTGCAGCAGGGTAACACTATGAACATCCTTTATTTTACTAAAGCCACAGCTCACAATAACAGCTTTCCTCCTCAAGAAAAGACATCATTATACTGAGGAAGTCGTCTAGACTGAGAAAATATTCTTGAGGACAGTGTTTGTGCGAGTTTTGATTTCTATGAAATAAGTATTCCTGATTTTATCCTGCTCTCTCTTTATTTCTGATTTTGAGTTCAGCAACTTACAACATACAGTCTAACAGCTTACACATTTTATGTAATAACAGTAAAAAGTTACTTACATACTCAGGCTTGTCTTGTAATAACTGCTTTATTTTGCTAACAGCTGAAGGAGTCTGAAAAACAAACAGTATATAGGTTTAACAAACAGTAGCTAGGTTTTTGGGACTTAACTACAATTATAAATATAAAATATAAAATATAACTGTAAGAGTGCAAAATATACTCCGACAGCCCATATAAAGAAGTAATTGTAAAGGGCAACAGTTTATGATGTCACAAAATGTGGCTACCACAATGAATTGAAATTTCTGGAAGTTTTATAGCATACATTTCACAAATCAAAATATTTACAAACCATGTGAAGATTTTTTAAAAACTAATGAAGGTCAGCCCCAACTAGGACTAGGGTAATCCAGGTTTGATTACTGGCACAGTTGTCTGCAGGACTAGGTGGGAAGTGGGGTGGAGGATGAGACAGAGCAGCCACTGCATGCCAACATATTCTAGAGAGAGGGAGGGAAGTGGGGTCTATATTACATTATCGAAGTTTCAAAACTTCGAATCTGATATGGTTGACATTATATAATCGAAGTCTTGAAACATCGAAAAAAAGAAGTTACGTCTTACCATAACATTCCATCTATGCTGTTTATCTTCTTCCATTCATCATTGATGGGTTCGGTTCTGAGCCCTCTGAACTGTCGGCCAAATACCAAGCTCGCGTACACCAAAAAACTCTTGAGCTAAGCTGCTACCCACAATGCCCTTCTCCCAATTACCTCAGACTGAGTTTGCAAAAGACAACAGATAGCAACAGAGGCAATTTCTATGCAAAGAAAAACCCTGAGACACCACCAGGACCCATAAGATCCACCAGGAGCCTATGGCAGGGGACGGAGGGAGGGATATGATGAATGGAAGAAGATCAACAACACAGATGGAACGTTATGGTAAGACATAACTTCTTTATTTAATGTTGTTAATCTTCTTCCCATTCATCACTGATGGGAGAGAATCCCAAGCTACCTGATATACCTGGGTGGCCCTTAGGGCAGAACATTCCTGAGCACCATAGAGCCAAAGACAGCTCTTCCTCTGGAAATCGCATCCAATTTGTAATGCTTGATGAAAGTGTGTGGTTTAGCCCAAATGGCTGCTGTGCAGATATCATCCATAGAAGCTCTAGGCTACCGAAGAAGCTATAGCCCTAGTTGAATGAGCTTTGATACTGTGAGGTCTGGTTTCATTAGCACATGAATATGAAAAGGATATACAATCTCTGAGCCACTTAGATAAAGTGACTTTAGAGATGCCATTTCCCATTCTGGAGCCAGAGAAAGAAATAAAATGTTGGTCAGACTTACGAAAAGATTTTGCCCTGCCCAGGTAGAAACGTAACTGCCTATGTACAGCCAAAGAATGTAGGCAGTATTCACCTTTGTTAGAAAAGTTGAGGAAAACACTGGGAGTTCAATTGACTGGTTCATAGAGAATTCAGACACCATTTTGGGAAGGAAGGATGGATTAGTGCGTAGAGATACTCTGCCTTTATGAAATATGATGTAAGGCCTGTTGACACATAGGGTCTGTAGTTCTGAAACTCTTCTGGCAGAAGTGACAGCCACCAAAAAGAGAGATTTCAAAGACAAAAATTTGATATAGCAGGTTCAAAGGGGGGGCTGAGACGAGGCCTGCAGTACAAGTGATAAATTCCATGTTTCTAACGGGCATTTGAGTGGAGGTCTACTGAGAAACACTCCTTTAAGGAAGGTTTTGCAAAGCCAAGTGGACATTACTGGTGTGCCTTGTAAACCATTATGAAAATTGGAAAGTGCTGCTAAATGAACTCGTATAGCAGATGCAGACACTCCATGTTCAAAAAGTTCAGATAGATACTGAAGAATAGAAGAGGTATTGGCCGAAAAAGGGTCCAACCCTCGTTCTTCAGACCAGGAAGAAAACCTTTTCCATTTATCTCTGTATAGTTTCCTGGTGGATGGTTTGAGAGAGGCCAGAGTAATATCACAAACATTAGAAGGCATGGCTTCCTGCCTGGTGACTAATGGAAGTGGAGAAGCCAAGCTGTCAGCTTGAGAGTGGACAAGTTTGGTTGCGTCAACCCTTGGGGGTGAGAAATTAGATCTGGACGGGTGTCCAGAATCCATGGAGGCTGTATCAGGTGAGGCCGGAGAAAGGGGAACCATACTTGAGGCCAGAATGGAGCAATGAGGATTCTCCTTGCATCTCAACCGAGATGCCTTCTTTAGAAATAGAGGTATCAAGGGGATCCAAACAGAGCATCTCTCGGTGACTCCCCCTCCAGGGGAAGTAGGGCAAAATAACTGCAGCATTTGTTGTTCATGGGAGAAGCAAAAAGGTCGCAGCAAGGCTGGCCCCATCGGCAGAAAATCACCGCTGCTATCCTGGGATTGAGAGACCACTCATGAGGGAGCAGAATGCACCTGCTCAGCCTGTCCGCGATTAAGTTGGACTTCCCCGGGATGTGTGTTGCTATCAGAAAACGGTTGGAAGCTATCGCCCACTGCTAAGTTCTCACGGCCTATCGGCACAGGGGATATGACTTGGTTTCTCCTTGTTTGTTGATGTACCAGACTACTGACATATTGTCTGACTGAACCGCAATAGCTCCAGAGGGGAGGAGTGGGTGGAGTGCTTGCAACGCAAATCGCACCACTGTCCAGAACATTGATGTGCAGATTGGCCTCTAAATTCGACCACGTGCCTTGGACTGTCTTTCCCTGAGAATGCTCCCACCCCCACCCAATCAGGGAAGCGTTCGTGGTCACCGTGATGCAGGGCTGAAAGGTACGACACCACAATTCTGCTTCTGGCCTCATCCACCAAAGAAGATCCTGCTTGCACAAATTGGTTATGAGAATCTGTGAGCCTAGAGGATGAATGCTTGCAGACCACTGTGTCAGGAGGAGCCATCGTAAGATCCTCATGTGTAACCTCACAAGGTGAACTATAGATGGCTGCAGCCATACACCCCAGCGCTTAGAGGACTTCCCTTGCTGACACACTCGTTTGACAAGAGTATCACACACACTTGCGATCTTAGTCTCTGGAGTCTGTGAGCTGGAAGAGATACCAGACAAGAATGAGTATCGAGTACTGCCCCTATAAATTCCAGTTGTTGAGTGGGGACTAGGCTGGATTATTCCCAATGTACAGTTATGCCTAGGGACTCCACTAGAGAAAGGGTGTATTGGACAGTCCTTGTCAGGAGACGCTTGGTTGGGGCAGAGAGGAGTCAATCATCCAAATGTGGAAACACCTGGAATCCTAAAAGTCTCAGATGAGTTGTTACCACTGCTAAACATTTCATGAACACTCAGGGGGGGGGGGGGGCATCGAGAGACCGAATGGCAAGGCATGAAACTGACAGTGATTGGCTCCTAACCAGAAGCGAAGGAGACTCCTGGAGCACTTGTCCATTTTCATGTGGTAATACGCATCCCGGAGGTCTATCGAGCACATCCAAGCATCCTCCCTCAGAAAGGGGAGGATGGAATAAATAGTAACCATGCGGAATTTGGTTTGAACAACTGATTTGTTTAAGTAGCTGAGATCAAAGATGGGTCTCCAGTCCCTGGTCTTTTTTGGCACTAAAAAGAATCTTGAGTAAAAACCGGATCCGCATTGGTCTGGAGGGACTGGTTGGATGAATTTTTGACACAGCTTCAATATTTCTGAAGCTGCTTCTTCCCTTTGGTGGGGTGGAACATCAGGAAGGTTTTTGGGAAGTTTGAGAGGGGAGGACAGAGGGATGTAGTAGCCTCTGTAGATTATGCTCTGTACCCATTGATAGTCTGTAATAGAGCGCCAGGCAGCTTGGTGCAGTGAACAATGACCCCCGACTGCTTCCAGAGGAAAGCAATCGGGCAATGCTTCAGGAGCACTGATAAGATCGCCCAGAAAAAGAATCTCTGGAGTCCTGACTCCGTGGACCCCCCTCTGCCTCTGTATGGGCGTCTTCCACCATTGTTACCCCCCTCTGCCTCTGGGGAAATCCTCGCCACGTGCATTTTGAAAAGAGCCCTGTGATTTACTATGCCAGATTTTTCCACTCGTCTGGTTCCTGGAAAAGGAATGTTGCGGTTTGGAGTAACGCAGGCCAATGACAGACAGGGTCTTTCTGTCTTGTTCGCACCTGGCCAGAGTGTCTTTCACTTTGAAACAATGATGATGGCTCAATAGGGGCGTTTAAAAAGGAGGACTTGGGAGTCCATGAGGTCACATATGTACATCCAGTCATGAAGCCTCATAACAATGCCTGCACCCGCAGCTCTAGAAGCCCCTTATGTTGTGTGAGACAGCAACCTCATGGACAAGTTGGATATGGATTCAAGGGTGGCAAGTCGAGAGGCAACCTTGTCTCGCGCCTCATCAGAAACGTGACCGGTGAGATTTCCAGAAAGCTCCGCAATTAGATCTCTTTGGAGCCTTGTGAAATGTGCCAGAATTCAGGGACCTAACAGCAAAGGTCGCTGAAGTAAAAACTCACTTCCCCAGTCTGTCCACAGCCCGAGACTCTCTACTGGGTGAGTGAACAGTAGGACTTTCTTCTGCTAGGTCCTTTTTAGTGGCCGCCGCCACAACCATCACGTCAACTGGCAACTCCTTCGACCAGTGTGGATGTTCCTCGGAGGGGGGTTATTAGGTCTCTTCGGAATGGAATCCATGGAGTCAGGATTCTGCCAGGCATGCTGCACGACCAGTTGTACCAGCTCATCGACAGGTGGGGTCACCCAAGAAGTAGAAGGCCGGGAGCGAAAAGCCTGCAGGAACATGGATTCCTCTGAGGAGGGGTTAGAGGGCTTCCAGCCACCCCTCTGTTTTAATATTTCAAGGATGTCTCCAAAGGAGACATCATCTCGGGGTGACTGAGGGGACCCCTTCCCCATCATCGTAATACATGTCCTCAGTCAGCGACTCTTCAGGCGAGTCGATGTGCTTCCTCTTGCATGACTTCTTCCAAGGAGGTTCCTCAGTGGGAGTTTCTAAGGAAGACTTGGAGGAAGGGGCATCCCAGACAGGGATATCCTGAGGCTTTTCCCCCGGTGTCCCGGGGAGGTGGCCCGTGGTATCTGTAGCTCAGAGGGAGCAGGAGGAAGTTCCAACGCTGGTGGATCGCCTCCGGAAGCAAGCACTCTTATCCATCATCCAGAAAGCAGGCCCGCCCGAAGAAGAGTTGAGAGCCCGGAACAGAGTAAGATAGCCTCGGAACCGGGGTCACACCCTGCAGCATCAGACCCACTCCTAGAGATGGAGCGTCAGCAAGATCGGAGCTAGCAAAATTCCTGGAGCCAAGGATGGCACTGATAAGGCACTCTGTAACATGCTCTGAACCAAGGAATCCACCCCCAACCATGAGATGAAGGAAGGGATGGTCCCGATGGAACCAAAAACCAAAGAGTCAACCTCGGAGCCTCAGTGACAAGCACCGTCAGTGCCTGGGGGGGGGGGGGTTCCACCACAGTTGTCAGAACAGTGAGCTTCGGTACCAGGAGGTCCGAAGAAGGAGAATATGTGGAAGTACTGGGAAGAACAGCACCCTGTCCCAAATGGGGATGAGTCTTAGGCCCATACAGAATCCCTCTGGCTGCCAACAGCTCATCCAACAAGCGCACCACATCGTGTTGGATAAGCTCCTGGTGGACCTTGTGAATACTCCTGAAGGAGAATGTCTGGTCCAAAAAAAGGCTATAAGCATGTCCTGCAAACAGATCCAGAGAAGGTATTGGGTCTGTGGTGTCTGAGAAAATAGTACCATGGTCTCTGGTTTGGAGACAGGTAGCAAAGGCAAGGATATTGCCGACAGGGCACTCGTAATCACAGGTAAAGGTTCTTGAGAGGTCGGCAACGAAGGTGGAGCTGGAGCAAGTAAGGACGGTGCCATAGAAGAGACAGCCTGTGCTGAAGGTGGCTTTGGCACAGAGGTACTAGTTGTCACTAGAACGGTAGAAGTCATCCCAGGAGTAGTCGGAGCAGAGGTCACACCAATAGTATTCGGAACTGAAAAAGGGGGTCTGTGCTCCGATGAAGTCTTGTGAGCCTTATGCTTAGAAGTCTTACCTCTGTCACCAGAAAGTAAGGAGGGGTCAGAATGTGGCGTTTTTTGTGTTTAACTGGAGAGGTTGAAGCCTCCTACACAGAAATAGCCTCTGCGAAAGAAGAAGGTAAAAGACCTTTCAAAATTAGCTTATTTTTTCATTTGTTCAACATCCGCTAACTAAAACTCTGTCATATCTGATAGGGAGTTTCCACAGATAAATGAAAACCCCCCAGACAATAAAAGCAAAATAAAAGCAATCATCATGACTATCACTGTTAGGGAGTTTACCACTGCAGGAGGTGCAATGTTTAAACCCTGACGTCCCTTTCTTATCGGACATATTCATCCAAAACACACACACACACACACACACACACACACAGAGACGCACACACACAGACGCGCGCGCACACACAGACGCGCGCACACACAGACGCGCGCACACACAGACGCGCGCGCACACACAGACGCGCGCACACACAGACGCGCGCGCACACACACAGACGCGCGCACACACAGACGCGCACACACACAGACGCGCACACACAGACGTGCACACACAGACGTGTACACACAGACGCGCACACACAGACGCGCACACACAGACGCGCACACACACAGACGCACACACACAGACGCGCGCACACACAGACGCACACACAGACGCACACACAGACCCGCACACACACACACACACAGACGCACACACACACGCACACAGACACACACACACAGCGCACACACAGACGCCAAGACACACACACACACACACAGACACACACACACAGACACATACACAGACGCACACACAGACACACACACAGACGCACACACAGACACAGACGCACACACACAGACGCGCACACACACACAGACGCGCACACACACACACAGACGCGCACACACACACACAGACGCGCACACACACACACACAGACACACACACAGACACGCGCACACACACAGACACGCGCACACACACAGACACGCGCACACACACAGACACGCGCACACACACAGACACGCGCACACACACACGCGCACACACACAGACACGCGCACACACACAGACACGCGCACACACACACACAGACACACACAAAAGTAGAGAGAAAGGAAGATAACAGTGATTGTATCAAGAGATACCACAATGGCAGGAGAGGGCATTACCAACAATGGTAAAAGAATTACCCAATGGGTAGAGCTAAAGTTGAGAAAATTAGGCTATATGAAGAGCGAGAAGATGAAAAAGGGTATACTGTGTAGAAAAGTGACAAAAGGCCAATCAACACTCAAAATATATAAAAAATATTTCACTTAGCTGGACAGCTCGATGAAATGCAGCTATATGGCTACGTTGCAAATGAGATCTGAGGTAACTGGGAGAAGGGCATTGTGGGTAGCAGCTTAGCTCGAGAGCTTTTTGGTGTACGTGAACTTGGTATTTGGCCAACATAGTTCCGAGGGCTCGGAACCGAACCCATCAGTGATGAATGGGAAGAAGATTAACATTAGATTGTAATAAAACACAACCTACAAAAACAAACCATTTAAATGCTCTAAGCAGGGGGGCAAGGCTCCCCACACCCCCCACTACTTAAATATACTAACTCCAAGATCGCACTACAGTGAAGAAAAGTATGGAGATCTCCTTTAAAAGATTCAAAGTTTCAAGACTTCGATCATATGGTGTCGACCATATCAAATTCGAAGTTTTGAAACATCAGTCTTCTGATATAGACCCGGAAGTGGACAAGCCCACATGCTAGCAATATTTACTTATAAATCAGCAGATGATTACCAGATGAAGTGATTGTGCTGGCTCATTTATACACTGCTACATTAGGGAAAATATGACAGGGAAAAGGTAGCCATCGTGAGTCAAGTAGGCAGCCTGAGGAGGGAATTTAGGTGGGAAGAGGAACTTCACAAAGACTGAGAAATTAGCCTGCGCTCAAATGCTTGACCGTTGCGGGAAGGAATGAGCCAAATACAGCTGCCTGGGACAAAGGACAAATGAACCACAAAGCTCTCACCCACAAGAGAGAATGAATGGATTGACTGGAAGCATGTAGAAAAGCCACTGGGTTAGGTTCATCGTAGTAAAAAGATAATAGACAGCTACAGCTTAATCAACTGTTTAAAAATGTTAGATTATAATTTTTTTTGCAGTGTAGTCAAGGTACAGAGTTTGACTCCTTCCATCTCTGACTGCCTGCTGATAGTCTCTTAGAAAGTCATTTAACCATTACATTTGGGTTGAATCTGAAAAGGGACAACTGTGTCCCATGGGCTTACTGGGTTAACAAATGAATTCAAAAATGCAAAAAATGAAGTTGTCTTACCAGAACGTTCCATCTGTGTTGTTGATGTTCATTCATTCATTACTCATGGGTTATCGGTTCTGTCCTCGGAACAGAACCGTCCAAATATCAAGCTCGCATCAGCCAAAAAATCTCGAGCCAAAGTCCTACTCAGAATGCTCTGTTCCCTGTTACCTCAGATAGACTTTGCAAGTTGATAGACAAAAGTAGAGGCTACCTCTGGTCATAACAGACCTACAATAAAGGCGTATATGAGATCAACCAGGAACCTCCAGAGGGGGACGGAGGGTGGGAAGTAATGACTGAACAAAGATCAACAACAGAGATGGAATGTTATGGTAAGACATAACTTCTTTATCTGATGTTGTTAATCTTCGTTCATTCCTTACTGATGGGACAGAGTCCCCAGCTACCTGTATCCCTGGGTGGCCCTCATGGAAGGACATTCCTGACCACCACTGAGCCAAAAGAAGCTCTACCTCTGGAGGCCAAATCCAATTTGTAATGAAGAATAAAGGTATGAGGTTTGGCCCAAGTCACAGCTGAGCGAATATCATTGAGGGAAGCCTTAGTATGGAAAGCTGCTGTAAGTTGCCATAGACCTTGCAGAATGTGCTTTCACTCTGTGGGGCAAGGTGACTGCTTTTGTTGCAGATAAAGGTAATACAATTTCTCAACTATGAAGCCAATGTAACTTTTGAGACGAGATGACCTTGTCTTGGTCCAGAAAAAGCCAGAAATAGTTGGTCTGATTTGCGGGTAGATTTTGTTCTGTACAGATAAAATCATATTTGCCTATGAACATCCAAGGAGTTCAGGCAATACTCTCCCTTGTTAGAGTGGTTAGAAAAGAATACTGGAAGGTCAATAGATCGCTCTGACACCACTTTTGGTAAAAAGGAAGAATTAGTTCTCAGTGATACTCTACCCTTACAGGAAATAAGAGAGGGAGGTTTGATGCATAAGGCTTGAAGTTCTAACAAGCGTCTGGCCAATGTGAATGCAATCAGAAACAAAGTTTTCCAAGAGAGATATATTTTACATCACATGAAGACGCAGGTTCAAAGGGGGGAGCTGTTAGAGCTTGCAGAACCTAGGCCAAATCCCAAGGTTGTACCAGTTCCCTAAAGGGAGGTTTTAAGTGGAGAACCCCCTTCAAGAAAGTTTTACAGAGTCTATGTGACATAAGCGAAGAATCCTGAAAACCAATATGGAAATTTGAAATGGCAGCTAAATGCAAACGGATAGTAGAGGCAGACACCCCAGAGTGGAAAAGATGCGATAAGTAATCTAAAACCACTGAAACTGGAGCTGATAAGGGGTCTAATTGTTTATTCGCTGCCCATAAAGAAAACCTTTTCCATTTACTGAGATAGATTAGTTTGGTGGAAGATTTATGAGATGCAATAAGAATATTGCGCACAGGGGACGTGAGGTTTTCCTGCCTGGCAATCATTGGAAGTGGAGAAACCAAGCTGTCAGTTTCAGGGTTGTTAGATTGGGGTATGTCAGACCCTGCGGATAGAAGATCAATGTTGGGGATGGATTGAGGATCCACGGTTGATCTAGCAGATGAGGCCAGAGGAAGGGGAACCAGACTTGTCGAGGCCAATATGGAGCTATGAGGATCACTCTGCTTTTCAACTGTCACGCTTTCTTCAGAAATTGGGAGATGAGGGGGAAGATGACGATAAGCATAAAGCAGACCTGAGAGCCAAGGGTGGACTAGAGCGCCTCTTTGTGACTGTCCCCAAGGGAGACTCAGGGCAAAATATGTGTTGCACTTGTAGTTGGTTGGGGAGGTGAATAAGTCGCAGCAAGGTTAACCCCAGTGGTTGAAGATTCTTGCCGCTATCATAGGGTTGCGGGACCACTCGTGAGGTTGTAGAATGCACCTGCTCAATTTGTCCACTAACATGTTGGAGGTCCTGGGAATGTGCATTGCAATTAGAAAGCGGTTGGAAGCTATCGCCCATTGCCATATTCTCAAGGCCTCTCGGCATAATGGGTAGGATCTGGTGCCCCCTTGCCTGCTGATGTACCAGATCAATGACTTGTTGTCTGATTGGATCGCAATAGTCCTTGACGGAAGGATGGAATGAAATGCCTATAACTCTAGTAGCACCGCCCTTAGTTCCAGGACACTGATATGCAAAAGGGCCTCTGTCTCCAACCAGGTGCCTTGGACCGAGTTTCCCGGACATAGCCCCCCCCCCACCCAATCAGGGAGGCGTCCGTGGTCACCGTGGCTTTCGGTTGATGGGGGCTGAAGGGGCAAGACCATTGCTGGGGATTTCGAGACATCCACCAGAGTAAATCTTGCTTGCATCTCCGAGTTATACTTACCTGAAAAGACAAAGGATGTTGTAGAGGGTACCAGTGAGTGAGACGTAACCACTGAAGGAGCCTCATGTGGAATCTGGCTACAGGAACAATGGTAATCGAGGCTGCCATTGACCCCAAGAGTTGGAGTACAGATTGAGCGGGAGATTTGTGGTGACAGAGCAGCGGTTGAACCTGTTGCCTTACTCTTTGAAGCCTATGGTCTGGAAGAGATGCTATGCAATTTCCTCATGTCCAACAGTAGCCCTATGAATTCCAAAGACTGAGCTGGGGTCGTGTTGGACTTCTCCCAGTTTATAGTGATTCCCAGGCATTGTGCTGTGAGGAGAGTGTAGTGCAGGGCTTCTTCCAGTAGGTGTTTGGTGGGGGCGGTGAAGAGCCGGTCGTCTAGATATGGAAATGCCTGGAATCCTTGAAGTCGCAAGTGGGCGATAACCACCGCCATGCATTTGGTGAACACTCTGGGGGCTGTAGAGAGATCGAAGGGCAGAGCTCGAAATTGGTAGTGACTGGCTCCTATGCAGAAGCGGAGGTATCTTCTTGAGTGTTTGTCAATTTTTATGTGGTAATACGCATATTGAAGATCTATAGAGCACATCCAATCATCTTCTTCCAGGACAGGAAGGATACACTAAAATGTGACCATCCAGAATTTCTCTGTTTTTACAAATTTGTTCAGTGTGCTGAGAACCAGAATTGGTCTCCAGTCCCTTTGTCTTTTTTGGCACTAACAAGAACCTTGGGTAAAAAACGGATCTTATCTGGCCTGGGGGACCGTCTGGATGACTTTTTTGTAGCAGCTTTTGGATTTTGTGTGCTGCTGCTTCCCTTTGCCTGGGTGGAACTTCGGGTAATACTCTGGATGAGGTTGGACAGAGATGGAAGGGGATGCGATAATATCCAGAGGCTATCTGTTGTACCCAAGAGTCGGTGGTTATATTTCGCCAGGCAGCGGGTACAAAGAAAAACGACCACCGACTGCTTCTAGAGGCGAGCAGTCGGGCAACGCTTCAGTAGCGCTGATAAGGTTGGCCAGAGAAAGAATCCCTGGAACCTCGGTTTCACAAACCTCCTCTGCCCAGAAAGGGGTGTCTTCCACTGGAGTTTCCCCCACAGCCTCTAGGGGAGAATTTGGCACGTGCGTCACAGAAACAGCCCTGTGATTTCCTGTGCCACATCTTCCCACTCATCTGACTTCTGGTGTAGAATCGTTGAGGAGTGGAGTGCCTGACACCAACGGCAGATGGGGTCTTGCCATCTTGTTCGCATCTTGCCAGCGTATCTTTCACTTTAGGGCCAAACAAAGAAGTGGCCTCAATGGAGGTACTCATAAAGGAAGCCTTAAAGGAGTCCACAAAGGTACATCCAGGCATGTCATCTGGTGACTATACCAGCACCTGCCGTTCTAGCCGCTCCTTCCGTTGCATGAAAAATAAGATGCATGGAAGAATTGAAAATGGACTCTAGGGTGGCTATCTGACAAGCTACATTGCACGGACCTAGTCAGAAATAGTTTCTGCCAATGTTTCAAAGAGTTGGTTGATAAGATCCCTCTGGAGCCTCGTAAAGTGTGCCAAATAGTTCAAATGATGGCGAAGGTCTGTGAAGCAAACACACGCTTCCCTAGTCTATCACCCAGGACTCCTTGTTCGGTGGATAGACAGTTTGGCTCTCTTCTGCCAAATCCTTATTAGTTGCAGCTGCCACCACCATGGCATATACTGGAAGACCTCAGGACAAATGGGGATGCTCAGTTGGGGACAATAAGATTTTATCAGGCCTCCATGGTATTGCTTCCAGGGTGTAAGGAGCCTTCCATGCATGCTGGACGATGAGCTGGACGAGCTCAAAGGCCAGCGGGGTAACCCAGGAGGTAGGGGGCAGGGTACAAAAGGCCTGCAGGAATACGGATTCCCCAGAGAAAGGATTAGAGGACTTCCAGTCACCCCTCTAAGGATCATGAGGATGTCACCAATACCTCATCACAGGGTGACCGTGGGGACCATTCCTAGTCATCAAAGTCCATATCTTAAATCAACGACTCCTCAGTGGAGCCCATGTGCTTTCTCTTGTACGATGCTTTGCGGGGTACTTCCTCAGTGGGAGGTACTGGGGAAGACTGCAAAGAAGAGGTCTTCTGAGGAGGAGAAACCCAAGGCCCTTGTGCCTGGTGTCTGATGGTTGTGGCTTGTGAAAGTTGCAGCACAGAGGGGGGACAGGACTCCGACATGTGGGGTTTGCCATTGGAGGCAAGCACCCTCTCCATGGCCTGGAAGGCTGGCCCGCCCAAGGAGGGATGGGAGCCCAGAACCGAGCATGACAACCTCTGAACCGCGGTCACAGCCTGTCCTGACAAGATGACCCCCAGACCAGGAGTCTCAAGAGGAATGTAAAGCATGACAGAGGGAGGATTCCTGGAGGGTGCCATAGAAAAAAAAAATCGGCGTGAAATCAAGAATACCCTCCCCCATGGCACAGCCACTGGCCTGAGAAGAGCCTGATGCCCAGTGCACCAAGGGCCACAAGGACGACTCCGGTTCCAAAGTGAGATCCACTACTGGAGTTGGAGGTAGGGAAGCTGCTGTCAGAGTAATGGGCTTTAATACTTGTGTGGAAGTCGAAGGGGGAGTGTATGTTGGAGTTTGAGGAGATATACGTTCACCTGAAGGAGGAAACGTGGATTTAGACGGTTGAGAGAGACCTCCGGCCACAAGCAACTGGTCAACAAGCCGCAACACATCTTGCTCAGAGAGGCTCCTGTTCAACCTCATAAAGAAACCAGAGGGCGATTCTGGCCTTTCTAGAAAAGGACTATACTGGCTACCGACAAATGGATCCAAGGAAGGAGAGTACTTGGTCCTTGCTAATTCGAGAGGTGCAGAGCCCGGAATCGAGGACGCCTGCACCAAAGAGAAAGTACAGTTTTGTACACCTACCATAAATGTAGATGTTAGAGTGTATTCACTGTTGCAGTCATTACATTTGGGTAATCCGCTGGCAGGTTCCCCTCAGTCGGCCTGAATTCCAAAGTCTTGGGGTCCTGCGTCGGTCGCAGTCTTCTCTTCCATGACGTCAGGGGTATACAACATGCAGCCGACACCATTTTCTTTAGTTTTTCTTGCCCCCGATGTCAGGTGCCCCCAAAAAGATGGCAATATTCTAAATATATATATATATATATATACATACATATACACACACATACATACATCAATATAAACTTTACCTTCATCTGCAAACAAATACACCACATTGGTGTACCACAGGGCTCAGTCCTGGGCCCACTCTTGTTTGGCATCTACTTTTCCGAAGTACAAGCAAACACAGGAGGGTTATGGCTGACAAAGTTTGCAGATGACTGCAAACTGGGCGCCATAGTAGAAAACACATCTGACACAGATATCCTTCAGAAGGGTCTCACAGAAACGGATAACTGGTGCCAGAGCCATGGCCTAAAGTTAAATGCCAAAAAATGCATAGTCATACCCTTAGAGAAAAACAAGGTTACCCCTAGCTACCAAATAGGTGGCAATCCACTGAGCACAGAAGAAGTTATCAGGGACCTGGGGACCCAGGTTGATAGTAGTCTGTCATTCGACACCCATGTAGCTAAAGTAGTTAGGAAGACCTTCTACATTGCCCACCTTATCATGAAGGGATTCTCATCTAGATCAAGGGAGGTCATAGTCTCCCTATACTCATCACTCATCAGACCAATGATTGAGTACAATGCCCCATTCGGAATGTATCTGACCCGACACTTGCAGCAGCTGGAGGGGCCACAAAAGTTCCTCACCAAAAGGATAAAGGGTCTCAAACATCTGTCCTATGCTGCCCGACTGAAAGAACTCCAGCTCTATTCAGTCAAACGCTTGCTCAGAGGTGACCTTGCCTAACATACAAGGCCATGTCAAACCCAGATTTGATGAATATGCTTCACCTCAAAAAATCTAGATCCGTCAGAGCCACAAGGGCGGGAGACTTAAACCTCGACACGGCTATTAATAGGACATGCTGGAGGGATAGATTCATCACCCAAAGACTCCCTATGCTGTGGAATAAAATCCCAGTATATGTGAGGCAGAGCACCTCGCTGGCCTTGTTCAAGAGAAATCTTGACCAATGGATGGGAGATCGCAGATATACCCCAGGGATTACCTCAGTGTCACTGCTCGACAGAGGCACAGCAAAATAATGGGTATAGTTCCCCATACTAAAGGGGTATGAAGCCAAAACTATGGGCTAGGCTTGTAAATGCCCTCGGGCAGATAGCCTAGTATGAACCTATGAACCTATGAACCTATGAGATAGAGAAGGAAAGATAAACTGTAGAAAGACAGGGTGATGGCGGGAGGGTAACCTGGACTGCAACAGGGAATACACTCTAACATCTACGTTTATGGTAAGTGTACACAACTGTACTATGTTCTTAGTATTTCACTGTTGCAGTCATTACATTTGGTTAGACTCCCAAAGCTATGGTTGGGAGGCTGGAGCTAAACAGCATTAGGTGAGGCTATCAGGCCCTGCAGCACTGCAGTGGAAAAGCCTGCCCTGGACTTAGAGTAGAGAGGCAAGTGGTAATGCTTTGTAAAGGTGTGAACATAACTCCAAGTAGCAGCCTCTAGAATGTCCTTGGTTGGTACTCCTCTGAGAAAGGCTGCTGAAGTAGCTACAGCCCTGGTGGAGTGAGATCTAATGCCCTTGGGCATAGGTTTGCCATGGTGCAAGTAGCAGAAACTAATGCAATGGCTTATCCACTTTGAAATTGTCTGCTTTGAAATAGCCTTTCCTTCTGATCCTGCAGCATATGACACTAGTAATTGCTCAGTTTTTCTTAGAGCTTTAGCCCTGCTCAAGTAGAATCTTAGCTGCCTGTGTACGTCCAAGGAATGCAGAATTCTCTCCCCTTTGCTCTGCGGATTTGGATAAAAAGTTGGCAGATGAATTGTTTGGTTAAGAGCCACACTGGAAATGACCTTCGGCATAAAAGTAGGATTTGTCCTGTCTGGGTAAAATATGATAAAAGGCTCAACAGCCATGACGGCCTGTAGCTCTGAAACTCTCCTTACTGAAGTAATTGCTAGTAGCAGAGCCATCTTCCATGATGAGACCTTTATATCAGCGGTAGCAGCTGGTTCAAATGGAGGCAGGGTGAGCTTTTCCAACACATAATTGAGGTCCCATGCAGGCAATTGTGATCTTCTAGGAGGCCTTAAATCTTTGGCTCCTCTAAGATACTGCTTTAGTAACGGACGAGAAAAGATTGGTGGCTCAGTATTATAATGAGCCGAAATGGCAGAGGCATGGATTTTGATTGATGAAAAAGATAGGCCTTTGTCAAGCATCTCAGTTAAGTATTGTAATATCGGAGGAATATGCGGTTCTGCTGTATTAGTTCCTTGTGCTCGATTCCAAGCACAGAATCTCTTCCATTTGTCAGCATAAGACTTTCTAGTACTAGGCCTTCTGCTTCAAAAATGACATCCATCACAGCTTTACTGAGAGGTGTCGTCTGTATTATTACAGGATTAACCAAACACCAATGGCCAGCAATCGCAATACTAAAACACTGAAATCTGAAGTAAACAATTAGATATTTATTCTGTATTCATATTCAAAATTTTGTATTCATGTTAAAACCGGTTTCGGCTATCCAGCCTTCATCAGTGAATAAAGTTCTTCCCCCAATACGGATAGTGACTATTTATACACAACCCCAACCAATGGAAAACATGGTATAGCCCAACACAATAGTTGAAGCACATTGTCAAGTTTAAAGCAACAAAATTTACATGACAATATTGGTAATAATGTATATAAAAATACTGGTATATAACAAAAAGAAGTAATGAAATAGTAAAAAAATATAAAAAACAAACATACAATTTTATATAAACAGTTTTCTAATACAAAAATACATCATAACTGCAAAATATAACTCAACATAATGGAGCAAATCCCATAAACACCATACAAAGCATAGAATATCAGAAAACAAAGTGTAAATACTAAAGTATATACGGAAAAATATATATACCACAAAAGAAATAGAAAATATATATATATATGACGTACCATATATGAACATGTTATCAAAAAGGACATATGTCATATAAAGTTCTCAAATTTTACAAACAATGCAAAATTCCTAAATACAAAATGAAATAACCTGGTGTATTCTATAATTAATCAGAAAACATGTTCAACTAATTATAAACGTATACATAAACTTATTTTTCTGAGGCTTGAATATGTTCATATTCAGTATATGTACCCACAGCTACCAATAGCCAGTGGGTCAACCAAATAGTCATAGCATCTCCAAAACTTTTACAAATGATCATTAAGACCTGGAGGGAATAATGCCCCAAGATTAATAATCCAATATTTTTCTTTATGATTTAAAACGGTATGCCAACCTTGTTGGTTGCTTCTATCCCCTGTGATTTTATCTATGATCATGAACATAAACTTAGCATTAGTGTGTTTGATGGTATGTCTATATAAGGCATTAGTTTCTTTTTTGTTTCGTATGTCACTTTTGTGTTCCGTCATTCTAATTCTGAGTGAGCGAGAAGTTTGGCCAACATAAAAAGCTGAGCATTGGCAAGTAGCTAAATGAACAATCCAACTACTGCTAAAGTTACCAAACACCCGTAAATCATATACTTTACTGGTGTTGGCACTAGTGAATTGTTTAAGTTTACTAACATATTGGCATGACCCACAATGTCCACACGGGAAAGTACCCAAAAGTTTGTCTCCAGTCAAAGTCATTTGTTGATATATGGCACCCCAACTCTCCTTATGCTTATAATGAGAAAAAAACGCACCCAATATTTTTCCACGTTTATATGAAAACATACATTTGGGACCTAAATATCTCCTTAATTCCTCATTTGCCAAGAGTATATTCCAATGGGTGTCCAATATATTCCTAATGACATTGTGGTTGCGTCCATATGTAGTTACAAACCTGAGAGAAGATTCCTCCAGTGTGGTTGCTTGTTTCTTATATTCTAATAATGTGTTCCTATCCTGAGTAGGAGACCATTCACTTGCTCTGAATATATCGGATTCCCTACATCCCCAGTCCATAAACCTGTGGTAAAAATCTAATCTTGCTTGTTCAAAATCTTGTTCCGATGAACTAATACGTTTAATGCGCATAAATTGAGATTTAGGTATGTTCCTGATGGTGTGGCGTGGATGCATACTCGACGCATGGAGCAGAGTATTACACTGTGGATATTTACGATCGCTCTTAGTATTTAAAGTGTGATCTTCACTGTAAACTGTAACATCCAACAAATCAATGGTGTCATGATGTGATGTTACAGTAAACCCTATGACCCACATGTTTCCATTCAGATATTCCACAAATTCCTGTAGATATACCTCATCCGCCCGCCACACCATCCAACAGTCATCCAAGTACCTGCGCCAGATATCAATCTCCACCAAATACAGATTATGGAGGGGATTGTAAATCATACATTCTTCAAAAAAGGCCATAAAAAAGGTCTGCATATATGGGAGCAAAAGAAGCTCCCATAGCAGTACCCTGCAGTTGCCAATAGCACTCCCCCTGGAAATAAAAAAAAATTTTGTTAAGTACATTTCTGCCATGCATACCAGTACTGTGTATTAAATCCAGGTGGATACAGAGCCGAATGTTCAAGCCAATACTGCAGAGCCTGTAAACCAGCCCAATGAGGTATGCTGGTATATAAAGATCTCACATCCAGGGTGCACATGAGCCAACCTGGCTCCAATTGTGCATCATGTATGATTTGAAGAAACTGGGTTGTATCCCGTAGTCTGGCTCTGACAAAAGTAAGTAAGGGTTTCAAATATTGTGTTAGAAAAGCTGATAGGGGTTCCGTCAAAGAGCCAATGCCTGACACAATGGGTCTCCCCGGGGGTTTGGAAAGTGATTTATGAATCTTAGGGATTAAATAAAGTATTTGTTTTTGTGGGTCCGTAACCTTCAAGTGTTTAACAGTATTCTTATTAATAATGCCTTCCTCCTCTGCTTGGTTTAAAGTATCTATTTCTTTCTTAAATACAGGAGTGGGATTGATAGACATATACATATAACAGAAAGTATTGGCAAGTTGTCCCCTGCCCTCATTTAAGTAATATCCCATATTCATGACCACTACAGCTCCTCCTTTGTTGTCAGCTGGTAGAATGACAATATTATGATTATTCCTTAGTTCATCTATAGCAACCTTTTCAGAGGGGGATATGTTTTGACCCAAAATACATGACTCCCTATGTGGAAAATGTAGATCCCCAAGTACCGATTGTAGAAAAACAGAAACATGCTTCTTCATGAGTGGTTGAAATTCAGATTTATGGAATCTGAATTCATCAGAACTTTGAGAAGTTTTATCTGAAAAAAATAATTTAAGGTTTAAATTACGACAAAAAGATAACACATCAGTAACTATGTTATACTCTTCAGAGAAAAATCCAGGTACAAATCCAAGATCTTTATTAAGTAGTTGTTCTTGTTCATTCGTGTTACATCAGATAAATAAATAATAATATAATAATATAGATAGATAAATTCAGCACATTCCCATTCCGATAAACATTATCAGTTATTTCAGAAGTGTTTGTATCAACCCTTCCACAGAATTTGTTCTTATACCCATGCTTGTGTTTGCGGCCTCCCCGCCGCCTCCTTCCACGTCTAAAGGGTGTGATGCATTGGATTTCTTACGGCTAGGCGATTCCCTATAACTAACACTCTTGTCAGTATAGGAGGATTCTTCCCCTGATGTACTGATGAAATACCTATCATTGGTCTTAAGGATGGATCTAGGTCTTTTTCTGGGCCTATTGTTTGCTGTCTCTCGATTGGTATCTGTAAATCTAACTGATCTGAAAGATTCAAACGGACGACCCCTTTGATAATCAGTGATGTCCCTATTAAATTTTTTAATTTTTCTTTCACAGGTCTGTTTTTCTTAAGTGGCCAATTCTTTGGATAATTTGTTTACAGAGACTGCATACATGGGAAAGGACTCATACTTTTTACATTCCTCACAAAAGGTTTTCACCTCAGTTAAATTAATATCAACCATCTTTTCATAATACGAAGCAAGTATCTTGACAAACATCATAGAGGCCTGTTGTAATGCTAGGTTCCACTATTTAGTCAGTCTATCTTCAGATCTACCGACTACAAGAACAAATTCTGTGGAAGGGTTGATACAGACACTTCTGAAATAACTGATGATGTTTACCGGAATGTGCTGAATTTATCTGATGTAACACTTACGAATGAACAAGAACAACTACTTAATAAAGGTCTTGGATTTGTACCTGGATTTTTCTCTGAAGAGTATAACATAGTTACTGATGTGTTATCTTTTTGTCGTAATTTAAACCTTAAATTATTTTTTTCAGATAAAACTTCTCAAAGGTCTAATGAATTCAGATTCCATAAATCTGAATTTCAACCACCCATGAATAAGCATGTTTCTGTTTTTCTACAATCGGTACTTAGGGATCTACATTTTCCACATAGGGAGTCATGTATTTTGGGTCAAAACATACCCCACTATGAAAAGGTTGCTATGGATGAACTAAGGAATAATCATAATATTGTCATTCTACCAGCAGACAACAAAGGAGGAGCTGTAGTGGTCATGAATATGGGATATTACTTAAATGAGGGCAGGGGACAACTTGCCAATACTCTATGTTATATGTATATGTCTATCAATCCCACTCCTGTATTTAAGAAAGAAATAAATACTTTAAACCAAGCGGAGGAGGAAGGCATTATTATTAAGAATACTGTTAAACACTTGATGGTTACGGACCCACAAAAACAAATACTTTATTTACTCCCTAAGATTCATAAATCACTTTCCAAACCCCCGGGGAGACCCATTGTGTCAGGCATTGGCTCTTTGACGGAACCCCTATCAGCTTTTCTAACACAATATTTGAAACCCTTACATACTTTTGTCAGAGCCAGACTACGGGATACAACCCAGTTTCCTCAAATCATACATAATACACAACTGGAGCCAGGCTGGCTCATGTGCACCCTGGATGTGAGATCTTTACATACCAGCATACCTCATTGGGCTGGTTTACAGGCCCTGCAGTATTGGCTTGAACATTCGGCTCTATATCCACCTGGATTTAATACACACTACTGGTATGCATGGCAGAACATGTACTTAACAAAAATGTTTTTTATTTCCAGGGGGAGTGCTACTGGGTACTGCTATGGGAGCTTCTTTTGCTCCCATATATACAGACCTTTTTATGGCCTTTTTTGAAGAATGTATGATTTACAATCCCCTCCATAATCTGTATTTGGTGGAGATTGATATCTGGCGCAGGTACTTGGATGACTGTTGGATGGTGTGGCGGGCGGATGAGGCATATCTACAAGAAATTGTGGAATATCTGAATGGAAACATATGGGGCATAGAGTTTACTGTAACATCACATCATGACACCATTGATTTTATGGATGTTACAGTTTACAGGAATGAAGATCACACTTTAAATACCAAGACCTATCGTAAATATCCACAGTATAATACTCTGCTCCATGCGTCGAGTATGCATCCACGCCACACCATCCGGAACATACCTAAATCTCAATTTATGTGCATTAAACATATTAGTTCATCGGAACAAGATTTTGAACAAGCAAAATTAGATCTTTACCACAGGTTTATGGACAGGGGACATAGGGAATCAGATATATTCAGAGCAAGTGAATGGTCTACTACTCAGGATAGGAACACATTATTAGAATATAAGAAACGAGCAACCACACTAGTTGAATCTTCTCTCAGGTTTTTAACTACATATGGACGCAACCACAATGTCATTAGGAATATATTGGACACCCACTGGAATATACTCTTGGCAAATGAGGAATTAAGGAGATATTTAGGTCCCAGATGCATGTTTTCATATAGACGTGGAAAAACATTGGGTGCCCTTTTTTCTCATTATAAGCATAAGGAGAGTGGGGGTGTCATATATCAACAAATGACTATGACTGGAGACAAACTTTTGGGTACGTGTGGACATTGTGGGTTATGCCAATATGTTAGTAAACTTAAACAAGTCACTAGTGCCAACAATGATTTACGGGTGTTTGGTAACTGTAGCAGTAGTTGGATTGTTTATTTAGCTACTTGCCAATGCTCAGCTTTTTAAGTTGGCCAAACTTCTCGCTCACTCAGAATTAGAATGATGGAACACAAAAGTGACATACGAAACAAAAAAGAAACTAATGCCTTATATAGACATACCATCAAACACACTAATGCTAAGTTTATGTTCATGATCATAGATAAAATCAAAGGGGACAGAAGCAACCAACAAGGTTGGCATACCGTTTTAAATCATAAAGAAAAATATTGGATTATTAATCTTGGGGCATTATTCCCTCCAGGTCTTAATGATCATCTGTAAAATTTTTGGAGATGCTATGACTATTTGGTTGACCCACTGGCTATTGGTAGCTGTGGGTACATATTTTTCTGAGGCTTGAATATGTTCATATTCAGTATAAGTTTATGTATACATTTATAATTAGTTGAATATGTTTTCTGATTAATTATAGAATACACCAGGTTATTTCATTTTGTACGTAGGAATTTTGCATTATTTGTAAAATTTGAGAACTTTATAGGACATATGTCCTTTTTGATAACATGTTCATATATGGTATGTCATATATATAGATAGATAGATATATATATATATATATTTTTTTTTTCTATTGCTTTTGTGGTATATATACGTTTCCATATATACATTAGTATTTACACTTTATGTTTTCTGATATTCTATGCTTTGTATGGTGTTTATGGGATTTGCTCCATTATGCTGAGTTATATTTTGCAGTTATGATGTATTTTTGGATTAGAAAACTGTTTAAATAAAATTGCATATTTTTTTTTATATTTTTTTTACTATTTCATTACTTCTTTTTGTTATATACTAGTATTTTTATATACATTATTACCAATATTGTCATGTAAATTTTGATGCTTTAAACGTGACAAATGTGCTTCAACTATTATGTTGGGCTATACCAGGTTTTCCATTGGTTGGGATTGTATATAAATAGTCACTATTCTTACTGGAGGAAGAACTTTATTCACTGATGAAGGCTGGGTAGCCGAAACCGGTTTGAACATGAATACAAAATTTTGAATATGAATACAGAATAAATATCTAATCGTTTACTTCAGATTTCAGTGTTTTAGTATTGCAATTGCTGGCCGTTGGGTGTTTGGTTTGTCATTGGTTTGGCAGAGTACACCATACTTGCAAAGCATTGAGTTCCTGTTATTACAGGATTAGCTATGCTGCCAGATTCAGGGTCTGTAGATGATTGTGCAGGATCTGATTGTTTTGCTGGGACAGTAGTTGTGGTTTTTGAGGCAAGATCCAAGCTAGGTATTGAGACAAGTTCCTTAGGATTGGGTACCAGTATTGGCGGGGCCAGTCCAGGGCAATTAATATCATCTTTGGCTTCTCTTGTCTGCCTTTTAAGAGGACCTTGGGTAGAAGAGGCAGAGGAGGAATGTCGTAAACTGATAGGTTTTTCCACCTGACGGATAAGGCGTTCACTTTCCATGCTTGTCTGTGATAAGTCCTTGTGCAGAATCTTTTCAGTTGATAATTTTGAGGAGGGGCAAATATGTCTATGTCTGGGCTCCCCCATTTCTCTGCTATCATGCTGAGACTTGTGGATTTAGTTTCCACTCGTAAGGATCCATAAAGGTTTCTGCTTAAATCATCTGCCAGTGTGTTCTGTTTTCCTGGCAGGAACTGAGCTTGAAGATTTATTTGGTAGGTCAAAGCTGTGCCCTACAGTGCCATGGCTAATCTGCAAAGGGGGTATGAGTGTGTACCCCTTGCTTGTTTATATACCACAACTGTGGTGTTGTCCATCTATCAGCAGTTGCCCTTGAAGGCTGTTCGGGCATTTTGAACAGCTAGCATCTCTTTCTGGTTGATATGTAGATGCATTTGATTTGATGCCCATATGCCCTGAATGCATCTTCCTGCCATGTGTGCCCCCCAGGCATAATCTGTTGAGTCTGTTGTTGGTTTCACCGGCAGGGGGTAGAGTGAAGGGCCGTCCCATGTTTTGGTGACAGGCCTTTGCCCACCATAGAAACTCCTGTTGCAGGCAGGGGATGAGAGGAATCAGTTTCCAGACTGTGTGAATGTTGACTCCATAAACTTTAGGTACCATTGAAGTTTCCTCATATGCAGTCTTGCATATGGAATTAGTAGGATGTAGGATGCCATGAAGCCCAGAGCCTGCAGAATTTGTCTTGCAGAAGACTGGGTTTTTGTTGCCATCAGTTTGAAGTAAGCAGTTAGTTGCCTTTGTTTGTCTGGCGTGAGGTAAGCCAGCTGGGCAGTTGTATGCAAGCTTGCACCCAGGAATGTTATCTTTTGAGAGGGTACCAGTTGTTATTTCTTTTTGTTTATTGTGTACCCTAGGCATGTTAGAAGCCTTTTCACAAATGCCAGGGGTCATAGAAGAGTGGCCTTGTTCTCTGCTTGAACGAGACAGTCATACAAGTAAGGATATATTTGATTACTTCTTTGTCTGCAAAATGCAATTACTGGTGCCAGGCACTTTGTAAAGACCCTGGGCGAAGTAGATAAGCCAAAGGGCAGTGCAGAGAATTGGTAATCCATTAAGCCAGCCTTGAATCTGAGGAATCTTCTGCACGACTGTCTTATTGGGACATGCAGGTATGCCTTTTTTAGGTCTAAAGTCACCAGCCAAGCATTCTTGCCCAGCATGGGCAGAAGCTGTTGCAAAGTGAGCATTTTGAATTTTGGAATGTCCATGTATGTGTTCAAAATCGATAAATCCAGTATTGGCCACCAGGCCTTGTCCTTTCTGGGTACCAAGAACAGTCTTGAGTAAAAACCTTGTCCTTTTTCCTGTTCTGGTACTGTTTGAATGGCCCCCATATCCATGAGGGACGTAACCTGTTTCCGTGCCTCTGCCCATTGGTTTTTTGGCAGGTCTAGCCAACCATTTGTCATTGGCAGAGTGTGGAAATGGAATCTGTATCCCTGTGATACGATGTTTAGTACCCACTTGTCCTGGGTTATTAACTGCCAATTTTGAGCAAAACGTGCTAATTTTCCCCCTATGGGTTCTGCCAAAAGATAAGTGCTTGGTGTAGGCAGAGGGAAGTCACTGGGATTGCTTTCTGTAGGTTTGCGCTTTATCTCCTCCAGATTTGGAGGTGGATGCACCCCATTGCTTTGAATTGTATGAGTCTTGAGCCTGGTACCTGGAACCCTTAGGGTGTCTGGATTCGCCCCTTTGAGCTCCGTCTGACACATGAAAGGACCAATTTTTTGTAGGCCAGTGTCTACTGAATCTAGGTGGCTGCACTTGTAAGAAATCTTTAACAGTTTGCATAGACTTAGCTTAGTCTTCCATTTTCTTTAAAAAGTACAGTTTTGTACCTACCATAAATGTAGATGTTCGAAGAGCCACATTGCTGCAGTCACAACCTGTGGGTAGTCCGCTGTCCTCGGTCGGCCCGAATACCAAAGTGTTAGGCTGGCGTTGGTCATGCCGCTCAGATCTGACGTCAGTAAGCAGTGGTACTAAAGCGCATGACCGACGTCATATCCTCAGTCTTTCTTGCCCCAGATGTCAGAAGGCCTTAAAAAGAAAGGCCATAACCAAAAAACAGGAAAAACATCCAACCACCCATGTACAAACAATATTTACAACCCAAA
The DNA here is from genome assembly GCF_019279795.1 of Protopterus annectens. Classification (NCBI taxonomy): domain Eukaryota; kingdom Metazoa; phylum Chordata; order Ceratodontiformes; family Protopteridae; genus Protopterus; species Protopterus annectens. The sequence goes on along the minus strand of NC_056730.1, from coordinate 868,110,140 downwards.
CCACACAATCACCCCAAACTACAGTGGGGAAGGAGGGAGGGTAAATTGGACTGCAGCAATGTGGATCTTCGAACATCTACATTTATGGTAGGTACAAAACTGTACTATGTTCTTCATCTCACATTGCTGCAGTCATAACCTGTGGGTAGAATCCCAAAGCAAAGGAAAGGGAGGTTGGCAAAATCATAAAGCATTGGGAGCTGCTAACATGCCCTGTAAAACTGCAGTGGCAAACCCAGCCCTAGACTTGGAATAAAGAGGGAGATGATAATGTTTGGAAAAAGTGTGCACTGAACTCCAAGTAGCTGCCTCCAAAATATCTTTAGTAGCTACACCCCTTAAAAAAGCAGTAGAAGTGGCAGTAGCCCTAGTGGAATGAGGTCTGATTCCAGCCGGAACCTCCTTACCATGATGAGAATAACAAAAAGCAATACAATGGCCAATCCACTTAGAAATAGTTTGTTTAGAAACAGGTTTCCCCTGAGAACCCAAAGCAAAAGAAACAAACAACTGTTGAGACTGTCTGAACCCTTTAGTTCTGCTCAAATAATAACGCAACTGCCTGTGAATATCCAAAGAGTGCAAAATTTTCTCCCCTTTATTTTGGGGATCAGCATAAAATGTAGGCAAATGAATAGATTGGTTCAAGGCCACATTTGAAACAACTTTAGGCATAAAAGTAGGGTTAGTACGCAGGGATACCCTATCCTTATGAAAAATCAGGAAGGGTTCAACTGCCATTAGAGCCTGTAATTCAGATACCCTTCTAGCAGACGTAATGGCCAACAAAAAAGCAGTCTTCCAAGACAAAAACTTCTACTCAGACGTAGCTGCAGGTTCAAAAGGAAGTAAAGTGAGTTTCTCCAACACAAAATTGAGATCCCAGGAAGGAGTAGGAGCTCTACGTGGGTGTCTTATGTTCTTTGCCCCTCTAAGAAATTGCTTAAACAAAGGATGAGAGAATAATGGTGGGTCACAGTCATAGTGAGCAGAAATGGCTGCAGCATGAACTTTTACAGAGGAGAAAGACAAACCTTTGTCTAGTAATTCTGTAAGATACTGAAGTGAAACACTCAAATTAGGTACTGAAACATCACAGCTGTTTGCTTTGCTCCAAAGAAAAAATCTCCTCCATTTATCAGCATAAACTTTCCTTGTACTAGGCCGTCTGGCCTCCAAAATAACATTCAAAACTTGTTGAGGAAGCTGCGACCCTCCAGGGTCTAGAACAGAATATGCCAGGCTGTCAGGAAGTGATTGCCTGCCTGAGACAACAGGTGTGGAATTGATGGCAAAGGCCAAGGAGGCTCCTGTACTAAACTCCTCAGCAGAGGGTACCAGTGCTGTTGTGGCCAATCTGGAGCTATTAGAATCATGGAAGGCTTGTCCTGTCTGACCTTCAAGAGCACCTTGGGAAGGAGAGGCAGAGGAGGAAAGGCATAGACGTGAAGATTGCTCCAACTGAATGATAGAGCATCCACTTTCCAAGCTTTTGGATGAAACATCTTTGTGCAAAACTTTGGCAGCTGGAAATTTAGTGGAGAAGCGAACAGATCTATGTCTGGAGTCCCCCAAATCACTGTCAACTGTCGAAAAACATGAGGATCCAATTTCCACTCGTGGGGATCCACCATCTGTCTGCTCAAAACATCCGCTAAGGAGTTCTGTGCTCCTGGCAGAAACCTTGCCTGAAGAGTGAGGTGCAAACTGAGAGCAGTCTCCCACAAAATCATAGCTTGCCTGCAAAGAGGGTACGAATGGGTTCCCCCTTGCTTGTTGATGTACCACATGACAGTTGTGTTGTCTGTTTGAATCAACACTTGTCCTGGGTGAAGTAGATCCTTGAAAGCCATCAATGCAAATTGGACTGCTAACATCTCCTTCATGTTGATATGCAAATGTTGAAGTCTGGCAGGCCACGTGTCTTGAACCCATTTTCCATTGAGGTGTGCTCCCCAAGCCTTGTCTGAGGCATCTGTCGTTAAGATCTGACTCGCCTCTGGTCGGGTCACAGAGAGTCCCTTGTTTAGGTGACATTCCTCAGCCCACCACAAAAATTCCTTTTGAATGCAAGGTATTATCTGAATGACAGTGTCCAAATCGTGGCAGTGTTGAGTCCACACACTTTTGAGATACCATTGTAGCTTCCTCATATGCAGTTTGGCATTGGGAAGCACCAGAATACAAGATGCCATGAACCCCAAGGCTTGAAGGACTGTCCTTGCAGTCAGCCTGGACTGTAGAGACAATTGGTGGAAGTAAAGGGTCAGATTTCTTTGCTTGTCCGGGGTCAAAAATGCCATCTGAGAGGCTGTATTCAGTCTCACACCCAGAAAGCACATGTCCTGAGAGGGTACTAGACTGGACTTTATTTCGTTCACAGAATACCCCAGGCACCTTAACACTGCCATAACATACTGCAGATGGTGAAGTAGCTTGTCTTTGTCTTGAGCAAGAATCAGGCAATCGTCCAAATAAGGATAAATTTGTATTCCCTCTCAACCTTAAGAAGGCTATCACTGGAGCCAGAACCTTTGTGAACACCCTGGGCGCAGTAGATAAGCCAAAGGGCAATGCAGAGAACTGATAATGTAAAGTCCCAGCCCGAAAACGCAGGAATCTCCTGCAGCTGGGCCTGATAGGAATATGCAGATAAGCCTCTTTGAGATCCAGAGTTACCATCCAGTGATCTTTGCCTAGCAGAGGTAAAAGTTGTTGCAAAGTCAACATTTTGAATTTTGGGATGTCCAAGTATGTGTTGAGAATAGACAAATCCAGGATTGGCCTCCAAGTGTTTCCTTTCTTTGGTACAAGAAACAGACGAGAATAAAAACCTAGGCCCACTTCTGACGGAGGGACCTGCTGGATAGCCCCCATTTGCAAAAGTATAGAAATCTGTTTGTGAGCCTCCACCTTTTGCGGAGGAGGAACGTCTGGCATGCCTTTGAAAGGAGGCAATATGTGGAAATACAACTTGTAGCCTCGGTTTATAATGTCCAACACCCATTTGTCCTGGGTGATTAAAATCCAATTTTGTCTGAAAAGAGCCAACTTTCCTCCCAGAGGAGCTGCCAGACAGGAAGGATCGGGCAGCTGAAGATGCAGGTCATTGGGTCTGTTTACGAAAGGACTGGCCCCTGCCCTCACCTGTAGACTGTGCAGGGGAACTCCACGTCCTAGGCCTGAAAGAACCCTGTGCATGAGCCCTGCCCCTACCACGTCTAGATCTGCCCCTAGACTGTAAATCAGAAGAAGGGTAAGCCCATCCCTTAGTAGGCCAATTTCTGCTAAACTTAAGGGGCTGCACTTGTAAAAAAATATTTAACAGTCTGCATAGACTTAGCTTTGTCCTCCATTTTCTTCAAGACTGACTCCACAGGAGAACCAAACAAAACCTCAGACTGAAGGGGAGCATCCAAAATACGAGCTTTAACATGCTCTGACAAGTTCTGATCCTTAAGCCAGGCGTGCCTACGAAGAACTGACCCAGTGGCAGCCACCCTGGAAGAAGCCTGTAAAGCATCAAAACCACATTGCAAAGAATGCCTACCCACCTGATCAGAGGCATGAACCAAATCCTGTAATTCCTTACAATCTATGCCCTCTGCTAAAGCATCTACCTTAGATTTTAACTGACTAAGGAGAAAATTCTGGTACTTCAGCATATGAAACTGGCAATTCAAAGCCCTCATTGCAAGAGTGGAAGAGGTATACACTTTTTTACCCCACCTATCCAAAGCTCTAGAGTCTTTATCCATAGGTACTGGATTCTTAACAACAGAGGCCCTGACACCCTTAGGTCCCTGACTAATAGTTTCTGGGTCAGCCCTAGGGCTCTTATACAGATATTTATGAGCCTCTGGCACTCTGTAATACCTGTCTGGCTTAACCGGGGCAGGAGGCAAAGAATCTGGATTAAGGGAAGCCTCAGAGAAAACATCCTGAACAACATCCAAAACAGGAGGTATAGCCAAGGGCCTATGCTGTGGTAAAACAAGAACTCCTAAGCCTCTTCCGGGAATCTGAGAAATCCTGACCTTCCCATTTAAAATGCTCTCTCATAGAATGCAGGGTTTCTGAAAAAGAAAAATCCTCTGGAGGGGAAGCAGAAGGACTAGAATCCTCTGCGTCTGAATCAGAGTAAGGGGGAAAATCCTGAATGTCTTCAGCCGAAGACTCTGAGTAATCTGAAGAATATTCCAATCCTTCCACCTCTGGCTCCACCCTAGGCCTCTTATCTGGAGGGGGCATAGAACCTCTAATCAAGGTAATTAAATCTTCTGCCATTTTAAGCATATGTTTTTTAGGTACAGAACCTGCAGAACTAGGGCTGACGCCAGAGGAAGACAAACCAGGCCTGGCCTTGGAAGGTACCTTAGAGACAGAGGGAGGAGGCCTAACCACCTTATGTAAAGAAGGGAGTACAGTAACCTGAGAGGCCCCCTCAGCCTGACCTAACTCCTGAGAGGCCACATCTTGTAAAATTAAAGGCTCCCCCTGAGACTCAGCTGAAACCTCGGCTGGATCTACAGATTCCACCGTAGTTTCTAAAGAACCGGCGTCCGGAACGGACGACTCATCCTGCTTGGACTTTAACGATTTTTCCTTACGCTTCTTAGCGGTAGCGGGCGTCGGAGGATCCGACGGCATATTGTAATTACACCGCTTACAAGACAAGCCTCGCAATCTAACCTCGCTTAATGGTGCTTATTAAATCTAGCACAAAGCGACACCCGACTACGTCGTGCTCAGGCCCCAAGCAAGGAATACAGAGAGAGAGGTAATCCCTATGAGGTATCTGTTTCCCACAAGAAATACAATTATTCACTTTTTCTGACATCCGTAATTAACTGAGGCAAGAAAAGACAAAAATATTCCCCAACGGGGTACTTAGCCCAACTTGGTTTTCGGTCTGAAACTCAGAATACGAAAATTTCAGGACGCCGAACGGCACTTGCAAACGCTGCTTCTGCTTCGGACCATGTGGCAAGAAAGACTGAGGATATGACGTCGGTCATGCGCTTTAGTACCACGGCGTACTGACGTCAGATCTGAGCGACATGACCGACGCCAGCCTAACACTTTGGTATTCGGGCCGACCGAGGACAGCGGACTACCCCACAGGTTGTGACTGCAGCAATGTGAGATGAAGAACATCCTCTTCTGCCTTAATACCCCAACAGAGAATCATGCTGTAAAGGTGCATCTAGCAATTTAGCTTTAACATGATCAGGCAAATGTTGTTCCTTTAACCAGGCATGCCTCCTGATCACAGATCCAGTAACTGCGGCAATGCAGGAGGCCTCTGAAAAATCAAAACCACATTGCAAAGTATGCTTTCCAACTTGTTCAGCTGCATGCAATAATTCCTGTAATTCCTTATTTTCTGCACATTCTGAAAACAACATAATTTTCTGTTTCAGCAATACCATAACATGTTGTTGGTACTTAAGCATATGAAATTGACAGTTTAAGGCCCCGATTGCCAAGGTTGCAGATGTATAAACTTTTTCCCCCATCTGTCCATTACCCTTGAATCTCTGTCGGAGGGGGTAGGGTTTTTTGCTGTTGAGGCCTTAACTCCCTTTGGACGCTGTGAAATAGTTTCAGGATCAGCAGCAGGGTTTCTAAATAAAAAATTATGAGAGTCAGGGACTCTGTAATACCCATCAGGCTTACTGGGAGCCGGAGGTACAGAGTCAGGGGTCAGGCTTGACTCCGAAAAAACATCACCCACAATGTCTAACACAGGGGGAATGGCTAAAAGCTTGTGCTGAGGGAGGAGGAAATCCCTGAGCCTATTTTCTGATTATGAGAAGTCTTGACACTCCCAGTGAAAATGCTCCCGCAAAGTATGTAAGGTTTCTCCAAATGAATAATCCTCGGGAGGAGATGCAGATGGAATAGACTCCTCAGCATCAGAATCCTCATAGGGTGGTAAAGATAACTCCTGATCAGAAGAGAAATCAGAAGAAATAGAAACCTGATCTGAAGATTCATAGTCAGTGTCTTGCCTAGGCCTCTTATCTGGAGGGGGATGGGTACCCCTGAGCAAGGTAAAAAGGTCTTCAGCCATTTTGATAATCTGTTTTTTAGGTATAGAGGCCTGTGCACGTGGCTCGGGCATCGGCTTTTTAGTTTTAGAAGGTTCTTTACCTTTGGTTTTGCAACTTTTGTCAATTTGACATAAAAATGTTGAGGTCTGAATACACTCTCAGAAGCCGGTGCCCGCTCAGCGGCTCCGGACGCATCCGTGGGAGATGCATCCATCGGTCCAATACCTTGAGTATCTTGTGGCATGTCGGACTCCACATGGGTGTCGGCAGAGGCCTGCGACTCGAAGGGAGAGGGTTATCAGGGGCTGCAAAAGCACCTCACTGGGTACTGGCAACTGGCTTAGGAGAAGCTTTGTCATCGGTTTTGGATCTCGACTGCCTTTCTCTGTCCTTTTCTTTGCATTTTTTATGTACTCCGGTAGTCGGACTGCTATCAGACGACATCTCTGGGTAGTTAAATCTGTTTCCAAAATACTTAGATGCAAAAATATACCGACGCTTAATAGTGCATTGGTTAAATCTAGCACAAAACCGACAGCCAGGCACGTTGTGATCAGTCCCTAGGCAAGGAATACAGTATAAATGGAAATCCTTATGAGGTATTTGCTTCCCACAAGTAATACAATTATTAACTTTTCCTGATATCGGTAAAAAGCAAGAAAAAAAAGTTTCCCCAACGGGGTACTTAGCTTTATTGAAGACTTCGGTTCTGAAACTCAACCGTGAATATTTCAGTAGTCGGCCGACCGGAACTTGTGAAATGCTTCTGCTTTGGGCACCGCCAGACCTCCCAACCGTACCGAATTACTCGGTTTTTACCGAGTTTTGGGGTCCAACTAATGGGGTGCCACGATTCCCGAGTGGCACCCTTTATTTCCGATTTTTTTCCCCAGCTTTTTAAAAAAAAAAAAAAATTCCGCTTTTTGAGCTGACGTCATCACGTGTGCGATGACGTCAGCTCCACCAGCCTGTTGGGGCACATTTCCGGCTGTTACTAGCGAGCGGGAAGCTGGAAACATATTTAAATACTAGCTGCTTTCTCAGGCTGTCATGTCACATTTCTGGTGAGCGGGAAGGACTTTATTAACGAGCTGGAGCTGTTATATTAGCTGCTTTCTCATCAGCCTGTCGCACGTTTCTGTCGAGCTGGAAGGGAGAAGGAGTCTAACTGTCTAAGGACTTTATTTACCTTTACGAGCGGTTATGCTAGCTGCAGGTTGCAGCGCTTTCTCATCAGCTTCAGTGACTGTCACATATTTCTGGTGAGCACTGACAGGAAGGACTTTATTTACTAGCGAGACTGCTTTTGCGAGCGGGGAGTGCTGGAAACTTTTGGTGGATAGGAAACATGCTGCTGGCTGCTTTCTGTTGCGGCGGAAGGACTTTTATGCTGGCTGCTTTGAAAGTGGAAGAGAAGCTGCTTTCACATGTTATGATGGACCAGATCAGATCATGAGTAGTGAGTGATGTATTTCCTTTTTTTGTTATTAAGCTATTGCAATGCCAGCCCAGTTCATTGTCCTGTACACTTGCCTAAAAAGGCACACTGTTTTGTTTAAGAATGATGTTGAAGTGTTGAGTAAGCACAGCTTTTCCAGATTTATTTGAATAAATTTTGCTAGAATTGTTACAAAAATATATAAATGTTACGGACAGTGAAAGAACTATAACTGGGAAACCTGGCCATAATATTACAGTATCTTTGCAAACTTATGTCGTGACAGTATTTATATAATTCTTGTATTTGCTTTTCCCATAACATTCTTTAATAGATATCAGTTTCTTAAATGTTAAAACACATTGACTCTGAATAATGACTGTTTCTCATGACTACAGAGAAACAAAACTGGAATTGTGCTGCAGATTCAATATGGGATTTCTCTAACACAGCCTACAAAGGTGAGGCTGACAGATAATACTGTGTTTTTAGCAATATGATGAACAGGCTAAACAAGACTTTACCACCTGCATATTAAACATTGGATTTTGTTTAAAAATATTTATGCAAACAAGTATAAGTCACAGAACAGGATTTCAGTATTGCATCCCTAATTCTCCATCTCATCATATGGGAGTATCAGGTGTACTGAAACTAAGTGACCCATAAAGTAATGAACAGAGAAATGATATGTGTATAGGCACCAAGAAAAAGGCTGCTCAGACTATTGTTAATATCTTCATAGTGTCTGCTTCTCTGCCAGGCCAGTGATGCTGCAGTCCACTACTTAGAAAGAGAGTTAGGTGCAAATATGGACAATCAGAAGGGCATTTTTGCATGTTAGTACTGTATTGCTAAGCAATAGGCTGGAAAGGCATAACGCTCTCTGCAGTATGGTCCATTTAACAAATTATATGTGATGGCTTATCCCAGCATATAAAGGCTTAGATGGAATGTCAGGATGATGGTATCCATGTAAATGGTAATTCTTTACTCCCTGAAAACAGGTTGATCTGTTAGCTTTGCTTTTGCATGGTAAATTCACAGCATATTTTAGCAATTATTATATTTCAATATGGCAACACATTTTTCTAAAATCTGTAATTCCTAGTTAAACTAGCATCTGTTTCACTGATTATGAAATATAATGATCTTCTACTTCCTAATAGTTTACCTAGTCAGTCAGTGTTCCTGCACCACTGCTGAAAACTGTTTGGTAATATTCTGCCCCAATTTCCTGACCCACAATAGAGTTTGTCAGAACCTATTAGAGGCCACCTGTGGGTTATTCTTGAGCGCCTTACCAAACTCCTTCCAAACTTGTGCCTTCTCTTTGATTGCTGTTGTGGCTGCCATCCTGGCATTTCACTATGTATCCATTAGATCTGGATTCTGGACACATTCCTTTGTAAATAGTGGGAAGATCTCCTTAACATGATGGATTCCCTCACAAGTCCTAGAATTACTGCAATAACAAATACCAAGCTGTTTGCTGGCCACAGCTCCTTCCTTGCCACACCTCAGACTGAGGCCTTTAGCAGAGTCCATGCCAGTTTCTTAGCTACCTTCATTAAACAATACAGTGTAATTTCGAATAACTATACCATTTGACCAAGTGAGTTTGTCAATGTACATATGCCTGTTGCATATTGTTGCATATTGTCTGGTTCCCCATATTTTCACTCGGTCTTAAGTTCTGAGCTATTTCAATGTGTCAACATCACAAATAAGTGCTTCTTATAGAATTGTAATATTTTTTTTACCACCAATGGATGTCAAAGCGCCTTAACATATAATCAGTGTGATTATGTTTTTCTTCAACTCTTTCTGTTCCCATAATCCATTTCAAGTTTGCTTTGTTTGAGTCATGTTAGACATAAGGAAGTAGGGATGTATTCCCATCCCATTGACATATAATGAAATTAGTGTCAGTTACTGTTATCTTAATCTTATATACCCATATGGTGGATCGGATCATGAGTTGAGGTATCTTCTTGTGAAGTGTGTGTGAGAAAATGCACCAATTGATTGAAATTTCTGCAGGGGGACTCTGGTGCCGTATTTCGGTTATCTGTTCTTTAGTTTGCATTTAAAAGTTGGTATCCCACAATTCCATTGGAGTGGGCGGGGTTGCATAATTATGTATGCAAATTATATGATAATCATCGTACAGATTTGTACCTATTTTTCATGGGCCTTGTCCAGATTTTTGATGTTTCCAGGTTGAGAGGTATGGGCACCGCGCGGCAAGAAAGACTAAAGAAAATGGCACAGGCTGCATGTTTTATACCCCTGACGTCATGGAAGAGAAGATAGCAACCAATGCAGGACCCAAGACTTTGGAATTCAGGCCGATTGAGGGCAACCTGCCAGCAGATTACCCAAATGTAATGACTGCAACAGTGAAACACGAAGATCATCAGTGTGGAAGTAGTCTGCACCGACGGCAGCGCCACAGAAGTCAAAGGTGTCTGCACTGTAAAGGCAAGCTTCTGCACCAATGGATACGGTGCCATCGAGGAAAGCGTCTGCACCAAAGAACATGTCGGTGCCGAAAGTGTCTGCTCAGTGGAGGACAGTAATGTCATACTCTGGACCGAAGGAGATTGTACCTGCATGGACGGTGCCAGTAAGCGCTGTGACAGAACTGTCGGAGCCATAACTGTATGCACCGGAAACTCCGGTGCCGGTGTCAATAAGGAGGACATGGTTGGAGCAAGAATCAGCTGGGGCGGTGCCAAGCCTGGAGCCGACAGGGTCACAGGTGGCAACGCCAAGTCGTAGTCATTTTCACCTTCTTATGAGTCAACTCCCTATGATCTCCAGAGGGAGATGAAGTGAGCAACTTTGATGAGGAAGAGGAAGAACGCCTCTTATGGGGTCTAGCAGGAGGGGGTGAGCCCTCTGACCCAAAAACAGCCTCAGAGAAAGGAGATTTGAGAAGACCTTTCAAGATTAATTTGTTCTTTCTCTCGTTAAGAGTCCTGGTCAAAAAATTTCTACACATCCCACACAGGGGATCCACAGTAAGGTAGGGGATTTTCAAAAAATAGACACATAAGTCATGGCCATCGGAAAGCGGTAACTT